>NC_138230.1:44022431-44067431 GCF_964197995.2 Scardinius erythrophthalmus | reverse complement strand
AGAATCACATTCGGTCCTCAGTCGAGAATCACATTCGGTCCTCAGTCGAGAATCACATTCGGTCCTCAGTCGAGAATGCAAAAGGTTTAGCATCATTAGAAAATGGGCATATATGACTCGTGCTTTGTTTTGTTTTTTTTTTGAGTCAAACGTAGTGAAGTCGTTCACTTATACAATGATATTAATATTCAAACTTTCTTATGTGCTTGAAGGGATAAAAATGAATATTCTGTCATTTACTCTCCTTCGTGTCTTTCTGAATGACTTTATTTGATCTGTGGAACACAAAAAGCAGATATTTTGAAGAATGTAATTTCTGTTTTTGTCCACATAATGAGAGTCAGTGGGGTCCAAAACAACCATGGATCCCATTGACTTTCATTGTTTGGACAAAAAACAATAACTTATTTTTGTGTTCTACAGAATAAAGAAAGTCATACGGAATGACATGAGGGTTAAAATAATGAAGACACCATTTTTGTTTTTAGGTGAACTGTCCCTTTAAGAAATCTGCATGAGAAAAGTTGCATGCATTAGAAGACATAACTGGGCATTTACAAAAAATATATAAAACAGACATTAAATACAGCTAGTGCCACTGAGATAATGTGTTTCAAAGATGGTTTGTTTGATGACGTTTGTGCTCAATGTCTCTTTCTGTTAAATTAATTAAATTAAATTATTAAATTACCTCCAGAACTGCAAATTCAGAGATACTGCACAACTGAATTACAGGGAAATAGAAAAGAGATTACAATAATGCAAGTGTAAATGGCAGTGTCTATAAAGTACAGCTTTCTTTAACAATCCATTTGAGAGTAATTTTCCTTTTACCCGCAGGGAAGATCAATACTAACCATTTTTTAACTCTCCATACGAACAAAAGTATTCACAAAGAAAAGCATCGGGACAAATGTCTATCTATTGATGAGTGGAAGACATCCAACTCCCAAAAGAGTCGTTTTGTTGGTTAAACAGGCATGAAGAGTCTCTTCCGGGTGTTATTTGATTCTGGAAGCGGCCCAAAAAGACCCAATTTGGGTTGTTTTTAACCCAAGGGCTGGGTAAATATAGGACAGAACACATGTTGGGTTAAATTTACCCAGCAAATTGGGTTGTTTATTTTAACCCAGCATACTGGGTTGATTCATTTTTACTTTTATTTTATTTATTTTTAACTTTATACATGAATTATTATTATTATTATTATTATTATTATATATTATTATATAATAAATTATTATTATTATTATTATTATTATTATTATTATTATTATTATTATTATTATTATTATATTATTATATATAGTTATATTATTATATCATACCACAATTAATGTTTACAGATTAACTTAAATCCTCTAAACTTAAAAAAAACTATATATATATACTCCACACATCCACTGGTTTGCATGATAATTCCTTTGTTTTTGATCATATTTTACAGTATATCATATTTTATATAGTTTTGAATACATAATGCATACATTTAAGCTCGTTTGACAAATATTAGAAGTAAAAATGAAACATTTAGAAGTAATTAAGTGTAATGGACCAGTCTCTGTTGTCCTGTTGATCCTGACCGGATCTCGTGTCGTGTTCAGCCAAAGTATGCTGTGACTCCATAACCTGTCCATAAACGATCAGTGTACAGTTCTGACAACATATTTTAACTTTCTAAGCATTCATATTCTGTATCTTTTTTTTAAATAAAATCATAAAAGTTTATGCAAGGCAACAGGCGTTCCCATCGCGCAAAAAGGCCGACGCGACACTCGTTTAGGAGACTCACATCACGCCCCTGTATGTTGCTTTGCATGAAATTAAACGAAACACAGAACAATAACAAATTTATAGATACAAAAAATGTACTCAAACCTGTATTTTACCGACGACACAGAGCAATCTGCACTGCTCTCTCCTGAAGAGGTCACAAAAAGCCAGCGATAAATAACTCAACTCCTCGGTTGTTACGTCTGACCCAGGATAAAATAACCCAAACACACTGAAAAAATAACCCAAACACAGAAAAAATAACCCAAACACTGAAAAAATAACCCAAACACACTGAAAAAATAACCCAAACACTGAAAAAATAACCCAAACACTGAAAAAATAACCCAAACACACTGAAAAAATAACCCAAACACTGAAAAAATAACCCAAACACACTGAAAAAATAACCCAAACACACTGAAAAAATAACCCACACACTGAAAAAATAACCAAACACTGAAAAAATAACCCAAAACACTGAAAAAATAACCAAACGCTGAAAAAATAACCCAAACGCTGAAAAAATAACCCAAACGCTGAAAAAATAACCCAAACACTGAAAAAATAACCAAACACTGAAAAAATAACCTAAATAAATTGACCCAAAAGGCTCAACCCAGGATTTGGGTAGAAAAAATAACCCAAGATTTTTCAGTGCACAAAGCTGATGTTGTGTGTAGATGTTCATGACTAACATCAATGGCAGTGTACAGGGTTCAGAACGCTTCTGTTCCTCTGATTGGCCGTCGCTGCTCATTAACATGCAATTTTCCAGCAAAACCATCTTCATTGAAGCTGAACATCTCATGATTTCTTTATTTTTATCTCATGATGATTTGATAATTTTTTCAGCAGCCTTCCACCCACTACCGATTAAAATACCCTTGACATGAGAAATCGAGAGCTTCCTACTTACATTTCCACTTCAGTTTCCATGTTCTGTACCAGAAGTATGAGGCTAATCTTAGCTGTGGCATTTTGCTTTGCTCTTCTCCGCATCTTCCAGCGCTGCTGTGAATGCCAAGGTCACGGAGAGGTCACGATATCTCTCAAAAAAAAAGAGGGGAGAGAGCAATGTGCTTGTGTGTATATGTGCATGTTAGTGTTTCAAGGACGGTGAAGCTTTTGCTGCATTCTAGTAATGAAAGGTTGAGACTCCTAGATATATGGAAAAAATGTGCACACATACATATAGATGACATGATATGTGGACAGCGTTGTCCCTGAGAGCGAGAGAGAGAGAGAGAGCGAGAGAGCGAGAGAGAGAGAGCGAGAGAGAGAGCGAGAGAGAGAGCGAGAGAGAGAGCGAGAGAGAGAGCGAGAGAGAGATTGATTGATTTCCTAAACATGTCAATGCTTTACTGTACTCCCATGGATCTAATTCTACTCTTTAACTTCACTTTTTTTTTTAATATATATAATAATATAAAAATAGTATATCCACTACCATTTAAAATGTTTGGGGTCAATAAGATATTTGATAAAACTAATGCTTTTATCAAGCAAACTTTAAATTGATCTAAATTGGCTGTAAAACATTTATACTGTTCTAAAATAAATGTTGTTCTACTCATCAAAGAATCTTACAAAAATGCATCACTGTTTCCACAAATTTTTTTGAAAAAAAAAAAAACGTTTTTAACATTGATAATAATCATAAGTGTTTGTTGATCATCAAATCATCATATTATTCATGATTTCTGAAGGATCATGTGACACTGAAGACTGGAGTAATGATGCTGAAAATTCAACTTTGATCACAGGAATAAATTACACTTTATATTCACATAGAAAACAGCTGATTTACATTGTAATATATTTACTGTATTTTTGATCAAATAATGACATTCTTGGTGAGCAGAAGAGATGTCTTTCAAAAACATTAAGAAATCTTAGTGCATGATTATACTGTATATCTACAGGAACAGAATTGATCAAAGATGCACAAATTTGTCCTAGTATTGTGAAAGCACAGCATAGGTTCGCCAGTACGACTAAGTACCTTTTCTGAAACGTGTAAATACTAAAAATAATATAATATTCTGAAAAAAGCTGAAAAACTGATATATGATCCAGTAAGCTGTAACAACGGTCCACTCCGGACAGAGAAATCTGGGAACGATTTTCCCTGGAGGTCAGTCAGGTGCAGCCATCCGGTCCGTAAAGAGGAACAGCGTAGAATTGTCTGGATTAGAAATGAGAAATGAACTGGCTGGAGGTTTGAGTTTTCGTACATCAGTTTCCAGAGAGCAACGGTGCCATTAGAAACGCATCGGGCCGGTTCCGCTCTGTCTGCAAAACCAGCAGCTCTCCGGCTCCTCGACGCCAAGATACACACACACACACACACACACACACTGTCCATCAGTTTCCCAGCAATCGGCCCCAGACCAGCAGGATCAATACTGTGGCATTAAAGCCGAGGAGCCGGCCCGAGCTCAGAGGCCTGTGTATGACATATTTATATATATATATATACAGTCAAACAAAAATGTGTTCAGACACCTTCAGCATTTGTTTGTATTGTGTTTATATACACACTATTAACTTTTATCCCTGTACTTATGTGATAATATGAATATTTGTACCACAAAATATAATGACACTGTGTGTCTGAGACTGTTGTGTTCACGTCTGTTGTGTTCACGTCTGTTGTGTTCACGTCTGCTCTCTCTGGTTCTCTGTGATTTTGTCAAATGTTTAATAGACGCAAGCGAATCGCTGTCGTTTAGGTATAAGATCGCATGGGTGTGTTGGAAACTTTTTCTTCGTCAAAGCAGAGACCAGGAGACTTGGTTCTTTCTCAGCAGGATTCTTCATTGAGAACACGAGCGGTCATAGCTGCAGTCATCAGGTCTAAACTAAGGAATTTTACATTGCAATTTATATACATTTAGGGGGGAGGGATTTACATAGAGGTGGATACACTCGGAACAAAGCATGTAAATGAAGTATACAGGTTTAGGAACCCGCCCTAGACTCTAGAGTGTTACCAATCCTAATCCATTCAGCACTATTCTACTATTTAACTATTCAAATGCATAGATGCTAATACAATCAGCCTAAATATTCAACGACTGGGGCTCGGGCTCCAAGAGCCATTAAAGACAAAGGGCCCTATTTTAGCGATCTGAAACGCAAGTATCAAGCGCGAAACGCAAGTAACTTTGTGGGCGGATCTCGGGCACTGTTGCTATTATACCGGCGGGATAAATGACTCTTGCGCCCGACGCAAATCTAAAATGTATTGTTCTGAAGTCGCTTCATTACTCATAGGTGTGGTTTGGGTGTAACGTGAAATAAACCAATCAGAGCGTCATCTCACATTCCCTTTAAGAGCAGGCGCGCTTGTTCCATGGCGGATTGCTATTATAACGGCGGATTTGCCAGGAGCGGTTCACAGCCGAGGAAACCGACGTTCTCGTCAGGGCCGTAAAACACAGAGAAGTGACATTGGGGACGGATAAACACACACAAATTAGCTTCGGTTAAACAGGCGTATAATAATTTGGTAAATGAAAATGTGTAAGCTAGATTTATGCCTATTTTTCACATCTTCATGGACACAACAATGATTTCCCTCGTGTGGAATATTTTTCCTTGTAATGTATGATTTTCTAAAAATGAGAACTGCTGCTTCTGTGTAGATGAGAGAAGCAAAGTGTGTGTGCGTTGTGCACACGCTACATTGATTATGGCCAAGCATGCGCCCTTAAAACAGCATCTGAATAACATGCGCAACACGCCACTGACTTTAGACGAGGTTTCTCCTGGTCAGTGGCGGAATTGTTTTCTGAAACTGCAAAATAGCACCAGGGAACGTTTGCGCCGGAACACGCCTCCTCTTTTCGCTGAACCGCCCCCGGGAGCGCAAGTTCATTCCCTAATTTACCGACGTGCGTCTGTGGAGGGAAGAGTCCGCTGTGTGTCGGGTGCAAAATAGGAATGATACATTCGTCGCTGTACAAAGTCAATTGCGCTGGGTGCGAGATAGGGCCCATAAGGTGAGAGTCTCAGTAATCTGACTCATTTAACTCACAATAGAGAAAACAGGTCTGGTAGGAATCTCTTGCTGGAAACTCTGTAATCATCATTTATACCTCAAATGCTAAATTCAGTCTACTAAACTTTCTCAGTTTATATACTATTGTATTGGAACCTAAATTAAACATTTAATACATTTGTAATACAACAAGTGTTCGCCATCTTTTAACGAGTAATCGTGCAGCTTTACTCCCTGTTCTCCTGCATCTCTCCGGTCTCATCTACAACACACAAAAGTTAACAAATACATGTTAAAAAAAACAAGATACAGTCAAACCAACATTTATTCAGACACCTTCAACATTTCTCACATTATCACAGTTTATTCGCTATAGTTTAGAGAATGGTGATAAAATATGAGCAGAACTCAGTTGATATTTGACTGGTTTTGTCCGTCCTTCTGTTAGACTGTCTCACACATGAATTATGTTGAATATCTGTCAGCTGTTAAATTTAACTACACAATTAGATAATACCAGTTTAGCTCAACCAATCACCAAGCAATGCTTCATTGTGTTCAGTCTGTGTGTAAAAAGAGCATTAGCAATTAAAGAAAACACACTTCAGCAAAACATGATCAGCTCAAAGTGTCCCAATCATTTTTGGTCACAAATGTTTATAAATGTCACTGGTAGTCACTATATGAAGAATATTTGGGTATAATATGTCACAGTTTACTTTATGTTGCTCTCCTCACTTACAGAAATAAACTATAGTGTCCTGCACACACTAGTGAAAAATATCAAAAATGATATCTGGTGTCTGAATAATGTTTGGTTTGACTATATTTGGTGTCACTGTGTTTCAGGATTGTCGCACGTCTACAAAACATGTTGCATGTGAGTTTTGTCGTGCCGTGTCGCTTGCTTGCGATGTTTAAAGTGTAAAACTTTTATTGTGAAACGACGTTTAATCGGTAAATGCATTAATTCACTGTAGGTTTCGTTGCTGTTTGAGCATGAAAAAGCAAAGGCAGTTCATCAAAAGAGATCTTTTAACCTTTAAGAAACGCTAAAGTTGTGTTCTTCACACACATATGATGCAATCTTAAACGTATTTTCCATGTAATGTAACAGAAAAGAACACTAGAAATTATATAAAAGAGGACCTATTATGGCTTTTTCCATCTTTCTTTAGTGTGTAATGTTGCTGTTTGAGGATGAAAAAGCTCCAGCTCTTCTCTATATCAGTGTCAGTGTTTCTGAACTCCTGAAACGCCTCCATTGTAGTCTTGAGTTTCTTCCGGGAACGAACACGTCACAATATTCCTCATTATAATAATTCATGCGCAGAATAAAGGGGCGGGGCCTGGTTGAGTTAGTTAGTAGTGTGTTGAACTGGCGGTTATGGTAAGGGGCGGGACATTTCCCAAACACACTCAAAGCGCTCGACCAATCACAACACACTGCTCCAGCCGACCAATCAGAGCACAGTGTGCTTTTCAGAAGGAGGGGCTTCATAGAGACAGGAAGTAAACAGAGCGTTACTGACAGACTGGGAAGAGAGGAGCCGCAACAATGGAGAATATGAGGAGAATAATCAACATTCAAGCAGGAAAACCTGTTCTAGTAGAGCCTGAACACAACATCAAGACTTTGTAAAGGGGCATAACATGATATTTATTTATTAATCATGAAGCCACTTGTGGCATATTCAAACTATGTTCAATCTTATTGCAATAAAACTGGATAATTCCTAATACAATGCATCTAATTAGCACCGTTCTTGACTTTATAGATGAATTATAGTTAATTATAGTATATTTGTAGAAAGTTAACATATTGAAGGCATGTAATAATTTTATGAAGGCAGATTTACACGTTTAAATTAACTTTTAAAAGCTTTTTTGATGAATGAGGTGGTAGAAATGTCTTTCGCATGGCTGTGATTGCAGGTTACTGCACCTTTCTTAAGAAAACGGCTATTACCTGTCCTTTTTATGCGCTGGCCTCTGTTTCTGAGAGTGGCCCTTGAGCTCTGTAATTTGAACCTTCCTGCAGTCCAATATTACACTTATGAAAAGAAGTGGTGGAGCTATCAGAAGGTAATACACTTTTGAAATATACTTTGGCACTGCATGATTGCCATATTCATTTGCCAATACCCTTTGATTCTCAAAGGTACTTGAAATAAGACTATGAAGCATGCACAAAAACCGTTTTGAAAGGAATATCCTAAAACAGAGCGAAGGAATGGTGAGGACAAAGTGACTGTGTTAGGGATGTTATTGTGGGATGTGAAGGTTTACCTGAGGTGTTTCGCTGGCTCTGTTTACACCTTAGAAAAGCATACGTCAGCTCAATATTTCTATATATATATATATATATATATATAGCCACTACTTTCAGGCTTGGTTTGAGGTTATTTAAGTTGAGGTCATATTTTAAAAACTGCAAAAAATGATGTTTTTTCTCTGTATTTCTCTTGTTTTCCAGCACAAATATCTAAAGATTCTTAAATCAAGATGCATTTACTGGAAAAGCACAATGACTGACGATATTAAGTCTTGTTTTCTGGGGAAAAAATAAAGAAATGAAGCGATTTTATGCTTAAAACAAAAACTAATATCTCAGTGGGATCAGAAAAATCTTGTTTTTCCTTTAAATGAAGTTTATTTTTCTGACCTCAATTTTTCTTACGATTTTTTTTATGAAAAGTAAGACAATAAAATTAAGCATGACTTTTTTTTTTTTACTTCAGATGTGCGTTCTTCAAATCATATTTTTTTTAGGCTGACAAAGTATATTTAAGTTTTTATTTATTTTCCTATTATTTTCAATTATTAAATAACTTACTGTAATTTAATATTATATATATTTTTTTATATTTAAATATTTTTATATTTAAATGTTTATAATATTTATATTTTTAGTTAAATATTTATTTTTCATTTTAAATAATCAGTTTTTTTGTTGTTGTTTTTACAGTGATGAGAATATGAGAATGATCATCTCATGTTTTAATAAATGTCATAATGGTCCTCCTCAGACTGACTTAAAGGTATAATATGTAAGAATTTTGTGTCAAAATATCCAAAAACCACTTGCACAGTGTTATATATTTCTTTCATTTGTGTACGTCCATTATCCTAAATGTTTCAAAGATTTTGTAAATTCAGAGAAATTCACAGTTTTAAAAAGTGCCGTCCCTGTTCACTTGTCGCCTGTCGATGACGTATTATCCGCGTTATCCCTGGTTTCCGCTCGTACTGCCGTAGTAACCATGGCGACAGACGTGGAACACTGCGTAACGTCTAGCGGCGCGCTCACGCTGTTGTTGTTTCATTCAAACATTATGGATCATGCCAAACAGACTTTGGGACAAAAGGAGAACTAAAACGAGGATCAATATCAGCGTGGCGTTTTCGAGATGCCGAGAGCTAGCGTCCGCGGCTAACTTCCACTCGACAGAGACGCCGCTCCTGCGTGAGCTTTATTAGACGGGTGAGCAAATGTACATAAAACTAATCAGTGATAGATAGCTCAACATGATGAATATGATCAGTCTGTTATTCTAATGTTGATCTCACTCACTGCTAGTCTCATACAGACAAACGAACACACAGAATAACATTATAACACACTCAAATGCAGTTTAGTGTTATAGTGTAGAGCGAGTGAAAGTTTCATTCGTCTAATAAACTGCCCAGTGTGAGTATTATTCAGCACTCGTGGGTAAGTTAGTTCGGTAGAATGAAATGTCCTCGTTCCTTTATATCCGCGGGACTCGCGTGTGACGCTGAGATCTGTCTCTCATTAGCACTCGCGATCTGCTTCACACCACAGTCATGTTAAAAACATCAGTGTATTCACTCATCCATAAACATTATTAGATCCTTCGGCACGACAGCAAGTCCCATCATTCCGCTTATGCGTCATCAATTTACGCATTTGTTATTGTAAGAGGTTAGCGACCCCTAGTGGTGAAAAAAAATTACATATTGTAGCTTTAATTCTCTTTATTCACAATTTATTTTGGCGTGAAATATGGCTGGGACAATATGTAGACCGTTTCACCCATTTAGTGCTGTTCAGTTTTGATCAGATCTCCCAGAACCTATATCACAGTCCCTTCTGGAGATAAACCGCATTAAACGTGTTTTTCTCGTGCCGTGACGATGAAAACGTGTGCATTAGAGCATTGTTCAGTAGCATTGCACTCTTCTTCACCCTTTGCTTTTTGGCACGATATGTCATAAGAACTCGCTAAAGCGCTGACCTCTGGAAAGCACACACACATCTGTCTGAGGTCCTGGATAAATGGCCACTGAGTTTTTGAACAAATAGAGCTAATTTCCCCTCAGTCAATGCAGCGCTCCACCTCTGCTGTTCCAACGAGTCTGATTGTGGCCTTTCACCGGACTATTGAACACACTCTCCCTGCTGTGCCGACACACACACACACACACATCCCATCATCCATTCCCTCTCTGAAGAATTGCTGTGCACTGATCAACAATCCATCATTAACTATAATTGGTGCCATTACACATTTAATTGCGTGCCAAAATATGTCTTTCCTCCTCTCGGTTCGAGCGCCATGAGGAGTGATTATTGTCTACCGGCTTGTTATACACACACTGTATGAAGCAAACTTTGCACTTTTCCTCCTTTAAATATTAAGTGTTCATTTGTTTTTTAAGAAAGATATGACTATAGGTATATGCTTGTGACACGATGCAAAATCCTTAAAGGGATAGTTCAGATAAGTATGAACATTTTCATGTATGACTGACTTAAAATAGACATTTTGAAGACTGTTTTCAATGTTTTTTGTTTTTTTTTAAGCAGTTGCAACGAGCAGGGATTCAAAAACAACTAAAAAGCTATTTTAAAATATTAATTAATTATTCATATTATTAGTCATTTAATTTTAATATAATTCATTACCATAATATCATTAAACTGGTCAGGGGTTATTACCGTTAACTAAAAACTATTAAAAGCATTTTTTTTAATTGAAATAAAGCTGAAAATTAAATTAAATTATTTATTATTTTATTTTTATTTGAAATATTAGCTTAAAAACTTAAACTGATGTGCTTTTGTAATTTTATTTATTTATTTTTAAATATTACTAATCAGGTTTATTTTTTATTTTTTTTTATTTTTTTTCAGTTTTAAGTTAATAATTGTATTGCTTCACCTTCAACTTATTTAAGTTTATTGCCAAGGCAACATTTCTAATTTTCATTTACTAAATTACTAGAAATAAACATGAAACTAAAGCTAATTCAAAATATTAATAAAACTAACATTACACTAAAACTGATTTATATGATGCTTTAATCCAAGCCTTCTAAAGCCATATGATAGTTATGTAATAAAAATTGACTTTTTTGCTCCTCGTCACATTCAGATTCATGAATCAATCATTATTTTGAGTTGGATCTTATCAATGAATCATTTGATCAGGTTCACAAACCTGTTTGAATCAAATCCTAACAATCATGTCTATTTTTTAAAGCTTTAGTCCGTTCATTATAATGGCATGAAGAAATAGGAAAGTCTTACACACACGAGAGTAAATGATGACAGAAATATGAAAATGCATCATTGGATGGTGACCCAATCCCCTAGCAACCACATAGCAACATCTTGGCGATCACTCACAACACCCCAGAACAGCGGCTGTGAGTTTTGTTTCGTTCGTTCACTCTGAATAAAGTCTCCGCTGTGGTCTAGTTTGCTCTTCATCAGATCTCAGATCAGAATCTCACTGACTCACGGAGAGCAAATTTTGGCTTAGGTAAGTTTGGGCTTTGATAAGAATGGGTTTATGAATATTTCGAGACGAGGATTGCCTGAAGGTCGAGACTGTAGCTCTTGGTTTCACTGTTGCTGCCGGCTCAGTTTACCCCCTATTAAAGATTGACACCTTCACAGGGGCAGTTGCTGAAGCCCTTCACACACTCTCAGACAGGGAGAGATTAGAGACTCTTCACTGAGAGGCTTTCAGAGACTCAGAGTTACACACGTCTTATATCCATCCATCATCATTCTAGCTATCCATTGTTGTATCTGTCATTCTATCCATCATAATATCTATCCATCCATCGTTCTATTGTTCATCTATCCTTCTAACTATACATTATTCTATCCATCCATCGTTCTATCGTTCTATCTATCCTTCTATCTATCATCCATCCATCGTTCTATCATTCTATCTATCCTTCTATCTATCATCCATCCATCCAAAATTCTATCCTTCTATCTATCATCCATCATCCATCCATAGTTCTATCATTCTATCTATCCTTCTATCTATCATCCATCCATCCAAAATTCTATCCTTCTATCTATCATCCATCATCCATCCATCCTTCTATCATTCTATCTATCCTTCTATCTATCATCCATCCATCCTTCTATCATTCTATCTATCCTTCTATCTATCATCCATCCATCCATAATTCTATCCTTCTATCTATCATCCATCCATCGTTCTATCCTTCTATCTATCATCCATCCATCCATTGTTCTATCGTTCTTTCTATCCTTTTATCTATCATCCATCCATCGTTCTATCGTTCTATCTATCCTTCTATCTATCATCCATCCATTGTTCTATCGTTCTATCTATCCTTCTATCTATCATCCATCCATCGTTCTATCGTTCTATCTATCCTTCTGTCTATCATCCATCCATCCATTGTTCTATCGTTCTATCTATCCTTCTGTCTATCATCCATCCATCGTTCTATCGTTCTATCTATCCTTCTATCTATCATCCATCCATCGTTCTATCGTTCTATCTATCCTTCTGTCTATCATCCATCCATCCATCGTTCTATCTATCTTTCTATCATCCATCATCCATCGTTCTATCATTCTATCGTTCTATCTATCCTTCTGTCTATCATCCATCCATCCATCCATCCATCGTTCTATCTATCTTTCTATCATCCATCATCCATCGTTCTATCATTCTATCGTTCTATCTATCCTTCTGTCTATCATCCATCCATCCATCCATCCATTGTTCTATCTATCTTTCTATCATCCATTATCCATCGTTCTATCATTCTATCGTTCTATCTATCCTTCTATCTATCATCCATCCATCATTCTATCGTTCTATCTATCCTTCTGTCTATCATCCATCATCCATCGTTCTATCATTCTATCGTTCTATCTATCCTTCTATCTATCATCCATCCATCCATCGTTCTATCGTTCTATCTATCCTATCTATACATCATTCTATCCATCCATCCATCCAACCATCCATTCATCGTTCTATCCTTCTATCTATTGTTCTATCCATCCATCATCATTCTATCGTTCTGTCTATCCTTCTATCTATCTATTGTTCTATCATCTATCCATTTTTATATCTATCCATTTATGTATCCATTTTTCTATCTGTCATTCTATCCATCGTTCTATCCATAATCCATTGTTCTTTCGTTCTATCAATCGTTCTGTCTATCCATTGTTCTATCTGTTGTTCCATCCATCCATCCATCCAGCCATCCATCCATCCATCCATCCATCCATCCTGTTAAGTAGCAGAATGAACATTCGTAGACTATTCAAAGAATACATCTGGCAATAAATGTATTGTTCTCACTCCAGTGGCGTTTTCCTCTCGTCTTCAGCAAAACTACCGATGAAGACATTTTTATGCAGTGCACACTCCCTCCATTCTCCCTCTCACTCCATCTTGTTGTCATCCCTTATGTAATTACCCGTCTTAATTGCTCACCTCCCTCTCGTCCTGATAACGGAGAACCGGTCGCAGCCGGTCGCGTGTGTCAGTGCTGTTCCTCTTTCCACCTCAGATGTTTCTCTTTCGTCGAGTGATCTGTCCGTTCCCAGCGTGGGCTCAGCATGGCAAGAGATGCTCATATTTTACGGGCCTGTTAGCGTTGAGATGTTGTGTTTTGTCTGAGAGGGAGATGATGAGAAGCAGAAGGAGAGATGTTGGCGTCACCTGTTCTTACAGACGGAGAACACAGATGGTGTCTTCTTTTAGCCAATGGTGCTCCACTAAACCCATGATGGATGGGTCATTATGCCGCCTCCAGTTACAGGCAATAGATTACCCAGTTGTGTTGATGGTTTCTCAGTAGAAGCACGTGTTATATGATATGTAGTGTCGTTTGTTGTAGTTTTTAGCTGATCGGCAGTCACTTCGGCTTTATTCGCACAGCACACACTGTAAATAGTGCTATACACTCTAAAAAACACTGGGTTAAAAGCAACCCAAGGGCTGGGTCAATATAGGACAGATCACATGTTGGGTTCATTTTACCCAGCAAATTGGGTTGTCTATTTAACCCATCATACTGGTTTGATTCATATTTACAGTGTAGTATATACTAGCTTTTTTATTATTTTACTTCATACATGAATCAATGTTTACAGATTAAATAAAAGAGGGTTTCTCCGTATAAGCGCGTGTTATGTGATATATAGTGGCATTTGATGTAGTATTTGTCTGATCGGCAGTCACTTCAGCTTTGTTCACACTCTAAACAGTACCATAGTATACTTGGGGTGTGTATAGTCAAGTGTATTTACAGTACAGATTGTTTTAAAGCAGCTTTAAAGTGATGACAGGAAAATAATGCAACAAAGTTTGTTTCTAGAAGAAAATAGCGTCTCAGTCCAGCTTAAGTAAGTTCATGATGGTTTATTTTTGTTGTAAAAAAGTTATTCATTTAGTTCAGTTTTAAATATATATCATTCTATCGTTCTATCTATTGTTCTATCTATCTATTGTTCTATCCATCATCCATCGTTATATCTATCCATTTATGTATCCATCGTTCTATCCATCATCCATTGTTCTAACGTCGTTCTGTCTATCCATTGTTCTATCTGTTGTTTTATCCATCCATCCATCCATCCATCCATCCATCCATCCATCCATCCATCCATCCATCCATCCATCCATCCATCCATCCATCCATCCATCCATCCATCCATCCATCCATCCATCCATCCATCCATCCATCCATCCATCCATCCATCCATCCATCCATCCATCCATCCATCCATCCATCCATCCATCCATCCATCCATCCATCCATCCATCCATCCATCCATCCATCCATCCATCCATCCATCCATCCATCCATCCATCCATCCATCCATCCATCCATCCATCCATCCATCCTATAATGTTATATATAACATTTCTGTATGTGTGTATATATAGCCGCTCTGGAGTAAACCGTGATGTCATCGTCCAGCTCAGTTCAGTTCTCATATAATGGTGTCAATGCAGCAGATCAATAATATAGTTGAATATTAAATTAAATGTCCCCATAAAGATAAAACTCCTAAAGGTACAATTTGTGAGCCTTTTTTAAGCTAATCTCAGCTTTTATATACATTGCAGTTCATCTAGAGACCAGAGTGTACAGCTTCTCCAGATCTGAGGCTGTGAAATCAAACACAATAAGAATTTACTGCTTAATATATTGCAGCGTATCAAGCGTCTGGCAGAGAAAACATTGTACGGTTTTAAGAACACAGCTTATGTGCTGGTCATAACAGAAGTAATGGTGTGTTATTTACAGTTTGATGCATAAAAACAGCCTCGTTGCTCAGAGTCGCAATTCAACATTCTCTGTTTGCACATTGCGTTCGGCACAAAGATTCGGATGTCTTTACGATTTATGTCACCGTATCTCTTACAATTACCCGTGCATGTGTAAATTTATGCTTGCTTTCAATGTGTTATGCAAACTAACCCTGTAATCAAACACTGGAAATGCCACATTTATTGGGTTTTAAATGAATTATTTTGTTTCTTGCCTGTACTAGTCTGGTGCTGAATTAAAACCATCAAACTGCATTACCGAATTACCAAAATCACAACTTCAGGTGCTTCTGGACTAAAAATGAGCCTAAAAGTTTGTGTGTAATAAATTCTGTGTTGAATGACATTAAAAATATATATATATTTGTAATGCCTATTTGATGCATTTCTCATTTTACACAATAATGACTTTAATGGTGTAAGTTCTATCTAATTAATTAGAATAAAAAAAATTGAATTCCTTGACAGCCCTATTAAAAACATTTCTGTTAATTGAAATAAAGTTGAAATAAAACACAATAAAAAATTTATTTGAAAAAAAAAGTACGCTAAATGAAAATTAAAAATGCGTGTTGGCAATAGTATAAAAAAATATTATTTGAAGCGTTAACATGATTAAATGGAAATAAATGAACTGAAATTAAATAAAAAAAATTAACCCCCAAAAAAATAAGAAAATGACAAAAGCATGAACCAACTAAAAATGAAACTAAATTACTTTGAAAACAACAAAAAAATATAAAAACAGAAGCTACAAAATTCAAAATATTATTAAAACTAAAATAACGCTCCTTCCACAACCTCTCCCTGATTTTACAAACCCTGGCTTATTATAATATCCGATAGCATTCTCACCCGTGACACGTTCGTTATTAGCCCAATTTTCCACTTAATTATGGCCGCGAGTGCTAGTCGGTGGGGTTTTTCCTTTATTTAATGATGTGGTCTGGACAGGTTGCATGCAGCGAGGGAGTCGCCCGTCCAAACCCTCACGCTCACGAGTTTTAATTAAGCCGTGTGATTAAGTCGAGCCGAGGCAAACGTTCCAGAACCCCGACAAATCAAATCAAACCCCCCCGTCGTGTGTTTCAGCGGGTCAGAGATGTTTCCTCTGGCTATTAGCAACACACACATCGAGCAAATCAATTACAGAGAGCAGCGATAAAAGCACAGCCTGTTTCATTTACACCCTTCGCTCGCATAATTACAGAGCGAGTGTGTGTGTGTGTGTAACACACTTCAGTTTGGAGTGTTCCTCACTCTCTAGTTTATTGTGATAGTCCTTCTTCTAGTCATTTGTCACACTCAGGGCAAAGCTGTCTGTTATAAAGCAAATGAACGATCCGTCCTCTTCTGAGATGCTTCAGGCCTGTTCAAGCTTTCCATTACACTAAAAAACTGTTTGGTGTGTCACACACCTCAGGCTCTTTGACTTGAGGGCTGGTAGTAACTCTCCACAAACCACCTTTCTCTTTTTCTTTCTATCCCTTTCTTCCTCTCTATTCATATTCTTCCTCTCTGTTGACTTTTGAGTTTGTGTCTGCCAGGAAAGCACACCTCATGCTGCATTGTGTGTGTGTGTGTGTGTGTGTGTGTGTGTGTACTGAATATGAAAGTAAAGACTTCTTGTACTAAACTACAAACATGTCTTCCTCCTCATTGTAAACACTGAGCTCATTTTTTTCACTCTTTTTTTTTTTTTTTTTACACTCGTTGAAAAGTTTTGGGTCAGTAAGATTTGTATAAATGCATTAAATAATGGAAAGCTTGTTTCCACCACAGAATAAAAAATAAAAAAAGCTAATTGCGACTTTTTATCTCACAATTCTGACAAGTAAAGTCAGAATTGCGTGATATAAAGTCAGAATTGCGTGATATAAAGTCAGAATTGCGTGATATTAAGTTGTAATTGTGTTATAAAGTCAGAATTGCGAGATATACGAGAAATAAACTCGCAATTCTGACTTTTTTTCTCAGAATTGCGTGTTTATATCTCGCAATTCTGACTTTACGTCACAGAATTCTGAGAAATAAAATAATTCTAAGTAAAATAAATTGACTTAATTTTTATTTGGCAAGTTTTTGCATGCATATTTTTAAGGTAAATATCATATATGGAATTAAGTAAACTCTATTATTTAGTTGAAGTTTGAACTTGAACACAGAGACCTCAATATTGGTACACAATACACACTGACGGTAACATTTGATGGATCGTTTTTGTGTGTGAATGTGTCATTTTGAGTAGAAAATGAACTCCAGTTGTCACAAAATGGCAAGTTATTAATCCTAACAACAAAAGCAATGATAAACAGTGTAAATACAGCTGGAAAACAGTAAAAAAATCAACCTCATTAATTATTCAAGACCCAGTGCATGATGGGAACACCAGTATCAGAAAAGTTGAGTAATTTTACTTAATTTTATAATGTTGATATTTACGCTTTAATTTCTACACGCTTGAATTGAGTACTAATATAGAATTTACTTTTTTTTTTTTTAACAGTAGTATAAATTATTTTATTTTTTAAATAAAACATGAAAGTAAGGAACGTGGAGGAAATTGCCCCATGTTGGATTGAACAATGCAACTAATATTGACACACCAGACCCAGTGTTATTTAACCATTGAGACACTATTATGGCTTTAATTCATATTCTGAATCTGTTTTTTATTTGTACAGCTCTCGTGCAGATAGACGTCCTACTTCATCTTCATTAACCCAATGCATTTCTACACAGCCTCATTGTTCTGAACTGAGATCTGTCCTCGTCTCAGCACTGAGCGCAGGGTCATCCGTCATCTTCCACAGACCCGGGACCTGTCGTTCTGTGTCTTCATCTCCTGTGATGCTGCATGTTACACACTTGTGTTGTGTTGTTTTTTTAATCAGCGAGAGATTTGAGAGCACTCCGATATAAAACGCCTTCATTGATCTTGAGAGGAACAGATGAGGCTTCGGGAAACAATCCAATCCTCGTGGAGAGCTTTAGTGTCCAGGCTTTCTGTCTTTCCTCTCAGCATCTGCAGACCTTTAGGACGAGTGTCTGGAAGCTCTACTGAACTGCTTTCTCTCTTTACCACACTGTAGAATCCAACTAAACACTTTTTAGTTAACTTACCCTAATTGTAAAAATCTAGTAATCTGTACTGTTCACATACAATGCCTTTTTTACTCAGAAAACCCAAGTTCAGATTAATCGATTGGTTTGAGTGCCATTTTGTCAAGCCAAAAAAAGGTTTTTGAGGTGGGGCATTTGACCCTTCGCTAAGCCCCGCCTTCCTTAGTTACTGTTGCTACGCCTGACAAGCTTTCGCGCCTGGCACATCTATTACAGTATGTATGCACCGGTGTCAGACATTCCCAAGGAGATAATTAGTCATTTTTGATGACTTTAACAGGTGAAATATCTGAGAGAGCGAGACAAAAGGGACTGCAGTATGCATTCGAGGGATATATCCACGAAATAATATGCAACCGATTAGAGAACAATTTCATCCAAACTGAAGCTAAAGCCTATAAGTCCCAGCGCAAGCCGCCACCTCATACGCTCACCATTCAAATGGGAGACACACAAATTGAGGAACAGCACTGTGCATGCACAGCACGGGTGAGTGAAATTTGAAAATAATATAATAATTAAAAATCAAACAGCTTATCCATAAGTATTGTGGAATAAACAGAAGACATTAGCCTGACCACTTTGCAATAACATTATCCCGCATATATATAGTACTGTGCAAAAGTCTTAGGCATGTTAATATTTTGGTATAATGGTTTTAAGTCAGTTATTTCTATCTTTTGCTGTAGTGTGTCAGTAGGAAATATCAGTTTACATTTCCAAACATTCTTTTTGCCATTAATTGTAATAATCCAGTGAGATTTGTGTCTGCACAAGGAGTCTGACAACAGCCGGTATGATCTGATCTCACCATCATCGAGTCCGTCTGTGATTACATGAAGAAACAGAAGAAACTGAGACAGACTAAATCCAGAAGAACTGCGGGAACGTCTCCGAGACGCTTGAAGAAACCTTCCTGCAAAGCTACAGCACTGTGAAAAGCACTGGCACTTGTGTTAAAATGCTGTAAAGTGAGAATGCTTTCAAAAATAAAATCACAAATTGAATTTATTTATGATTTAACTTCTATTAACTAATTCAAATCAATATATGGTGTGACAACCCTTTGCGTTTAAAACGGCTTTTGTCCAGGTACACTTGCGCATAGTTCTCCAGGAAGCTTTGCAGGAAGGTTTCTTCAAGCGTCTCGGAGACGTTCCCGCAATTCTTCTGGAAACAACGTTTCAACAAGTTTCCATCTCTCAAAAGCTTGACAGACCTCCAGCGCCTAGTTACGGTTGCTAAGCCACGATTGGCCTATGGCGGTTTTCGGGCGTGGCTTAGCGAAGGGTCAATTCTTATTAGACTCTTCACTGTTTTCTCCACTTCTGCAGTTTGCATTCACTCATTTCCCAAAGTCATCTTAAATGTTCAATTGTCAATACAACTGAAAACATTTTTAGAAATAAATTGATGTTGATCTTCCTAAAATCTTGTGTCACCAATATGGTGATCAGTGTTATCATTGGTGGGTCACTTGGAACTTCATTGATATTATTGCAATTATTGATGGAGCGATGCAACAAGAAATCACAGTTATTTGGTTTAATGAAGGGAGATAATAAATATTATAAATGAATGATATATAAAATAACTATATTTCATGTCAAAGAATGATTTATTTTAAATTTGGTTGTTAACACTTATGGCATAACCTCATGAAACTTTTAATTGGGTTGTGTAAAGAGAAACGGAGTGTTCTCTTCTAAACAATTAGATAAAGATCTAAATTATAAGAGAAGATATAATAAAATTACAGTTAATATAATCTTGCAATTGACCATGCTTGAGTCACACATTCAGCATGCAAAACACAACAATGGAAACAATTAAATTGTATTTAAAGTAAATTATCAAGTACTCTCAGTTCTTTTTTTAGTGAGTAGAACTCTGATGTAAGTGAACTATACTAACGAAGCATTTGTCAGGACTACATACTATTCTTATTTCACTTTACTTGTTTTTTTTTTTAAGGCAATTGGCTTGCATTCTTTTTTAAAGTAAGTCTAACTAATTAGATTTTACAGTGTGTGTTGATTTTATTCCAGCACTTTCTAAACCCTTCTTCTGCTGAACTCTTTCCCTTTTAATCCCATTGGCTAAAATGGGCCTGTGTTTAATGGCATCCTCTCCTCCTCCAGAGTCTCGTAGAGATGAGAGCATTTCTATTCTAACTGGAACTATAGAGAGAGAAGAAGGGAGAGAGAGAGAGAGAGAGGATTAATGTAGTTACAGTAGAGCCACTCCACCCAGAGCAAGATTACACCGTCTTCCACAAACTCACGTCTTATCTGGAAACACTGTTGTTCTAGAAATTAGAATTCTAATTAAAGTATGGAAATGTGTGGATTTGCAGCTGTGGGGGAAATATGACGTATAACAAGGTTTGCGAAAATATTGTTTGTACAGTATGTGTGTGTGGAAGAGAGACAGATGAATGATGGAAAAAGTCACACTCTATTAATATTGCATACGCTTGAATGCAGACTCTATGGATGATGTCCGAAATACATCCATTCATTCACAAGCCTCACACATTTTTTAAAAAGATTTTAAATTACAACACAGAATCAGATTTTTGATTTCTGTCTGAACAAAAACTTTTCACTGCAGTTCAGCTTTAAAAAGTCTCCGATTAGAAAATTAGAAAAGAAATGGGTTTATATGGTGGAATAGAGGAACTTTCATCATTTCTCTCATAATGTGACTTTTTGTACTCAAGTTCTTTATGAAACTAAGCATGTTCTGGAACATTGAGGACCCATTGTTTGGTTTTATTTATATTTTATTTTATTTTTATTTTAGATTTTCTATTATTTATTATTATTTTATTTTATATCTCTTTTTTTTCTTTTTCTTTTTTCAGTATTTATTTATTTTATTTTATTTTATTTTCTACTACATTTACATTTTACATTTACATTTAGTCATTTAGCAGACGCTTTTATCCAAATAGACTTACAAATACCTCATTCATTCATTCATTCAATCATTCATTCAATCATTCGTTCGTTCGTTCGTTCATTCATTCATTCATTCATTCAATCATTCAATCATTCATTCAATCATTCAATCATTCATTCAATCATTCATTCATTCATGCAATCATTCAATCATTCATTCATTCATTCATTCATTCAATCATTCATGCAATCATTCAATCATTCATTCAATCAATCATTCAATCATTCAATCATTCATTCAATCATTCATTCATTCAATCATTCATTCATTCATTCATTCAATCATTCATGCAATCATTCAATCATTCATTCAATCAATCATTCAATCATTCAATCATTCATTCAATCATTCATTCATTCAATCATTCATTCATTCATTCATTCATTCAATCATTTAATCATTCAATCAATCATTCAATCATTCAATCATTCATTCAATCATTCATTCAATCATTCATTCATTCAATCATTCATTCAATCATCCGTCCGTCCGTCCATCCATCCATCCATCCATCCATCCATCAAATGGACTTTATTAGTGAGAAACTGACTGTATTTCTATAGTAAAATGTTTAGGACTTGTGAGGGTTTTGTGATTTTCCTGCATTAATTATGTGACAATTCGTCTCAAACAGACGTGTGTGTGTCACTGAGAGCCCGTTCGCTCATGTCAGAGATGAATGTGAATAAAGACGGGTCAGGTAAACCAGCTTGACCAGCTTCACTACACAACTTTTGCTGGCTATTCTGTTGAGCTGCTCTTTTCACCAGGGCTTTTCTTCATATCCCTCGTTCTCAGCCAAACAAATGAGTATGTGAACCACTTGTGTCTCTCTCTCTCTCTCTCTCTCTCTCTCTCCTCTCTCTCCTCTCTCTCTCTCTCTCTCTCTCTCTCTCTCTCTCTCTCTCTCTCTCTCTCTCTCTCTCTCTCTCTCTCTCTCTCTCTCTCTCTCTCTCTCTCTCTCTCTCTCTCTCTCGACTTGAGGAGGCGACAGTGACTCTGGGGAAATACAAAGCAATATCCCGATCTGCCGGTTCCTCCGCTCGGCCCTCCACAATTACGATAGATCTGAGGGAGATATTGAGCGCGATCCCCTGCCGCTCCGGCTGATATTCACCTGTCAGGGCCACAATCTCACACTAAAACTCGCCCCCCAAAAATTGTATTAGTGCTGGTTTATTGAAACAGAATGTCAGTAGGAGATCTCCGGCTAACAATCTCTCGCTGAGATTCAGTGCTCACGGATTTATTGCTGACATAAAATGGAGACAGATTCCAGTTAAAGAGAGCAGTGTAGTCCTCCTGCTATATTATTGGATGCTTTATGGAAGTTTTCACAGGATTTCAGTTTTATTGCGGTATTTCTCACAGTGTGTTGTGGCTGAATGTTATCGTTCGGTCACGCTGTACACAGCCATTATGAAACGTATTTATATTGTTCATTCCAACCTTGTGCTGTTTAATTTGCCTGTGAAACAAAAATATGTAACTTGTGTATGTACTGGTACATTGAGGACCCAGAAAACCAGGACAACATAAGGATCTATAATATAACGTGAATTCTTTATTAGTATTTTTTCTGTTTAATTTTACTTTTTTTTCTTTTTTTTTTTTTTTTTTTTTTTACCAGTACCTAATTCAAGTGAGAATATTAATTTCATTTGAACATCAAACCATATATGGATTAACTATTCATTCATTCATTCATTCACTTTATTTATTATTTACAAATTTCACTAACAACTAAACTGAATTTACATTAGATTCCCAGAGAGAATTCCCAGTTAGAACCATAAACGATTTTAGCCTGATGACATAAAGGAACTTTGATAATTTCCCTCATATATTTTTTTGTACTCTAGTTCTTTATAAAACTGTGTATGTACTCTACTTTGAGGATTTTAGACTGTGCGTGTGTGTGTGTGTGTGTGTGTGTGTGTGTGTGTGTGTGTGTGTGTGTGTGTGTGTGTGTGTGTGTGTGTGTGTGTGTGTGTGTGTGTGTGTGTGTGTGTGTGTGTGAAGTTGTTGTGGTGTTTTTGCAGTTCATGGGATTCTAGTCTTCATGAGTTTAATCCTGAAATGTCAGCATCTTCTGAACTAAGAGGATCAGATTCTTCACGAGCGCTTCATGATCGGCTCTAACGCTCTCTGCCAGTGGAACCAGAGCTGACCAGTGAAGTCTTTCCACTGAGCCTCAGATACTAGTGCAGTTCAGCTTCAGTTACATTACAGTCCAGTTAACATGACACAATCACAGCCAGTCTGAACATATGCAGATGCAAAACTGTGTGAGCCCTTCAGAGTTACCATGATTTCTGTCTGCATGATGTCATCATTTTTATTTATTTTTATTTCTTTATTTATTTATTTCTTTATTTATTTATTCATTCATTCATTTATTTTTATTTATTAGATTTTTTTTAATGCAGGAAATATAAATAGATATGCATGAAATATAACATCATAGTTCTGTGAAATAATAACTTAATCTCACCGGTACAAAATCTTTGTGCCAGTGAGATTTAGTTATTATTTCAGAAATCATCATGAGATTAATTGATATTATTCTACTGATAGCACTTTAGTTTTTAAATGTCAGGGGACAAAATAAATGTATATATAGCATTGTGGGAAAAAAAATGTAAATAGTTAATTTATAGTTAGTTTATAATCAAGATGTAGTTTTAAAAACATATATATTTTTCCAGATAATATTTTAACAGTTTGCTTTATTTGAGTATCAGTTGTTTACTGTCTTTATCATTTTTGGCTTTTATGCAGGAAATATAAATAGATATCCATGAAATATAAAGCTATTTATAGCTAATTGTTATAGCTAAATGTTGTATTTATTTTTTATAGGTTTTTACCTTCATTATTTTATTTTATTCATTATTTAATTAATTAATTAATTAATTTATTTATTTTAGTTTATTTTTCCAAGTTCTACCAGTACATAATGTATTCATATTTTTTTTAAGTGTGAAATGGACTTTGTTTGTTTGTCTAATTCTCCCTGGCCGCTGTCTTATACAGTGCAGGATAAGTCGCGTGTAAAAGCTTTAGGGCGATGAAGGTCATCACGAGGATCTCATCATATTTGCGGCTCCTTGGCATCAAAATATTTGACGAAACGCACATTTGAACAACATTAATGCTCGTCGTTGCGTCTGCATCCAGCGATGGTTAAGATACAGCGTGAGAACAAACTCAAACAGTGGAGCGTCGGCGCTTGCAACGCCAAGGTCATGGGTTCGATTCCCAGGGAAAGCAAGAACTGATAAGAATGTAAATGTGTATCTTGAAATGCAATGCAAGTCGCTTTGGACAAAAGCGTCTGCCTAATGCAGAAATGTAATATTCTATCACTTCATTGTTCACCAAATAACCTGAAGGGATAGTGTGACATTTCCAGCAGGAGCATTAAATGAAAGCATCTCTTCTGATGGGTTGATTCATGAGCAGGTCACGATCATTCTCTGACAAGAGCTACTCGTCTTTGTACACAACAAATGGAGGTCAAAGGTCGCGATGCAGTCCCCGTTCTGAACGAGGTTCGACTGCTGTCCCTGCATTAGAAACACAGTTTTCCAGTGAGGTTTTCCCTCCGGAGAGACCGCTGTCGGGACACAGGTGGCTAATGGGTCATTTTAAGGTGTCCGGCCCGCTCGCTGCGGACGTTACCAGAGATTCAAGATTAAATTTGTGAGATTTCTGAAGGTGAACTGAAGGTTTTCTCGCAGCACCTGCGCAGAAACAGCCGTGAGAGACTAGTAGAGCGCTGAGAGTTATGAAGAAGTTTGTCTTCTCAAAGTCCACAGTTGTCTGGCGTTTGGGACACTAATCCAACAAAAATTATTTTTGGGGGGTTTTTTTAGTGCTGGGCAACAGTTAATCGTGATTAATCGCATCTAAAATAAAAGTTTGTGTTTACATAATGTGTATTATATACTGTATGTGTGTGTATTGTGTATAATAATTTTGTATTTATAAATACACACATATGTATGTATTTAGTAAATATTTGCTTATATATACTGTATATTTATACAAAATTTATATTTTATATATATATATATTTATAATATAAATAACACATTTTTCTTAAATATATACATGCATATGTGTGTATTTATACAAAATAATTATACACCGTACACACACATATTATGTAATTGTATATATTGTACCAATAATATATTAATGGTTTGGATTCTTTTAAAATCTTTCAAGCCTCTGCAAGAACCAGACTCAGGTTGAAATGAGTTTTTGCTGCATGAACTTCATTATGCATTGGCTTAAAAATAGCAGAGAGTTATTTTTGGTGTTGAAGCAACGGTTTCATGTTTGTCAAACCAATAAACACATCCATCTAATCTGCGTTGAATCTGAGCAGATTTTATTGTTTTGCTGAAAAGACTAATTTCACAGTTTGAGGCGCTGTTGACATTTACTGTAATTCTCTTATTTAGAGAATTACAGGCCAAGTTTCTGATTTGAAACCATAAAAATCTCTTTTTTGTTGAGATAAACAAATAAATACAGTCTCACTTACTGTAAATAATGAACATGCTTCTTATTCACCCAAAAATAAAGATACTCACCCTCCCGTTCCACAGAAGAAAGAACGTACAGGATTGCAACATGAAGATAAGTAATGGGTGAACTGTCCCTTTAAGAGCGGTCAGATTGATTAAATTCAGATTTTGAGGTCAGATTTTTTTATTATTCTCATTAAAGCTGCGTTTGTTTGATCAAAAGTACATAAAAAATTATTCCAATGTAAATCATCTGTTTTCTATGTGAATATATAGTGATCAAAGCTGAATGTTCCGCATCATTACTCCAGTCTTCAGTGTCACATGATCCTTCAGAAATCACTCTAATATGAGGATTTGATGATCAAGAAACATTTATGATTATTATCAATGTTGAAAACACTTCAAATTCTTGTGGAAACTTATGCATTTTATTTTTCAGGATTCTTTGATGAATAGAAAGTTCAAAAGAACAGCGTTAAATGTCACTTTGATCAATCCAATGCATCCCATTTTTGCCCATGATTATTGATTAGGAAATAGTGCCTTTAGAAGCATGTTCCCGGAAACCTAAAGTAAAGCTTGTTGTGTTAAAGTGTGCATGCATGTCAGGATGCACACGTGTGTGTGTGTGTGTGTGTGTGTGTGTGTGTGTGTGTGTGTGTGTGTGTGTGCGCGCGCGCTTGCCCTCACACATGTGTGCAGTAACCAAGGTTACAAGGATGAAATGCAGGCACAATCGATCGCTCTCTCTCTCTCCCTCAGATCTGCTCTCCTCGACTGATAAATGCCGTCAGCACAATAAAAAATGTACGACAGCTGAGCTTTTCATGAAGTCTCACATGAAAGTTATTAGAGGTAATAAATCACTGTGTGTTCCAGTTTCAGAGAGTATTGCGGATTCGGTCAGCTGTGTGTCGTATCCGTGTATCTCGTCCATCAGCAGAGCTCGATGTTTGGGAATCACATGCTCTTTAATTCCTCCACACCGTCAGCAAAAACAGGAACTCAAGCATGTGGAGATGAAGATGCATGTAAAGATGCATCTATACCAATATGATGTGTGGAAACTGAGCATTGAGAAGTCTCTAGTATCAGCACCTTCTGTTTGCTTTCTCAGTTTCAGCTTCAACCATCCAAACAATTAGAGAGACTAATGAAACAGGAGTCCTAAACCAGCCGGTGCTTTGATCCGAAACACAATTAAAAGAGGAATATGTGAGTGTCATGTGACTGACGCGATTCTGACGTGACCTTAATTATAAATGTTTGTACCTCAGGGGGTTTAAGAGCTCGGAGAAGCAGAGGAGAGAAACCTCCGCTGTGTTAGAATATCTAGCAAAACACAATATTTCCATGTGCATTAATAGGCTGCGTTCTTCCACAGATGCATGAACTAATATGATTAAATATGCAATGTACTGAATGCATCAGAGTCATTATCATGATGATTAGCATTGGCTATTCACATGAATGAACTTTCGAGTCATTTTTGTCTTGCAGTGCTTGTGAGTTTGGGGCTCTGTCAAGTTTGACTCTGAATTTTTATTTATCATTCTGTCAGTATATGTGTTCTGCATATTGTGGGTACCTGATTTAAAGGGGCTATATGTAAAAAAATAAATCATTTGAATGAACCATTATGAATCATTTGATTCAGAATCGGTCTGATTGATTTGATTCAGAATCGGTCTTATTGATTTGATTCAGAATCGTTCTTATTGATTTGATTCAGAATCGGCCTGAGTGATTTGATTCAGATTTGCTCTGATTGATTTGATTCAGAATCGGTCTGATTGATTTGATTCAAAATCGGTCTTATTGATTTGATTCAGAATCGGCCTGAGTGATTTGATTCAGAATCGGCCTGAGTGATTTGATTCAGAATCGGCCTGAGTGATTTGATTCAGAATCAGTCTGATTGATTTGATTTAAAATTGGTCTGATTCATTTGATTCCGAATCGTTCTTATTGATTTGATTCAGAATCGGCCTGAGTGATTTGATTCAGATTTGCTCTGATTGATTTGATTCAGAATCGGTCTGATTGATTTGATTCAAAATCGGTCTTATTGATTTGATTCAGAATCGGCCTGAGTGATTTGATTCAGAATCGGCCTGAATGGTTTGATTCAGAATCGGTTCGATTGATTTGTTTCCGAATCGG
This sequence comes from Scardinius erythrophthalmus, assembly GCF_964197995.2. Taxonomy (NCBI): domain Eukaryota; kingdom Metazoa; phylum Chordata; class Actinopteri; order Cypriniformes; family Leuciscidae; genus Scardinius; species Scardinius erythrophthalmus. The sequence continues at coordinate 44,039,268 of NC_138230.1, read as the reverse complement.
TCTGATTCATTTGATTCAGAATTGGTCTGATTCTCTGAAAAGTGCGTGAGTCGTTTTCGCGCGTGAATGGTTTAAAGTCATATTGAAATGCTCACAAAGGAATCGATAAGAGGAATAAAAAAATGTATTTCATAACAAATATCCGATTCCTGACCTCAAGTATTCGGATTCCAGAATTGAAATCGATTTTCGATTCCCAACCCCAGTTACGTGTATATAAGTTGTTGGCTGCAGTTCACTTAACAAGGGATTCTGAATTCTACATATCGCTTCTTTAATATCCTAAATAATCTAGTTTTTAAGTCTTTAAGTAATTGGAATTAGTGGAACTGGAACCATTAAATTCGCTCCCTTTAGATCGGAGTGAATGACCATCACACAGATGTCACTCTCGCTTTACACCTCCTTCATTCTTCGTCACAGATACAGTTTTTATAACCGTGCACTTCCATACAAACCTGTCCAAAAACAAGAGAAAATGTAAATTGGCGTCCTCTCTTTTTGATTTGCACGCCAAATGCATTTATTATATGCCAAATGCCAATCAAATAATGCTGTTCATATCTGCAACTTCATTTTTAAGAATTCTTCCGTGAAATATGAATAAGGGAGGAAATGCATTGGCACATGACCTTTTAAGAGAGAAATCCTTCAGCATGAGAGGCAAATGCCATTGAGGAGAGGAAGAGGAGGAGGCAGAAGAGCGTTTAATGTCTGTAAAGTCTCTGAGTTAAAGACCCACAATCAGACCGTCTATCCCAGAAAAGGAGGGCCGATTGTTATAATCGCTCTTTGTCTTTTTCCCTCTGGGAAAGTGTCATCAGTCCTTCACAGAATAAACTCTCTCTCTCTCTCTCTCTCTCTCTCTCTCTCTCTCTCTCTCTATCTCTCTATCTCTCTATCTCTCTATCTCTCTCTCTCTCTCTCTCTCTCTCTCTCTCTCTCTCTCTCTCTCTCTCTCTCTCTCTCTCTCTCTCTCTCTGTCGTCTCTCCCGCGTGGAGCAATCATAAATGTGAGATGGATAACCGAGGGGTGGCAGGGTTTCCTCAGGACTGTAATTTACACCGTTATCAGAGACTGACTATCAGTGTCCCGGGTTCACAGTTGCTTTTCCCTGCTGTCCCGGTCGAGGGTCTGTCAGAGACTCATGCAGGCGTTCATATAGATGCCCTGTCGCTTCAGACACACACTGTGGAAGCATCTGGAAACTTTAAAAACCCAAAAAATTACAATTGTCATCATTTACTCACCCTCGTGCCGTTTCAAACCAGCACGACTTTCTTTCTTTCTTGTTTTTTTTGTATGAGAAATTTAAATACAGAAGCTTTCAATCTTTAAAAACAATGCAGACCTATCATAAAACTGCTATATACTAATTCCTCTGAAGCCGTACAGTACCGATAATTCATGAGAGCTTTGCATCAATGTCTGATTTGTGAACGAATCATTCTGAATGACTTGATTCATAATAGGTCTGATTGATTTGATTCAGAATCGGTCTGAATGTTGTGATTCAGGATTGGTCTGAATTATTTGATTCAGAATGGAAGTGAATGATTTGATTCAGAATGGAAGTGAATGATTTGATTCAGAATGGAAGTGAATGATTTGATTCAGAATGGAAGTGAATGATTTGATTCAGAATGGAAGTGAATGATTTGATTCAGAATGGAAGTGAATGATTTGATTCAGAATGGAAGTGAATGATTTGATTCAGAATGGAAGTGAATGATTTGATTCAGAATCGAAGTGAATGATTTGATTCAAAGTCAAACTGACTAGATACCAACTCACCGAATGTGATTTATAACAAAGTATAATAAAGTATAATAACAATTTATCACACAAAGCTATCATATGTCTTTAGAAGACATTTATGTGTATATAGTGCAGGAGTTATGGTGTGTTTGTGTTCCTTTGAAACTTAAAAACGTTGTAATTGCATGGTTTGCAGAAGTGAGGAGAAGGAGATTATAATGTTCTCATAGTTGTATACTTTATAAAGGAGAAATCTGTAATCGTGTGTGTTTGTGCAGATGAGTATTTTTCTTCCAGAAGACTAATTACAGTGCTGGAAAATATGTAGATTGAGGTTTAAAATATACTTTCTGAATGATGAAACAGAAGTCATATAAGGACGTCATATATGATAAACGGATGGCTTGGATGATCTCGGCATGGGGAAATAAAACTCATCATAAACCACATACTCGGTAGAATGATGAGGAAAAGATCTGTCAGCGTCTTCATAACCCAACATAGTTTACTCAGCAAATGAGGGCAATGTTTGTGCTTCATAATTGCTGACATGCAAACCAACCATCTTTTGCAGCATAAATAACTCATTCGAGAGCAGCAATCTGAGTCCTGAGAGCTGGAAGTGTTCACCTGTGGGAAGATCTCCTCAAACGAGCCTGTAATTGTGGGGTTGCTTTGAGAGATGGGTGGATGAGATGAAGACCCTCCTCCGGCCCACCCTCGCCTTCATTAGGGTCTCGAGCGCTGGAAGCAATTAGCAAACACACACAGTTTGTCAGAGAACTCAACAAATGGACACATATGTAGATTAAAAGCATGCATATAATAATAATAATAATCATTTTATTTTTTATAGCGCCTTTCAAGAACCCAAAGTCGCTTTACAAAATAATACAAACCACTGACAGACAAAGAGACAAGCAATCTGCTTATTATAACACTCAAACAGGCAGAATACAAATAATAAACATGAGAAGTTATAGAATCAAAGGAAACATCAATTTCGATAAAATAAGCATGTAACATAAAATGAAAAAGTGGAAGACAGAATAGCATGGCTTTATGTGTTTACTGCTAGAGTCAAATCTTTGGCATTTGAAGGGATAGATAACCCTCTAAAAAAAGGTTCAGTGGAGTTTTAAATGGGTTCTTGACTCAATTGTATTGAATATATGAGGATACATGTTGTTGTTGCATAATGCTTTCCTGTTAAATGGTTATTTAAGCCTTTAGGGTTCTAGGAGTGATTGTGCTTTTCTATTCGGGAGACTTTGTCATCAATAAAGACGATCTGCACTCTTAGAAGAAAAGGTTCATATAGAAGCTTAAAGGGTTCGTCAGACGCTTTATATATAGAACCATTTAGGCGTTCCCATCTTTGGATCATTTTATGTATTTAGTTTTAACTCTGTCCCTGCTGTTGACAGAATTTACTGGCTTTCCATGTTTTCATTTCTGAGAGAGTCTCCGGATCAAAACACAGGCAAAAAAGAAAGAAGCCGAAGCGAGCGATAGCAGCATTGCTTATGCACATTGTATTCTTTAAAAAATATATATATATTTTAAAAAAAATCTGTTTTCTCAGCTTTTTGTTCAAGATGTTGCTTGCTTTTTTATATATAAAGATTATAAAATAATAAAAATAAAAATTAAGATTTTTTTTTTAAGTGTTGATAAAAAAGAGATTCACATGCATGAATCTAGAAAAAAACTTTTATTTTTATTTTTTTTGTTTAAAAGCAGAGGCTCTGTTCTTTCTTTCGAGATATTGCATGTTCAGATATTCATACAACAAAATATTCTAGGAGCCATGAAATTGTGAAAATTTTCAAAAATGCTAAATGGCGACTTTATTGGAAAGAGTTTTTGATTTTAAATTTTTTTGATTTACTTTGAAAAACATACAGTACTTTATCACGATAAAAAAAAAGGAAAAACATTAAATTATTGTGCAATCATTTAAGACATTTCTTTGACATTTCCTATCCGTTTATGGAGGCTATTGTTGGAAACGTGTCCAGTATTCCTGAGACTCCCCTTATATTCAAGCATGTGATTCGTCCACACACAGCTTCCTCTGAACGTGCAGCGTACACAAAACCATTTCAGTAATATAGGAGTTTCAAATACATACGTCTATGCAATAAGAATGTGTTAAGGCTGAAAGGTTTCCCACAATCCTGCCTATTCTGTCTACACATTTACAAATCTCCCATTCATATACTGAGTTTGTGAATTGTGTTTGATTGTAATTGCCATTATTACTGCTTTTAGAGGCATTTCTGGGCTGAGTTCAAAACAAGTTGAGCTATGTTAATGCTGTCAATTACCAGCAAAACAGTAACAACAACAACAAAACTCCTTTAAATAAAAGAAAAGGCTTTTTAATCCCCTTTTACTTTTCTTTTCCCCATCGTTAAAGCGTTGTGCGTCTCAGAAGCTAAAGCTGTGTGTGAATGTGCCATTCTGCTCAGGAAAGACAAACTCATTTTCCTCTCCCTTAATGAAGAGTGAAATCCTGCCATTTCTCGTTCTTCTCCTTCTGCCAATCCATCCTCCCTTCAGACGGAAGCTTTCCAAACACATTTGGAGACCGTCTGCGTATGAATCACCAAACACAGACATTATATTTAGACAGACGCAAGCTGCATTTACACATTCAGCAACATGCTCATTATTAATGTGCTGCTCGTTAACTACATCTCTGAATCTTTTGTTTTATGGTTAGTCCTATTTAATCACATTAGACATGGAGATGAACAGAATATTAGTGTTAGCTGTGAAAGTGGTGTGATGTTTGCTCGATCACGTATTATGATTTTTTTCTGCACTGCAGTGTGAGATATTATGCCTTTATCTTTATTACGCTTGTCCTCGTGTGTTTACCTGAGCTCCCGTTTGCCCACCGCTCTTCCACGAGCTTTCTTTTCATTTCAGTATAGATGATATCCGATTATTATTATTATTAACTAAAACTCAATTTATTACAAACATTTCTGTTAATTAACAAAAAACTGAAATAAAAGAAAAATATTACTTGAAAATTAGGAATGTTGCCTTGGCGATAAACCGAAATATTTTAAGTTGAAGCACTAAAATTATTGTAAACAGCCTCTTATATAAACTCATGTGAAGTTTATTTACATTTTCTATGATAAATAATTCATTAAAAGACTTATACGTCATACGTGATGCACGCTAGCACACCATCTGTAACGCCCACATATAGAAATCCAGTCTTCTGATTGGCTGTGGTTTTGGATTAATTTGGCTGTGAGTGCAGTGTGTTTACAGAGGGACTCCGCCCACACTCTCTTCTGATTGGCTGTGATTTTGGATTGATTTGGTTGCGAGTGCAGTGTGTTTACAGAGAGACTCTGCCCACACTCTCTTCTGATTGGCTGTGATTTTGGATTAATTTGGCTGTGAGTGCATTGAACTTGCAGAGAGACTCCGGCACTCCGCCCACACTCTCTTCTGATTGGCTGTGATTTTGGATTAATTTGGCTGTGAGTGCAGTGTGTTTACAGAGAGACTCCGCCCACACTCTCTTCTGATTGGCTGTGATTTTGGATTGATTTGGTTGCGAGTGCAGTGTGTTTACAGAGAGACTCCGCCCACACTCTCTTCTGATTGGCTGTGATTTTGGATTGATTTGGTTGCGAGTGCAGTGTGTTTACAGAGAGACTCCGCCCACACTCTCTTCTGATTGGCTATGATTTTGGATTGATTTGGCTGTGAGTGCAGTGTGTTTACAGAGAGACTCCGCCCACACTCTCTTCTGATTGGCTGTGATTTTGGATTAATTTGGCTGTAAGTGCAGTGTGTTTACAGAGAGTCTCCGCCCACACTCTCTTCTGATTGGCTGTGATTTTGGATTAATTTGGCTGTGAGTGCAGTGTGTTTACAGAGAGACTCCACCCACACTCTCTTCTGATTGGGATTTCTGATTGATTGATCGTTACATGAAATCTTAGACATCAGTCATACGTCCTTTAGAAAACTAGTCCCTTTCAAATAGGGCTTATTATAAGGTCTAAACTACTAGGAATGGCATAGACTCAAAATTACACAAAAGTAAGTGTGTGTGTTGTTTATGAAGCAGTGTTCAGTGCGTCTGTCACGCCTGATTAAACGTCTTATTGCTTTGATTTCCGAGCTGGAAATGAGTTGGCTTATTTTCATGGGCTTTTCCGTTTTAAAGAGTAATTAGATATCTCTGGTATAGTTTATCTTTAGTGTGTGTGTGTGTGTGTGTGTGTGTGTGTGTGTGTGTGTGTGTGTGTTAGTCTCAGTATAATTGTGAGGGAAATACAGTAACACCATTCCCTTATAGAAAGAAGTGATTAGCATGAGGTTCTACAGAGAAAATGGATTAGAACTCATTTCCACTTCTCCAGATGCCCTTAAAGGAAAAGTTTTCTAAAAGTTTTGGCTCTGTCTCTCTCAAGTGAATCTGTCTCACCGTCTGCCTCTCATTTGTAGTATAATTGTGACTCTGGGGTGAATTCAAGGAACACAATTTCATTTAGAAGAAATATTTGTGTACATTTTCTATTGATCAGTGCAGCGTTTATTCATCAAATGATGGAGCGGAGCTGGAATATATCCAGACAAGCACAAAATATACATAACAACCCTGGTGCTAAAGCACAGAAATAGTGCAGAACATTATTATATTTTGAGCCTGTGTCCTAACCAGACGTGACGCTGCGACACACGATATAAAGCATCTTTAATAATCTGAGTTTTTGTCCTAACCAGCTGTGATGGCGAGATGCTGTTTTAGAAATGGCCTCGATTTCTGTGACGTCGCGGCTGGAACAACAACATACAAAAATGACAATGATAATCTCAGGTGCTGATCATGAGCTTAAAATAATTTAATGTGAGCTTGACTATCATTTATAGCCGTACTGAAAGCGACAATAGATAATCACCTCAGATCTTAAAAATACAACAAAGGAGTGTTCAAAGTGCGAATAAACAAGTGTGTTCTATGACAACGATTGGTTCGGTCAGTTTTAATCATGTTAAAATGGTGTAATATTTATGAATTTATGTATTTATCCTTTTGGTTGTGAGTGCAGTGAGACTCCGCCCACACACTCTTCTGATTGGTTGTGATATTTGATTGATTTTTTTTGCATCTTGTAGTCATGTCACATCTAAAGTGGACAGGTTGTCATTGGAATCTGGTCAGGACAAGGTGTTATTTACAAATGTCAGCATTGTTTGATTAGCACATTCTCTCCATTATCTAATTTGCATATTTTTTCTAGTGAATTTGGTGCTCACACAATATAAATAGCGCTGTAAGTGGGTGCAGTTAATTCCTTAAGTAATAGTTCACACGAAAAATAATGTATTTACCCTCATGTTAATCCCATCCCTTATAACTTTTTTTTTCTGTGAAGATTTTTGTCTTAAATGTTTAAAGTTCTAGTAAGTGATTTCTGAAAAATGGTGTTGTTTTTTTAAATCACCAAAAACACATGATCACACCCTTATCTTGATAGCTCCGCCCCATATTCACAAACACACCCCTACTCAAAACAACCACACCCTTATCTTGATAGCTCCGCCCCCATATTCACAAACACGCCCCTACTCAAAACGACCACGCCCTTATCTTGATAGCTCCGCCCCATATTCACAAACACGCCCCTACTCAAAATTTAACATCCTTATCTTGATAGCTCCGCCCCCATATTCACAAACACATCCCTACTCAAAATGATCACACCCTTATCTTGATAGCTCCGCCCCCATATTCACAAACACGCCCCTACTCAAATGATCACACCCTTATCTTGTTAGCTCCGACCCCCATACTCACAAACACACCCCTACTCAAAACAACCACACCCTTATCTTGATAGCTCCGCCCCCATATTCACAAACACGCCCCTACTCAAAACGACCACGCCCTTATCTTGCTAGCTCCGCCCCATATTCACAAACACGCCCCTACTCAAAATGATCACACCCTTATCTTGATAGCTCTGCCCCATATTCACAAACACGCCCCTACTCAAAACGACCACGCCCTTATCTTGCTAGCTCCGCCCCCAAATTCACAAGCACACTATGCAACACAGGCACCTCCCCTTCATGCGTGGACACGCCCCTTAATGCTGATTGGCTACAAGTATGTTTTGGTCCTCAGTCCGATCCACTTTCAACAGCGTTTCTCAGAAATCACTTACTGCACCTTTAAGGATTTATTTTTTTTTTTCAGTGCAATGCAATTTAGATTTTTATTCTTGTATATATCTTCTTTTATGTCCCACAAAAGACATGAGGGTGTGTAAATGATAACAGAATATGATTTTTGTGCTCACTATCCTTTTAAGTAAACATTCACTCTGATCTTTGATTTGATTTCTGAAACAACTTTCCTGGAAATTTCAGAGGCTTTAGTGAATTACCCCTCTCTAATTTCCAGCACACACACCAGCAACACCCGGGCGGTTTGTTCTGTGGTAAAAATCTGTGTTTGTCAATCACACATCTTGACATCTGAATGGATTTCAGGGAGCGTGTGTTTCTCTGCGATTAGTCAGTGTGATTTTTATCAGGCGACAAATTCTAGTTCCTCAATGTTTGCGAATTAGTCACTACAGATTGTGTAAATGTTTCCTTGCCTTTTCTGTTTGTCTTTTTGAGTAGTTCAATCACAGCAGGGTAAGATTTACCTAAATAACACTGTCACGTATATTAAACGTGTCATAATACTCCTGCAATAAGATGGAAGCTTTTTTCCTTTCATTACTAATAGATGAGACTGAAGTTATTATATTCAAAGAGGGGAAAAAAACTATGTTGTCATGATGGCATGTGTTCCTCAGAGTCGTATTGAGTTTATGCCATCAAGTGGGTAGTTTGCACTTAATTTGCACTTTATTTTTGCTTTAATATCGGAGAAATATTTAGATTGTTCATTGACTCACTGTTTGGAAATGCAAGGCTTGTATTTTTCTCATTATCTCTGTTATTCCTGTTATAATGTGAACAGAGAATACGTGTAATAATTACGCCCGGACTTGCCCTGTGCAGACTTGAAAACAAACCAGAAGGAAACGAGAGGAAAACATGTAATTGTATGTAATGAAGCGAGTCCAACACCCACATGCAAACCGCAATGTTCTTTCTTCTCCCAGACAAATTAATTTTTAGTTTATTTACTGACTGACTGTACAATGTTACATGAAGCTTTATGATGCGTAATAATTTGAGGGGAGGAAAGGTCTATTACCCAGGAAAGGTTTCGTCATCACACTGAATCATTTACATGTTGTCATGTGAACAACCAGACAGAATTGAAGTTTCACAAACTGTAAACGAGTCAGATGTGGATTCAGTGTCCGCTCTGACTGAGTCAGTGAGTTTATTCAGTGTTTTCTCAACTAAGGTCTACTTTATGTAGTGTTTAGCTCAATCTCGGCTGCATGGAAGTTTATAGTAAGCCTAAGTTTGTTTGCGATCCAGATTTGAGAACTATATATATAGAAAATAAATAAAAAATAATGCTTACTAAAAAAAATAAAAAAACCTAAATAGCAGGTTTAGTTTTTATTTATTTTTTTTAGTTAGTATTAATTTGTATTTATTTCCAGTTAATAAATTTAGTGCTTCAAAATTAAAACTTATTTCAGTTTATTGCCAAGGAAACATTTCTAAGATTTTGTTCTAAATTCTCAAACATTAACAACGACTAGGAAGTGACAACCTTTAACGTGAACTTGAGCTTGATGATTTAAAATCTTCAATGAAAGTTTTTACCAGATTAAATCACATCAAATAAGTGGAATTTCCAGAGAAAGAGGAAAAATACAATATTCTTCCCCATATGAAAGATGTCCACTCATATAGAGCGGTCATTACTCGCCAACCTCAAGGTTATGAACATAAATCACTGCTTCAAAACATTAGGACTCGCTCCTGCACTAATCTGGCGGTCGCTGTGGTTCACGGCTGATTAAAGTGTCGAGTCATCAGATCTAAAGGCTCTTTTGAGAGTTTCATCCCTATCAACGAAAGGGTAATGAGATCCAGAACCTTGAGCTGATTATCACACACCGACCAGAGCTCGGCGACACCAGTCGAGACGGTGAACTTACACGCTTATCAATGTCTAATTTAATTGTGTCGTTCGACTTCAGAGTCTGGATTGCTTTCATATATGTTATAGACATCAGTCAGATGGACTTCACTACAGATTCAGATCATTCTGATGTTAATAATGGGACGTGAATCAGTGCTCTTTATTGATTGAATACATTAATGTTCAAAAGTTTGGGGTCGATAAGATTGCTTTAATGTTTCTGCTCATCAAGACTGCATTTATTTGATCAAAAATACAGTAAAAATTCTGAAATATTATTACAGTTTAAAATATCAGTTTTCTATGTGAATATATAGTAAAGTGTAATTTATATCCTGTGCTCAAAGCTGAATGTTCAGCATCATTACTCCAGTCTTCAGTGTCACATGATCCTTCAGAAATCACTCTAATATGAGGATTTGATCCTCAAGAAACATTTATGATTATTATCAGTGTTGAAACATCATTAACATTGTGGAACTAACTTCATATTTTTGTGGAAACTGTCATATATTTTAATTTTTCAGGATTCTTTGACGAATAGAAAGTTAAAAAGAACAGCACTTTTGACCAATTCAATGCATCCTCGTTGAATAAAAGTATTACAGTATTAATACTGTAATACAGTAAACAGTTGTGCTGCTTATTATATTTTTGTGAAAACCGTGATGTTCAGGATTCTTTGATGAATAGAATGAAATAGAAATCTTTTGTAACATTATTAATGGTAATCATTGCTGTCACTTTTGATCAATTGAATCTGTCCTTGCTGAATAAAAGTTTAAATTTCCATATTTTTAAATGTTTTTAAAAATAAGTCATTTTTATTATTACTATAGACCTTATGTGCCAGAGAAACGAGGGCGCCGCATATTGATTATATATTTAGAATATTGTCTTTTAACTTCCATTTTTGCGGTCGCTCTGTATATTTCTATGGCATTGCTGTCCAGGAGTAATTAGCTTTTGAAGACGATTTACTTAATGTAAAGTTAACGAAAGTTATCATGAGGATTGTAATGTTTAAAGCAGATGTCTTAACGAATGTCAGTGGACCGGGAAGATTTTAAAACGAGCCGTTCATTAATAAACACGCAGAATCGCTGTGAAAATACAGACCGGAAGTCAAAAGACAATGAGCGCAGCGCTGAAAAGGGGCGGAGCTACATAAGGTCTATATAACATGATAGGTAGTGGTTATTTGATTGACAGGTCAATCAGCCAATCACAGTGTGACTTTTCCTGTGCAGTCTGAACCTGGCATTAGACAAATGTGTCTCTTACACACTATTTGTTCTCATATTTTGTCAATTTTATAATTTCCGATTTGTGTTTGCATACAGACTTTTCCTCATTTCATTCCCAACATTGGAATTTGGCTGTAATGTTTTTGAAAGGTTCTGTGTTTCCACGAGAGGTTTGGAAGTGTGTCAGTCTCAGGCAGAGGAAGTTTTTCTCCAGGAACACAATGCAGACACACTAAATAAATGATCACAAGGCTATTTTTAATCTGAAGTGTAAATGCAGGAGCTGAGAAGAGTCTCGATCCAGTGGCACATCTCATCTCTCATGCTTCGTGTGTCATCATTCTCATTTCACATTAGCCATGTTGTTTTATTCCCTCTCATGTGAATGCCAGATGTAAATTCCACCATAAACATCAGCACCACACAAATCGCAAACGAACCATTGAAGTTAATTGATTAAATATTAAACAAATGCCATTGCAATGGCGCCACCACACAGTGACAGATGAGGGAGTTCACTGAAAACGCACCCGATAGCATTCTTGCATTGTTTTATGACCCAGTTTGCTCAAGGAATTTAAATATGTGAGCCGTTCTAGTGCTGTTTTCCATCATTTGAGGAATTATGCATGCCATGATCAATAAAATGCATCAACTGCTGTCCATAGGCAGTGTGAAGAAGGTGTTTGTGTTGCATAATCAGTGCAACTTTTCTAACTTTCACTCCTGATGTTTTTCCGTGGCTGGTGCTCCTCCATCATAGAGTTTGTTGTATTTCGTGTAAGATTCAGCCTCTGCTAATGAAATCTAATAGCACGTAATGGCACGCTGTTAATCATCAGCGGAAGGTTGGTTTTACAAGGTTAACGATGGACGGGAGACTGTATTCTCATGTGTGCTCGGGTCCTTGGGTATTTATCAATGTCAGCGAGCGGCCATAATGACACCGCATCCCCGAGTGAAAAATGTAGGTCTTTGGAAAAGTTGAGGACTTTTAGTAGAACTTTAGAGAAGTGTTAATGTATATATATATTACTGCGCAAAATCGTAGGCATGTTATTATTTTCACCCAAAAACAATGGTTTTAAGACCTTATTTGTATCTTTTACTGTAGTGTGTCAGAAGGAAATCACATTTCCAAACAGTCCTTTTGCCATTCATTATAATAATCCAGTGAGATTTCTATATGCACAAGGAGTTTTATATATATACGGCCCCTAAGTTAATAACTAATGATCTTTGCAACAGAAGTGAATCAATCAAAACTAACTCTAGCTGGACAATAACTTTATTCTAGAGCTGCTGTAAAGCCTAAACAATCTCTGTTACAGTAATCTCCTATTATCACTGTAAAGCTGCTTTGAAACAGTCCATATTGTTAAAAGCGCTGTATAAATGAAGGTGACTTGACACTTTAGGCCCGTTAGTACCAACTGAGCGTCGTTTAAACACCACAGTATACCTGAGTATTGTTTCTGGCAATGTCCATCTCTTTATGACCACAGTGGCCATCTTCTAATGGTTTCTTCCAGCAGGATAGTGCACCGTCACAAAGTTCAATATATGTGACCCTGGATCACGTCACCAGTCTCGAGTCGCACGGGTTTATCTGTGGCAATAGCCAACAATACATTGTACGGGGCAAAATTATCGATTTTTCTTTTATGCCAAAAATCAATAGGATATTAAGTAAAGATCATGTTCCATGAAGATATTTGGTAAATTTCCTACCGTAAATATCTAAAACATGTATTTCTGTGAGTGAATGCAGCACAATCGCCAACATAAATGAACAACTTTAAAGGAGATTTTCTCAATGTTTAGATTTTTTGCATCCTCAGATTCCAGTTGTATATCAGCCAAATATTGTCCTATCCTAACAAACCATACATCAATGGAAAGCTTATTTATTCAGCTTTCAGATGATGTATAAATCCCAATTTCATCAAATTGACCCATGTGACTGGTTTTGTGGTCCAGACTGGTTTCATGAGTTCACTAAACTCAAATGGCCTCCAAAGTGACCAGATCTCAATCCAATAGAGCAGCTTTTGGGATGTGCATCTGACAAATCTGGAGACACTGAGTGATGCTTTCATGTCAATATGGACTGAAGAATGTTCCCAGCACCTTTAAAAGTCTCTTTCGTTCATCTTTCTCCAGCCTCAATGTAAATCACTGGTGCTGCTGCGAGGAGAGAGGCGTGAAGGCATGAGACGCAACAGAGCAAATGCCGACATAAATAGACCCATTTACTTCACCTCAGATACAGTGATCTTTTGTTTGTTGTTGGAAATCAGGGCAGAGAGAAGAAGAAACGTATAAGCCGCAGCAGAACAGGACGACCTATTTAAGTCTTTGCAGTGAGCGAGGAAGAATGCATTGAGCGTGTTGTGTGTGTGTGTGTACTGTAAATGTGGTAGTGTGTTATGACTGAACTGTACAGGGTACAGTGTGACAGATGGGACCTGTGGACGAAAATACAATGTGAACAGAACAGATGATGCATTAGTGTTTAACTAGTCACGCAGACATAAATCATCTTGAAAATGAACCCCAGATGAATATTTGAGGATGAAGTGATCATGTTATTATTTAATAAATGATTGGTGGATCTATACGGCATTGCAAGCTTAAAGTCTGTAGGACAATCCTTTATTACGGAGTTAATCTATGGGCGCTCTTCGTGTGTCGGTCAAAAATTACTGATTTATTTTATTTCAATGAAATGAATGTACTGGTTTGATTATGTTCTTTATTTCATATTTAGTTTTTTTAGGGGATTTTATGGTAAATTATATTTACGCTGTATTTATAATCCATTTATAGCGCAGACTTCAGTTTGATGTCTTTTCAAAGATGACGCTTGGCAGATTATTGCTGACGTAAAAACAACTTAGTTACAGAATATTACATTTATTGTTATGAAAAATGCACAAAAATACTATTTTACATTTTTATATGAAATATATATTTTCAAAAACATGTTTTACTCTAAAACTACTAGAAAATCAAAGGGATAACCTAAACAAGTTGAGGACTATTTTGTTCAAGACCATTTAACCTGTTCAAATCATGTCCATGATTAGTGTGTGTGTGTGTGTGTGTGTGTGTGTGTGTGTGTGTGTGTGTGTGTGTGTGTGTGTGTGTGTGTGTGTGTGTGTGTGTGTGTGTGTGTGTGTGTGTGTGTGTGTGTGTGTTTGTGTGTGTGTGTGCAAGACAGCAAGTGCCAAACCCTTTACCAAGTTTCGTACCATTCCGATGAAGAAAAAAAAAAACTTAATTTTTTTCAGTCACAAATGACCGAAGAGCACCAGAGGGTTAAATGCATGACCTAGTCTAACTTCAGAGTGTGTGAGCATTATTGCCTCGGGTCATCCTCTTGTCGAAACAGAAGTTGAGCATGTCAGCGTCGTCGGAAAGCCTTCCCGTGGTGTTATCAGACCTCATCTCTGCTGAACTACAAAGGGAAGCGCTGTCAGGTTTCGGTGGAGCTGCACAATCTCAGGGTTGTTTCAGAATCTGGTGAGTTGTGCTCTGATTCAATAACACTGGGAAGAACTCATTATGAATGCAAAGGTTGCCTCCAGCTTCTGTTACTCATGAGCTTTCCAGGATTCCTGGCGCTCCGTTATTCTTCCTCTCTCTCACACCATTCTCATGGGATGCATTTGAATCCGATCTATCTTTCAGAGACGAGAAACCTCCTAATTCCATCTTTGCCCCATTCATTGTGCCAAACATCACATCAAGGAAAGGTTTCGTCGATGGACATCCGGTTCATTTGTTCGGGGCTCAAATATCTCATAAAGGCATTCTTGGTCCAGACTACAGCGAATGGAGAGAATAGAGCGAGTCCTCGGTGCAATTCTCCCTCTGTCACATTCAGCCTGTGATAATTAATCAGAGAGAAGAAAAGGGGAATATCGTTTTTCATTTGTATGATCCTCTGCTCTGGTTCAGTCAAAGGGTATCCTTTGAATTATTGTGATACTGTGATATTGTTCTTGTCTCAGACATCCAGTGTCAAAGTTGGCAGCTTCATTTTCAGAAGAAATTTCTTGTTTGATAGAAGTAAGAGTGCATGATACAAAATTACATTTGAAAGCCCTATTTACATCAGGAGTGTCGTAACACCATGGCACTGAATGGTTTCAGATCTTGGTATTTACATTGTGGCTTCTCAAGAATGCAATGGTGAATGTCCACAAATGTGTGTGAATCGACTGAAGCATATTTTGGGAACAAATTTGTGAGCTAAACATGACCGAATAATCTCCTAAAACCTTCTTTTGGGAATGTCCTTATTTGTAAGAAAATGAAGTAAATTAAGAAGTTGTTGTTTTCTGTGGGTTGGGGTATCTTTAAGTACGTATACACCAAATTTTATTGGTACCATGGTATATCTCAAAATACCGTAGTATTACCATGGTACTGAATGATTCTGTCGTCATACCATGATATTTACATGTTATTTAATTTTGAATAATCACTTTAAAATCGCGGTAGCAATTAGTGAAGATGTCTGTACTGTGCATACATTGATTTCTTTTTTTTTCTGTGATGTTGATGGCCGTCGTGCAGCACCCTTTGTCTGGTTAGGTGCTGAGATGGTTTTGTGTGTGTGTGTGTGTGTGTGTGTGTGTACCTACTTAACTATATTTTGTGGACAAATTTGTACCCAGAAGTGACAAAAACCTGACAAAATCTCCAAAACCTCCTTCAGGAACGTCCACATTTGTAAATCTGGTATAAAAATTAAATGTTTTTTTAAAAATGTAAAAATGCAGAAAGTTTTGGGTAGGTTTAGGGGTCAGGTTAGTGTGTGTGTGTGATGGGTAGGTTTAGTTGGTGTAAAAGCAAGGAGAGAATATACAGTTTGCACAGTATAAAAATGATTACGTCTATGGAATGTTTCCATTTAGATAGCTAAGTAAATGCGTGTGTGTGTGTGTGTATGCATACATGCGGGTGTGTGTGTGTGTGTGTTCCGTTGTGAGTCTAAATATGTACCTGTCTCCGTGCAGCATGTCAGCAGTCCTTGGCAAATTGAAGGGAAATTCCTGACCTTGATTTGCAACAAACAAACACAAAAGGCGTGCGTCTGTATGGTTGTGCTGAGCCTCCAGAGCCACTCACTCCCCGTTCCTCTTCCTCAACATCAGCGTTCGGGATGGAGAGCTTGTGTTCGCCGCGCTGACAGCTTGTCAGGATACCCCATGATAATGAATTTCAAATGCTAGATATGCTCTCTGTACCCAGAAGCCAGTGTGTTCTCGGACTGTTTGTGCTCTCTGGGAGATGTGGATGCTTAATACAATCTATATCACAACGGGATTCACATACATAAGCTTTTTTATGGTGAATTCATGCTCATATTTCCATCTGAATGTCACATGTCAGTTATGTACTTTGCTTTTGGCTTTATTTTTCTCCTTGTCTTTCTCTCCTAAAGGTCAGATGAGCTTCTCTGAGATATTCTGACAGATTCTCTGCTACTGAATGCTGTCGATTCTCCACCATTTTGTGTTTTCTTTCTCTCCCTCTTTTTCCGGTCGGCTATCTTCTCGCACTCTGTATCTTTAACTGTCTTTTCCATCTGGACATATCAGTTGATCTGTTTCTTTCTACACGTGGGCTTTGAGTGTGTACTTCCCATTTAATTCCCATTTCTCCCCAGAGGACAGTTCTGTTGCTCAGACGTTGCTCTTTCATCAAGGCTTT
>NC_138230.1:43907431-44014931 GCF_964197995.2 Scardinius erythrophthalmus | reverse complement strand
AGAGTTAGTTCTGGCTGCAGATAAAGTCCTAATTGTTGGTGATTTTAATATACACGTAGATAACAAAAAAGATGATTGGGATTGGCATTTAAAGACATTCTGAAGTCTATTGGAGTTAGACAACACGTGTCAGGACTGCTTCTCATACGTGACGTAATCATACTCTAGATCTAATATTATCACATGGAATAGATGTTGATGCCGTTGAAATTCTGCAGCAGAGCGATGACATCTCAGATCATTATCTAGTCTCGTGTAAACTTCATTTAGCCAAGGCTGCAAAGCCGACTCTGTGTTACAAATCTGTTAGACCTATCACTTCTGCTACTAAAGATTGCTTTATTAATAATCTTCCTAATCAGTTTCATCATCTTAGCATCCCGGAAAGCTTAGAAGAACTCGATATTGCGACAGAAACGTTTGACTCTCTCTTTTCCACCATTTTAGACACAGTTGCTTCGTTGCGCTTAAAGAAGATTAAAGATAATAGTCCAACGCCGTGGTACAACGAGCACACTCGGGCCCTTAAGAGAGCAGCCAGAAAAATGGAGCGCAACTGGAAGAAAACAAAACTAGAGGTATTTCGCATTTCATGGAAAGAGAGCTCAATTACTTACAGAGAGGCTTTAAAAGCTGCTAGATCTGCTTATTTTTCAACCCTATTAGAAGAAAATAAACATAACCCTAGGTATTTATTTGAAACGGTGGCTAAACTAATGAAAAATAAATCTTCAACCCCAGACGTTTCCAAGCAGCACAGCAGTAATGACTTTATGAACTTCTTTACTAACAAGATTGATAATATTAGGGAGAAAATTATTACTATGCAACCGTCTACTACAGTATCGCATCAGGCAGTGCATTGTAGTCTCCTTGAGGAAAAATTTGATTCATTCATTGCTATAGGAGAGGAAGAATTTTCTAAACTCATTAAATCATCTAAATCGTTATCATATGTTAGACCCTATACCAACTAAGCTACTGAAAGAGATGCTCCCAGAGGTCATAGATCCTCTTCTTAATATCATTAATTCATCTTTGTCTCTAGGGTACGTACCAAACACTTTTAAGATGGCTATGATTAAACCGCTTGTTAAAAAAAACATAACTTGATCCTACAGAATTAGTCAAATATAGGCTGATCTCGAATCTACCTTTTCTGTCAAAGATATTAGAAAAGGCGGTATCCTCACAACTGTGTTCCTTTATAGAAAGAAGTGATATCTTCGAGGATTCTCAGTCAGGATTTAGACCGTGCATAGTACCAAGACAGCTCTCATTAGAGTCACAAATTATTTGCTCTTATCATCCGATCGTGGTTGTATCTCTTTATTATTGTTACTCGATCTTAGTGCTGCATTTGATACTATCGACCACAACATTCTTTTAAATAGACTCGAAAATTATGTTGGCATTAGTGGAATTGCACTAGCATGGTTTAAATCACACTTATCTGACCGTTATCAGTTTGTAGCAGTAAATGAAGAGATGTCTCATCGATCACAAGTTCAGTATGGCGTACCACAAGGCTCAGTACTAGGACCGCTGCTGTTCACTCTGTACATGCTACCCTCTCACACACACACACACACACACACACACACACACACTCTGTACATGCTACCCTCACACACACACACACACACACACACACACACACACACACACACACACACACACTCTGTACATGCTACCCTCACACACACACACACACACACACACTCTGTACATGCTACCCTCACACACACACACACACACACACACACACACTCTGTACATGCTACCATTAGGAGATATCATTATGAAACATGGAATTAGCTTTCACTGTTATGCCGATGAAACTCAGCTTTATATTTCCTCACGCCCTGACGAAACTTACCAATTCACAAAATTAACGGAATGCAAAGCTGATAAAAAAAATTGGATGACTAGTAATTTTCTACTACTTAATTCTGAAAAAAAAAGAGATTCTAATTATTGGACAAAAAACTTCCTCACGTAATAATCTAGAATACTGTCTAACACTTGATGGCTGCTCTGTTAAGTCTTCGTCGTCGGTTAGGAACCTGGGTGTGCTCTTTGATACCAATCTTTCATTTGAAAGTCACGTGTCTAGTATCTGTAAAACCGCATTTTTCCATCTTAAAAATATATCTAAATTACGCCATATGCTCTCATTGACAAATGCGGAACTATTAGTCCATGATCTCAAGGCTAGATTATTGTAATGCTCTACTGGGTGGTTGCCCTGCACGCTTAATAAACAAACTACAGCTGGTCCGAAACACAGCAGCTCGA
Source organism: Scardinius erythrophthalmus (assembly GCF_964197995.2). Lineage (NCBI taxonomy): Eukaryota > Metazoa > Chordata > Actinopteri > Cypriniformes > Leuciscidae > Scardinius > Scardinius erythrophthalmus. Next base: position 44,012,633 of record NC_138230.1, on the reverse strand, counting down.
GTTCTTACCAGAACCAGGAAGTATGACCATATTAGCCCGGTTCTCTCAACACTGCACTGGCTGCCTATTAAACATCGCATACATTTTAAAATATTGCTGATTACTTACAAAGCACTGAATGGTTTAGCTCCGCAGTGCTTGAGCGAGCTCTTAACGCATTATAGTCCGTCACGTCTACTGCGATCTCAAAATTCCGGCCAGTTGATAATACCTAGAATATCAAAATCGACTGCTGGCGGTAGATCCTTTTCCTATTTAGCACCAAAACTCTGGAACAGTCTTCCTACCATTGTCCGGGAAGCAGACACACTCTGTCAGTTCAAAGCTAGATTAAAGACACATCTCTTTGACCTAGCATTCACATAACACATTATATCCCATAAATCCTGATGTACTCGTTACGTCATAAGAAGAAAGGCGTCTACGCTAATATTAGTCTCTCTGTTTATCCCGAGGTTTACCGCAGTCCGCCGGATCCAGGCTGTATCCAGATTTTGCAATAAACTTAAAGTATATTGTTCATATATAAACATATTTCCCCATCGTTTTTAATTCGAATATGTCATTCGCAATGCTTCATTGGATTGTAGTTCTTTCCCTCACTAAAGCGTACACAGTCTTGTCCCTTTTTGTCCTTTTTTTGCTTCAAATCAAAGTTAGTAATGTTATGATTCTCCTCAGAGCTTGTTGCCTTGGTTCATGAGCATTATCGAAGACTTTAGTCAAATCCCTATGGGAGAAATGAATGGAAAAAAGTGAGCGGGCTTCGTTGCACTCTATTGGTTAATTAATTACAGTAAATGATGAGGAAAGTGGATGACGAAACCTCTTTAAGAGTGTTTTTGAAAGAGAAGTGCTGTTGTGTTTTGTGGCTGTTTTCACCGGGATGTTAATCTAGATTGATATTGACTGGGCTGTGTCTTACACACACATACACAAGGCAGCAGTGAGAACGCCATCTCACACACACACACACACACACACACACACACACACACACACACTTTGTTCTGGTGCTGACGGCGAGGAAAGAGTGAGAGATGAACAGACGTAGAGATATGACAGCACATCACTCCTCCTCAATCCCTCTCTCTGCTCTCCAGCGACTCTACCTGAGACATTCTCAGCTTTTTACATCTCTCTCTCTCTCTCTCTCTCTCTCTCTCTCTCTCTCTCTCTCTCTCTCTCTCTCTCTCTCTCTAGCGACTCTACCTGAGACATTCTCAGCTTTTTACATCTCTCTCTCTCTCGCGCTCTCTCTCTCTCTCTCTCTCTAGCGACTCTACCTGAGACATTCTCAGCTTTTTATCTCTCTCTCTCTCGCTTTTTCTCTCTCTCTCTCTCGCTTTTTCTCTCTCGCTTTTTCTCTCTCTCTCTCTCTCTCTCTCTCTCTCTCTCTCTCTCTCTCTCTCTCTCTCTCTCTCTCTCTCTCTCTCTCGTGCTCTTTTCCCTCATATTCTTGACTGCATTTGCACTTGCTCTGTCCTCTCATCTATTTCTGAGCTGTTTCCATATCTGTCTGTAAAATCCTTCTCTCTGCTTCCCAATGCTACGCATCTTCTCAATCGTACCGTCTCTGTCACGACTCTTAAAATTCAGCAGTCTCTGTATATCTATAAATGCACAATCAAAAATAATGTGTCAGCCTTCGCTCTCCACCACAGGTCCACAGCATATATAGGCGCAATATACAGTATATATATATATATATATATGAGCCTTCTGGGATGCTTCATGCCAGCATCGCCTGCAAGTGTGGTGGAATAATCATGAACACCTGCCATTATTTTCTCACATTGCACAAAACTCTTTTTTTTTTTTTTATCTGGCCTTTAAGACACACTATTTGCACTGCTTTTATGCTAGTGATGAAATCAGACTTTATCATATTTAGTTTAACAAGGTTACAGGTCTGATGAGATTTCTTTATAATTTTAAGTATTTATAGAAACACCAGAAAAAAATGGCTCTTGCATTGAATTCATGTTATGATGTTATATGAATAAGATTATGTTGTCTGAATGACTGGAGTCAATGACATTTCAATATCTAAAAATCAGTATGAAACCATCTTGAAGTGTCATTCATTCATTCAAGTCAATGCGAGATTTGTTTATACCTAATACATATTTGAACATTAACTAATAAAATCTATCCCTATAAGATTAAAGCTTCTAAATGTATTAATGTAAATGCATCCATACACCGGATCATATACAGTACCAGAGCTGGTACTAACAAAAATAAGTTCTAAGATCGTTTTGCTAATGTTGCCATTAAGTTCTGAAAACATTATTTCTGAACGTTCAAAACATCCATTTAAAAAAAAAATAATAATAATTCTTGGTTATGCGAACGTTAAATGAACATTCCATTTTGCAAACGTGAACTTTACTTTCGAATGTTCTCTGAACATTCCGAAACAAGTCGTTACATTTAAAACTTTGAATGAACATTCTATTAATGTTCCTGGAAGAACGTTTGTTCGTAACTTCCAAAAAATGTTGTTACATTTAAAAAAAGTTCCATGATTGATGTATAAATAATGTTTTGTACTTATGTTTGAAGAACATCATTAAATACCAGATAACCAGAGTTTTTTTAATGCACTTCTGATAGTCTGTATGTGTCTTCTCTGACATGAAGGGGTGTGTGTGTGTGTGTGTGTGTGTGTGTGTGTGTGTGTGTGTGTGTGTGTGTGCGTGCGTGCGTGCGTGCGTGCGTGTGTGTGTGTGTGTGTGTGCGCGCGCTTCTGTCAGTCCCAGTCGAGGGCATGTCTGGTGTTCCTCACACACAGCGGGCCGTCGAACACTTAAGGCTACAGTGAATCTGCACATTAAAGCTTTGGTCACTAATGAAGTCCTGTTCGTGTTCCTGCCCCATTCACTCGCTCTGCGTTCTCATTATTTCCTCTCTTTCACACTTCATCACCTCTTCACTCCCTCGACCGACAGCTACTGCGATTCATTCATGCTGACACAGTGTGTCTTTATCATTCACACACCAAAACAAACACTTTCTTGCACAGTTGCATCACAAAAAGCCACCGGCTCTCGACACACAGGGCATGAAAGCATCAAGAACACTATTTTCATGGGAAGCTGAGGAAGTCCTTCAATGTTTGAAATTTGCTTTGCCAGCAGTTTCTAAATACAAGTTATGTTCCAGTTACGACTTTAGTTCTGCTTTTTTGCATTTCTGCTGAAATCATGGGTGCGCTCAGAAAATGACTTCTTGCTACTTAAAGTGAGCTAATGCAACAATTATTGATCATTTTGTCACAATTTGAGTCCATTATGTTCAATCCAGTTACGATGGAAGTTTACTTAATCCATTTGTGTTGAGGCATGGCTCATTTTTGTTGCATGGCATCTGCAGTTCCCAGCATGCTTTGGTTGTGACTTGATGGGGACATCAAATGTTGAATTATGAAATTAAATCTCATTATTGTATGTGTTTTTGCAAGATGAGAAAGGGCGGAGGACTTAATAGTGTTTAATGTCTGGTTGTGTTGGGTTTTAGAACAGCTTTTGTTAATCACCATTGTGGTGAAGAGTTGAGCTTTTGCTTGGGTAAGTTAAATCAGTGAGAATTACTATAAAAATGCTTGTGCAAAGTATGATAAAATGTATAGCAGAACTTATGGTGATGATGTTACACAAAAATGAAGGAATAAATCACTTGTATTCCACTTTACATAAAAATGTATTCCATTATGTTAAATTTAGATGAACAAAATTATGCTTTTTAACAAGTAATTATTATATTACACCAAGAGGAAAAATTTGCGAAAATTTGCAACAAAAATAAATGTCTTGAATGATTCATGTGGACTCAATCCATTAAACCATATAAATTCAAAGCACTGTTTTCGATTTATTCACGAACAAATATTTTGTGATACAAATATGAGTGCATACAGGTCATGCACATAGAAATTAAAAACGGTAACACTATTTCGTTAGTCCACTTTTGGCATTCTCCTAACTAGAAGTAACTTTGTCGACTAACTCTCATTAGAGGATTAGTAGTCTGCTTACTATCTGAAGACTCTTTATTCTGATGCACACGTCAACTTAACCCTAACCTAACAGTCTAATACTCAAATAATGTAGTTACAAATTAATGAGAGTTTGCATATAGTTGCTCATAGCTTGCAGAATGTCTAAAGTGGACTATCAAAATAAAGTGCAAACTTCCAGTTATTCGATTTGCCTAATTAAACGGACGTTTCAACAGTTGCTTTCATGAGCAATTAATACAAGTTTCTAAATATCAAGTAAAAGTTTAGGCTGGAGACGTGGCTTAGCAGTCGGTACTGTACGTGGTCAACGTGAGGTCGACTCAGACTTTTGGTTTTTATTTTTCCCAGAAAAGGGAAGTATTTTACATAATGGACAATAGGTGATGAATGAATGTATTCATGTTTCTAACTAAGCGCCGTCTCAACATCCATCATGCTCCTAATCATCATCATGTTTCACAACTTTCCCTGTTAACGATCTTCTTGTGCAATCATGAATGATTTTCTGCTGGAGGTTCCGTGTGTGTGTGTGTGTGTGTGTGTGTGTGTGTGTGTGTGTGTGTGTGTGTGTGTGTGTGTGAACAGGTGTTCTGGAGGAAGAATCTGATGTGTGTCATCACTGGCACACCCTGCCTGTTTCTCTTTTTCTTTGCTTTATCTCGAGACAAGTCTGTGCAGTTGTGACCTTTCTGGCCTGGCTCCAATCATAACCTCAGGAAATTGCACATATTCCCACACTTGTATCCAATAGTGTGCTGAAATCAAGGTGCCTTCACTGCTTGGAAGTTCAGTGACTTAAACAAAAGCATTTCTTTTTTCTTTTCCCAAATCAGGTCAATGGAAAACCAACATGCAAATACAGTCAGATTATCATGTATCTAAAGCCCTATTCAGACTGGATTTGTTTAAAAATGTTAAAGGTGGGGTAAAGTAATTATTACCAGAACTTCTCAGTGGTTTTATTCCCGTCTGAAAGTGCATCTCAGTGATCATCACGGACAATGTCAGTAAAGATTACGGCGACTTCTACCTTCAGTAAAAAGGTCTGGAAAAATGACCTCAGGTAATACTAATCCCGTGCGAATACACCCGCTGTAAATATGTACCAAAATATTTCCTGTTTAAAAGTAGTTTTTCAAGTATGAAGACGCTTGGGAAAAGCATCAGTTGCGTTCTAGACGCTGGGACAAGTCTGTGGCAAAACTCAAGTGTTTCACACACCATTCAGATCAGAGAGAAGATCGACAGCACTTGTTAGAGGCACGAAACATCTTTTAGCATTAGTTAAGTGCCTATTACCAACACAATCTGAATTTAATTAATACATCGTTCGACTGAAAATAACTGTTTTATATGTATAAATATAGGTTATATGTGTTTGCACACGTGATATCAGGAAGCAACATAATACACACATGAGGATAGGAGTGACGGCGGTGTGTAAATCGAGTTACTCTCCCACTTCTGATATCTTATCCCGTGCGAATTGGCCAATAATATCACAGACGTCCTTTGGTAAAATTACATTACTCCATCTACCCTTGTAAAGTTCCCATCCGAATAGGGTTTAAGGCTATGTTCAGACTGCTAACAAAACTTTTTTTTTTTTTGCATTTCCAGAATTTATTCGGATGGGTTGGACAGCAAAAAAACACATGAAATCAGTTTGTTTTTTTGTTTTTTGTTTTTTTTCGCAGATCTGATTCCAACCACATTTACAGTAGAGGTTGTTTGAAATGCGATTCCAATCAAATTCGTCTCAGTCTGGACGCTCTGGCTGCTCAAATCAGATTTCAAACTGTCTTTTGCGTCACTCTTAACACCAGAAGTATTCCTGGTGTTCAAATGGGATGTCCAAAGATGTTGGCATTTTCCTGTACGATTTGGAGAGTGAGATGATGCACCTCCGGAAAGCTTTGTCACATATGTGGGAAGGCCTGCATCATTACCAAAGCAACCCGTGCAGGCTGGTTATGTCGGGACACACAAATCTTATTTGATCACTTGCAATGCAGACAGTCTGCCTGAAAAGATCAGATTTGTCTGCAGGTTAAACATAGCATATGTAACCCTAAAAAAATACTTAAAGGCACACTATGCAAGATTTGTGCATTAATATAACAGCTTCAAAATCATATTGATGGTTAATGAACTCGTAGTAGGGCGAATCATCCCAATAGCAAAGCGGCTTTGCAGGTTTGAGAGGTGGCGCGAGAATCACGACTTGCTTTACGGCATGACGTCACATACATCAACAACATATAGCGGCCTCTATGGAGACACTAACAAGCATCTCAGATGTGAATCATGGCAGAGTCGACGAAGAAAGCGCGGTCGGAAGAGTGCAGAGACAGTAGCGTTAAATACAAGTACTTCACAGCGACTCTAGGGGGCGCTGTTTGAGAAAAACAGAAACTGCATAGTTTGCCTTTAATTCTTATAAACTTTTGACCAAGCTTTTAATGTTGTTTATATGTTATATGTTAATATGAGGTGCTTTTAATGTGCTTTAAGACAAACCATGTGTAAATTCATAAGTCGACACCATTGCTGAGTATTTCCTCCTTAAAACGGCAGTGAACCAAAGACACTCTCAAAAACACGCTTTGAAATCGCTGGTGTTTCTGACGTCACAAACTACCTTGTAACCAATCAGATCAACGTGTGATCGTCAACCAGTGGATCTCTGAGCTGAGTGAGTGAGTGGAGGCGGGGCTCATTTGCATATTCATAGAACCGCGAATACTAAATGAGACAAAGCTATTTTAAGACAAGGAAGAAAAAACATTTACTGTCATTTTGGAGAGTTTTTTTAAAGGATACAGTTATTGACTACTGGGGGACTTTAAGCGTATAAGCACATGAATGAATTGGCAATCTGCTATATAAGCTTTCAAACAACCCAATCAATGTTGTTTTACAACTTTCTATCTGCTAGCGTGATGTTGCAGCAGAAAACTGCCCGTTCTGCTGTTCTAGTCCCAGCTGGCGCAGAACAGCACTGTGCCAGGCCTGATACCCATGAGGGAACAAACCGCTTCCAGCTGCCCGCCGGACTCTCAAGATCATCCTCCGGCTCTCTCTCACACACACACACACACACACACACACACACACACACACACACCTCACTGAAACGGGCATGGCATCCGGCCCACACATGTATAGCCGTCACAACACGACAGGAGCGCTAACAATGTGACACATCCAAACGCACCATCATCAATCTCAAGGCTCCCAATCCAGACGCAGAGAAGAATGGCTTCCTTTCCTAAAGGGTCTTCCTGGACCTCGATGCATCCGTGAGGAATCGAGAGCAAACGAGTTTAAAATCGATGTGAGATGCTTGTTGGTTTTGTTTGGGGAAACAGGGAAGCTTATGCGCAAAACAGTGGATGATACATCCCCAAATGCAGGTTTAGTGCACTGTAAAAAAAAAAAAAACTTTTTTCTCATCAACTCATTTTTTAAGTCATTTCAATGTAATTTAAGTTGAAGTTGATTGCACTTAAACATTTAAGGCAGCAACCTTTATTTACAGTGGGGGAATGCAAATAATAATGAAATTTTAATAAAACAAACAATAACTAACTCTACATTATGAACCAGACAGTTGGTTTAAAACGTTTTTTACTCAATAACTCATCATGTGTGCAAAGACATTCCTCCTTTCGACACGTAGATCAGGTTTATGAAACAAGTCTTTAGTTTTCTGGTCTCTAATAATGTTCTCATTATTGTTAATGGAAGATTTTTGATCTGAAACATTTTAGCTGGATGTTCGTCTAACATTATTTAAATGTTACAACTTGTTTCGGAATGTTCAGAGAACACTCGAAAGTAACGTTTCCATAACGTTTGAAGAATGATGAAATGGAATGTTCCCTCAACGTTCGTTCGCATGAACAAGAAAAAAATATTTCTAAAGCTGATGTTTCAGAGAACATTCAGTTCAATGACGTTTTCATAACTTAAGTTGAACGGTACAACATTTTTAGAAGATATTTTTGTTGGCTGGGAATGTGAGGCACAAATGAAGACTGACATGAGCTGAGCACTTATGCTCTTGTTTGCTTTGTTAATACAAGTTCCCGATCTTATCATGAATGATTCATCTGTGCATGTTATTCCAAAGGGGAAAAAAAGTTTGCCTTTGTCTTTTTAATCAAAATTTAATAACTTGCTTATCCTCTGAAATGACAGTTCCTGTTCCTCTTAGGTCACTTTGGATAATGTTATCCGGTAGTGATAATGCAAACCCATCTGTACTATTGTCTGATTTATTGTTTCTTTGAAAATGTGTGAATTGTTCATTTCAAATGTTCAAAAGTGAGTAAGTTTGTAAGCAAGGATGCATTGATCAAAATTAACAGTAAAGACATTTATAATGTTACAAAAGATTCCATTTCAAATAAATGTTGTTCTCTTGAACTTTCTAATCATCAAAGGGAAAAAAAGCATCATGGTTTATGAAGCATCACAACTTTTTTTCAACATTGATGATAATCAGAAATGTTTCTTAGCAAATCATCAGCATATTAGAATGTTTCTAAACAATGCTGAAACTTCATGATCTTTCAGAAATCATTATGCTGATTACCTAATTACTTATTCAGATGAATCAGGTCTTGGATTAAGCCATTAGGCTTGTTCGACTTGAACCGGCGCTGCACAGACCGATCGGTTTATGACATCAAAGTACCGCGAGAGCAATTGAAAAGCATAAGGAGTCGTCTACTCTCTATTCGCTCTCGCGATATTTTGATGTCATTCACCGATCGGTCAGTTCAGCGCTGGTTCAAGTCGAACAAGCCTATTGTCTTTATGACTGAGTCATTGAATCATTCACTGAAATGATTCCTTAAAAACGCTGATTCATTCATATGATTCTTTGCGCGAATTATGGGTGTAACTTCCGTTGGCTGTAAACAATCAGTGAAAAGACTCGCTCTATGAATGCAATACGTTAAAAAAGTGTCACAATGAGATGACATTTATCTACTCACCCTTCAACCATCGAACATTAAAAGGAAATTTAAAAGTGTTAAAGCATCAACAAGGTATTTCAACAGACCAAATAACCCCAAAATCGCGAGTCTTTCCACAGCAATAACGGACGGGTTAAATATCACTTAATATAGGCCTACTGTATATCTGTATTATGTAACTTATGTTGCCTTAATCAAAAATGTTCATTAACTTCAGCATTGCGTGATACTATTTCAAAGTGATTTCTGTCATTTTGACAGATGATAAATTGCATTTACCTGTGAAAACAAACCTGGAAAGAGACGTGAGGATTTGAGGAGAATAACGAGAGATTCGTCGTGCATTCCAGTGAATTATTAATGGAGTATATAGTAAATTAAATTCAGAAGAACAGACCACAGATGTGCAGTATATGTCGTCCTTTTTCATACTTATACAGTGGATAGGAACGGGAAAAAAGAAAATAATCACGAGTAGCGACTGAAAAGAGCTCTTGCCATAGATATTCTTGTTGTTAAACTTGTCACGTTAAAATACCAAGTAGGGCCTATGACGTTATTCTCATGATGTCTGAAAATAAATCATGAAGGAAAATCGACAGCTCATCCAGTCAAACTGACTATTTGTAGGGCAGCCTTTTTGAATGGAAGTTCCCAAAACCGGAAGTGCGACCCATAAGGCCGTCAGGAATAAGGAGGATATGTAGGGCATTTACTCTATCGATTCATTCAAAAACGTTAATTCATGTGTGTTTCTCCGTGACTCAGTTAATAGTTTGGGATTAATTCTGAACTATTTTCACTGGTGGAGAAAAAAAAATTCAAAGTAGGCTATTTAGAATTTTTTTTTTTTTTTTTTTTTTTGCACTTTGAAAACCAATCCGAGAAAACCAAGAGGTCGCAGCCTCCGCTGGATGTGTTCTGACAGCTCGTTCTGTCTCGTTTTTAAACAGAAAGAGTTTGAGGTGTGGTAACTGTGGGAATTAAAGGGTTAGTTCACCCAAAAATGAAAATTCTGTCAGTGATTACTCTCCCTCATGTTGTTCCAACCCCGTAAGACTTTCGTTCATCTTCAGACACAAATTAAGATATTTTTGATTAAATCTGAGAGCTGTCTCGCTCCTCCATAAGCTACTATGTTATTGAAACTTGCCGGCCCAGAAAGTTAGTAAAGACAATGTTTTATGTATGTGTTTACATCAGAACGCAGGCTCACTATTGGCCAGCATCACACGCATCACATGACCAGCGTCGGCCAATAGTCAGCCTACGTTCTGACGTACAACCCAGAAGGGCTGTACGTGAACTCACTCATAGAAACATAGAAGAAAATGAAGAGTTGAATAAAGTCGTTATTTTTGTGTTTTTTGCGCACAAAAAGTATTCTCATCGCTTGATAAACTTAAGCTTGAGCCACTGTAGTCACTTGGACTATTTTAACAATGTCTTTACTAACTTTCCTGGGATGGCAGATCTCGATTACAGAGAAGCCTATGGAGGACTGATCCAGCTCTCAGATTTAATCAAAAATATCTTAATTTGTGTTCTGAAGATGAACGAAAGTCTTACGGGGTCGGAACAACATGAGGATGAGTAATCTTTGGGTGAACTATCCCTTTAACTCCAAACGTCTCCACGCACGTCCTCGAGCCTCTTTATAGGTCATCCGGATGACGCTGTCTCCTTCTCCCTTTGTACTTTCTCTCTCTGTTTCTCATCTCCACACACGAGCCGCTTATCTCCTCGCTGGCTGCTGATGTGTTCAGAAGGGATCTGTCCCTCCCCTCCTAATGGGAGTGAAGGCACGCTTTGTCGACTATTATATCGCCCTGCCTTGTCATAATTACTGTGGTCTCTGCCTCTGTAAGTGCCTGAGATTGTAGCAGTTTGTCGGGCTCACAATGATTAATTGCGCACAAAACTGATTGCTCTAGTTCCCTTCTGGGCCGGCAGGTCAGGCGTGATGGGTGCATCTTATTTAATGCTCGGAGGGAGGCACGTCTTTCCTTTGATTTGTGGAAACTTTGGTGGTTTTAATCGACTGAGGTTATCCAGGTATGAAAAGGTGATTGATCTCCAAAGTGCTCTTGTGAAAAGTTTAAGAGCCAGCGTTGTTTGAGTTTTATTATAGCTTTTGTTGATAAAACTAAAACTTTGTTGGAAAAATATGATACACCGGTGTTTTACCAGATGAGAAGTTCATATCATCTTTTTACTCTTTTAATTGATTTATAACTGTATCATATACAGTATCTCTTTTAATTTTTTTTATAACTGCTTTAATTTTCCTTGCTTTTATTTCGTGATTCTTTTAATTATTTCTGTGTAAAGCACACTTTGAATTGCCATAGTGTATGAAATGTGCCTATTTTGAAATAGCTTTTTGTTAATTTGAGTTAGTTTTTTAGTAATTTCGTTATGTGCTTTTGTCATTTTATTAAATTTTTTAATATTTAGGTTTAATTTTAGTTTTATTTATTTACAGTTAATAATTTTAGTGTTTCAACATAAACTTATTTTAGTTTAATGCTAAAGCAACATTTATAATTTTCAATTTTATTTACATTTTTCAACTAAAATATTTTTATTTTATTTTATTTCAGCTTTATTTCAATTAACAGAAATGTTTTTATTATTATTATTAGTTTTATTTAACAACAATAACCCTGCTAAGAGCAAACTGAATTTGAGATTACAGGAAGTTTAAAGTTTTTTGGGTTTTTTTTGTCTTTTCTTAAAATATCTTGAATGTAACTCGACACCCTTGCCTCATTTAGTATACGCGGTTCTATGAATATGCAAATGAGCCCCGCCTCCACTCACTCACTCAGCTCAGAGATCCACTGGTTGACGATCACACGTTGATCTGATTGGTTACAAGGTAGTTTGTGACGTCAGAAACACCAGCGATTTCAAAGCGTGTTTTTGAGACTGTCTTTGGTTCACTGCAGTTTTAAGGAGAAAATACTCAGCAATGCTGTCGACTTATGAACTTACACATGGTTTGTCTTAAGGCACATTAAAAACACCACATAGACACATAAACAACCTTGATTTTCACCACAGGGGGACTTTAAAATATTTTAAACAAAGGAACATTATAATGTAAAATGCTGAACATTCTGCACTATTTCTAGGTCATCATCAAGCAAATTTATGGCATTTATAATCTGAACTCTTTGTAGATGTTCTTGCTTCCGTTGAAGATCAAAATACTCTCGGGATCTTTCTCAACTTAAGGAGCTCATGCGGTCATTAAAGCAAAGTGAGGGGAAAAACAAACGCTAAGACATTCTGAAATTCATTTTCAGGTCAACTTTTCACTAAAATTGTTATTCCGATACTATTGCATCATATTCCTTCCACAATTTTTGGGCCTACCGATTCACAAGGCCTCTGTCCATTTTCACGAGCTTGCAAAGTCCGTCCAGCTCTCAGTCACACAGGGGAACGGCTCTAATTTCTATTTGATGGTCCTCAAACACTTTTATATTCTTCCCTCCTCCAAGGCTGGAACAAACTATGTTTCACATTTTATTTCCATCAGCCCTCTGGCTTTTGGGTTCATAACAAAGGGAGCTGAATGTCAGATTCGACAGTCCTCAAACTGTGCAAAAACAATCCCGACCTGAAGCTATATGCTTTTCTTTCCAGCTCATTCAAAAAATAAGTTGAGCTCCATATATCATGGACGCGACCGTGTGCTGACCTGAGTCTTCACCGTCAGGAGCTGTCATCTTCGTGAAGAATTTCTTCGGTGTTCCTGAGCAAACCTGTCCACAGACAGCATCTATATTTCTCAGAGGAGAAAAAAAGAAAAAAAAAACCTGTTGTTTTTCTCACTCATCCTCCAGTCTGCGTTTACATGCTGTCTATTCCTCCAGCGCCAACCGGTAAATCATGCCCAGTGTGTGTGTTTATCACATCTACGAGTGTGTGTTTGAGCGCACTGTACCATGCCCTCCCAGACCGCAGTGTTTACATAAAGCACAGCTGAAAGGTCAGAAATTCCTGGTTTTCCAGGGCATGAGGAATACCTGAGGCGCAAGATTTACGAGGCAAAGCTATGCAGAGGCGAGTTGAAAGTCGAACCGTCTGGAGCAAAAAAATGGAGTAGAAACAACTTTCAGTCAGGAATTGCTTGTAAATTTCACTGACAAATACAAAGAAACGGCATTGAATTCAAATATGACCTTTCATGCAGTGTGTAATAGAGATGTTTGTGAATTTAAAAGGTCTGGAAAGTTTCAAAGATCAAAGATAAACTGATTCCTAAAACAAGTCGTCAGTAATTCCAACATTTGTGGTTAAAGAGTCTATATACATGTTTATTTATTATTGTTCTAAAATGTCGGCTGGTTTGTCTAGAATAGATAAGACTCTTATTCCTTGGCTGGGATCGTGTCGAGACTTCCTGAAACTCACATTTGGACCTTCAACCCCTTGGACCCCATTGAAGTCACTATATGGAGAAAAATCTAATCAAAGTTTATTTATAAAGCACCTTTAAAAACACAGTGTGTACCAAAGTGCTGTAGAATTTCAAATGGATTAGATAAAACACAGTAAAATACAAAGAAATAAATATTACAATATAAAAATGAAAAAAAATAATAATAATACTAATATAAACATAAAATCACAGCCTAACGGTCCTCATCAAACAAATATATCTTAAGACGAGTTTTAAACATGGTTACAGAAGTAGAGGATTGGGATTGGTATCCCATTCCACAACTTAAGAGCAGCGACTGAGAAAGCACGATCTCCTTTAGTTTTTAAGCGTGACCGAGGAATTTCAAGATTTTTGGAAGATCAGAAACATATTTTGATGCCAGTCCATGCAGAGCTTTAAAAGTATACAAAAGTACCTTGTACTTTATTCTAAAATGAATTGGAAGCCAGTGTAACGAATCCTGGAATGTTTTCCTCAAAAACCTTAATTTCTTTTCGACTGAAGAAAGAAAGACATGAACATCTTGGATGACGTGGGAGAGAGTAAAGTATCAGGACATTTTAATGTTGAAGTGAATTAATCCTAAAGAAAGAACTGATTCCTAAAACAAGTTGTCAGTAATTCCAGCATTTGTGGTTAAAGAGTCTACATGTTTCTTTTTTTATTATAAAATGTCCGCTGGTTTGTCTAGATAAGACTCTTATTCCTCGGCTGGGATCGTGTCGAGACTTCGTGAAACTCACATTTGGAGCTTCAACCCGTTGGACCCCATTGAAGTCACTACATGGAGAAAAATCCTGGAATGTTTTCCTTCATTTCTTTTCGACTGAAGAAAGAAAGACATGAACATCTTGGATGACGTGGTGTGGTGAGTAAAGTATCAGGAAAGTTTAATGTTGAAGTGAATTAATCCTTTAAGCTTGTGAATCAAAATCGAATGAGATAATCTGTATAGAGACCCACCCCTATTCTGCTTTATCAATAAAAGTTACACAAAGAGCCGAGGAAACAACAAATGCCAGAACACTCCTTGCGTTTTGTTTTCAGCTAAGTGCTTTTAGCAAGCCTTATGCAAGTTTAATGGTTTCAGCAGAGGGCCTTTGGTGTTTGTTGCAGGGTATTAATGTAAAGAGCAGAGAGTCTTGTCAGTCTTTTGCTCTGCCAGAGACAGATTGAGCGTGTGTTTTTGATGGACGCTCAGTGGAAAAAGTGACTGAATGTGGCGAGGTAGGTTGATCTGGTTGACAGCTCTCGAGTTAACTTTGTTGTAAAATCTATAATTTGCTTCGGTAATGCATCAGTGATGAAAGGCTCCATGGCACATCATAGAGAATAGTCAGTGTTAGTGTAATTGGCAAGTTCGCCTCGGGCTCGCTGTCACCGCCTCAGCGCAGAGCTGAAATATTAAAGCGACACGAGAAAGTCGCTTTTATGCAGGGACTGCACAGGCAGTTCATCAAAAGAGATCTTTTAACCTTCATGAGACGCCGAAGTTGTGTTGTTCACACACGTGATGCAATCTAAACTGGTTTTCCATTTAATTTAACTGAAAAGAACACTAAAAATTATTTTAATGAGGACCTATTATGCTTTTTTTTTAGCATGAAAAAGCTCCAGCTCTTCTCTATATCAGTGTCAGTGTTTCTGAACTCCTGAAACGTCCATTGTAGTCTTGAGTTTCTTCCGGGAACGAACACGTCACAATATTCCTCATTACAATAATTCATGCGCAGAATAAAGGGGCGGGGCCTGGTTGAGTTAGTTAGTAGTGTGTTAAACTGGCGGTTATGGTAAGGGGCGGGACATTTCCCAAACACACACAAAGCGCTCGACCAATCACAACACACTGATCCAGCCGACCAATCAGAGCACAGTGTGCTTTTCAGAAGGAGGGGCTTCATAGAGACAGGAACCAAAAGGGGTTGTGTTTCCCGTACAACGGCGTAACTCGCTGCTTCACTACTATAGTACGATGCATCACTGAAGAAATCAACTAGCTAGTCACGACTGTTTCCTGAAACTGTATTGTCGCAAATTGGTCGTTCATCCACGTTGGTTAATGATGTCACGCAGGAGTAATAACTACTTTTAATGAATCTGTTTGAGATCTAATTAACGCTAGATGTTTTGCTATAAATTACGGACATGGCATCTGAGGACTATTGCTCATTTTGTTCTCAGTTATTTTGCTTTATTTCATTTACATTTTACATTTACATTTATGCATTTGGCAGACGCTTTTATCCAAAGCGACTAACATTGCATTCAAGGTACACATTTTACATTTTATCAGTTCTTGCTTTCCCTGGGAATCGAATCCATGACCTTGGCGTTGCTAGTGCCAACGCTCTACTGTTTGAGCTCCAGGAAAGCCAGAGTGATTATTTCCAGATTCAATCATAGACTCGTTCTTACACTAGAGCTCGTTCACACATGTGCACTCTTCAAAAACGACGCTTTAAATCACGACAAACTAAAAGACGTAAAAGACATTTGTATGTATTCTAAATAAAAGACACAGGTTGTACTGAATGTCAGCTTGCTTATTTTGCTCAAGATGAGGATTTATTGAGTCCACATGTCATGCAAACTAGAAACTCTGCTTCTAACCACAGGTCGAGATCTGTCGCTCAAACACACAACTCTGGGATGCTGTTTGCGAATGTTCGCTGGAACGATGATTTCGGGAAACACAGACTCGTTGAACTGCTGATAACGATGGAACTTGCGACCATAGTCGGCTAACGATGCTTTCGGGAAACACAGTCCTGAGCGTTACTGACAGTCTGGGAAGAGAGGAGCCGCAACAATGGAGAATATGAGGAAAATAATCAACATTCAAGCAGGAAAACCTGTTCTAGTAGAGCCTTGAACACAACATCAAGACTTTGTAGAAGCATATAATAGGTGCTCTTTAATGAATGTTGATGTATGGCCAAATTTAATAATATTCAGGTCCGTAGAAATGTCTCCAGTCCCTCTGAGACGCTGTTACGTCAGTGACACTTTGTGGGAAGCTTGCTTGCATTATATTATTGCAGTGAACTAATTACAGCACAGTATCTCGCTGGAAAGAAGATCCCGGAGCCGCACCAATTAAACCCTCTCCTTCTGTCTCCGTGCACAGCAGTCGCTTAGACCAGGTGGCATCTGAGATGAACCGCAGTCGTAATCTTGCTCTGCTCAAATGAAAGAACAGCAGTCGGTATGATGTGATCCGCATAATAGAAGCAGCAGTTCAGACATCATTCACTCGCCCTCAAGCTGCTCTACATCTGTGTGTTTTTATAGTGGAACACAAAAGGAGATTTAAGAAAAATAAAAAGTCAGATAAATCCTTTTGTTTTAATTGCAATAAAAGGAAATGACGAATGCACATAGCGATCATATGACTAGAAGACTATAGAAGCCGAAAACGAGTTGTATTTTAGCTCTTCCATCATCCTGAAGTCAATGGGTTTTAAAGGGTTAGTTCACCCAAAAATGAAAATTATGTCATTAATGACTCACCCTCATGTCGTTCCAAGCCCGTAAGACCTCCGTTCATCTTCGGAACACAGTTTAAGATATTTTAGATTTAGTCCGAGAGCTCATGAGTTCATGTAGCAGCACAGACGCGCTACGCAAAAACACTACGTGAAATAGCTCGAGGCCCAGAGAGAAGGAAATGAATAGTGGAATAAAGTCGTTATTTTTGTTTACTTTTTGCCACTGATGTCATCAGCCACTGATGTCACATGGACTACTTTGATGAAGTCTGTATTGCCTTTCTGGACATAGACAGTATGCCGTCCATTGACTTTCAATGGAGGAACAGAAAGCTCTCGGACTAAATCTAAAATATCTTAAACTGTGTTCCGAAGATGAACGGAGGTCTTACGGGCTTGGAAAGGGCTTGGAACGACATGAGGGTGAGTCATTAATGACATCATTTTCATTTTTGGGTGAACTAACCCTTTAAAGGATTAGTTCACTTTCAAAAAAAATTTTGCTGATAATTTACTCACCCCGATGTCATCCAAGATATCCACGTCTTTCTTTCTTCAGTCGAAAAGAAATTAAGGTTTTTGAGGAAAACATTCCAGGATTTTTCTACACAGAATGGACTTCAATGGCAACCAACTATTCCAATGTTCACAGAAGGTTCAGATGTCCGTCTCAGTGCAGCTTCAAAGTCTCGACACTATCCCAGTCGAGAAATAAGAGTCTTATCCAGCAAAACCATCGGCCATTTTCTAAATATATATATATATATATATATATATATATATATATATATATATACTTTTTAACCACAAATGCCCGTCGTGTACCATCTCTGAGATGTGCCACATATTACATTCATCACGTTGGAAAGGTCACAAAAAAAAAAATAATAATAATAAATTAAAACAAAGATGTCGGGCGATTTTGAAGTTGGAGGAGAAAATGAGATTCGCCCTTCCCTCCTTTCTGAACCGGAGAACACAGACACATAACTCAGATAGATGACGTGACGCGTGACCTTTCCAACGTGATGACGCAATACGTGGCGCATCTCAGAGATGGTACAAGACGGGCATTTGTGGTTAAAAAGTATATATTTTTTTTTTTTTCAAAAATGGCCGATGGTTTCGCTGGAATAAGACTCTTATTTCTCGACTGGGATCGTGTCGAGACTTTGAAGCTGCACTGAGACGGACATCTGAACCTTCTGTGAACATTGGAATAGTTGGTTGCCATTGAAGTCCATTCTCTGTAGAAAAATCCTGGAATGTTTTCCTCAAAAACCTTAATTTCTTTTCGACTGAAGAAAGAAAGACATGGATATCTTGGATGACATCGGGGTGAGTAAATTATCAGCAAAACATTTTTTGAAAGTGAACTAATCCTTTAAATGCCTGAAATAAGATCTGTGGTGAACACAAGCTCCAGATATTTTCACCTTTTATTCTACAGCATAAAATGCATCAGTAATACCCTCTGGTGATTGTTAAGCTTTTACTGGCCAGAGGTGTAAAAAGTACAAAAAAATGTTACTCAAGTGAAAGTACAAGTACTGAGGGAAAATTTTACTCAATTAAAAGTAAAAGTATCTGGCCAGAATCATACTCGAGTAAAAGTAAAAAAAGTACCACATTAAAATTGTACTTGAGTATTAAAGAAGTAAAAGTAATAGCAAGAATGAAAACTAGAGATTCTTGTTTAAGCTTTTAATCTCTAAAATCATGAAGTGAATGAACCACATACAAGGTTTTATCCTGCTTTTGAACTGTTTGTATTTAATTGTATTTATTTATCAAACTATAAGACTACTGTCTAATGCCTATATGCAACATTCTTTAAACAATCAACTAAACATGCTTTTACCACTAAAAGAAAAGAATTCGCTAAGGTACAGCCACTGGTGCTCTTGATCCTGTGGCTGATTTTGGACCATAAACAATGGACAAATGGAGTCTTCAAACGCCTCAGATGTAAAGTTATTCGCTGTCAAAGTGACTCCAAAATGTAGGTGTGTAACGATACACGTGTTCGTAGAACGGTTCGGTTCGTTGGACCATTTTTCCTGCCGACCAAAATTTCGTTATTTCAAATGTAGGCGTGTTGCACGTGGCAAGCGCGCTCATAATGTAAGAGACGCCGGCACAACCACAACATTTCCCAACATCAAATGGCAAACGTAATGCAAGAGGAACGAAACTGCTCGTTATTGTGTGGTTGAAGGGCCGTTTATCAGTTTGAACCAAAGCAGCGCGAGCCGATCTTGATCAAGCGACACTGCGCTAATAAGATATCCAGTAAAGAAAGCATTTGAATTCGCCACAGAAGTAATAACATCGCTGCGAGATCTAGTGAGAAACATTCACATTTCTCCATTATTAACGGATCAAACAGCGCTGACGTTGAAACCAGGAAGAAACATTGTGCCATGAATGAACTATCCAGTGTCCACAGATCAGCAACATTCACCATGGATTTACTGTAGTTACACTAACTGCAACCATGGAAGTTTGGCAGGAATAGTAGGCTACAATGCCATTGAATGCCAATCAATGCCATTACATCGGTTTTATTTTGACATTATGAATACAATTGCTGCCCTCAAATGTTAATCTGAACTAAAATAAACCTTTGTTTATAACTACTACAATATTAAATTAAATTTTTTCCAAGGAGCTGTTTTGTTTTATATGCTCCTAAGAAGAGTCAATTATAGCTCCAGAATTGCTCAAAGTAAAAAAAAATCATACTTTATGATGTTAGTTTTAATAAAAAAAATAAAAAAATGTAATCAAGGAAATTTCTCTGGCATTTCTTTCTTTTTGCTGTATTGAACCGTACCGAACCGAACCGTGACACAAGTGTATCGTATCGAACCGAACCGTGAATTTTGTGAACCGTTACACTCCTACCAAAATGAACGGAAGTCAATGGAATGCTAACAGCAGGTGATGGCTTGTTAGCCAATGGTGGCCCCCGGGGGTGGTACGCTCTTCGGCTGCTGGATTGCCCCCCTGAGAATGACTGTTATAATTTCTCTAATTTCTAGGTCAAGGTGCTGTGCATTGTGGTAATAGATGCGACATGACGTCACTTCCAAAGGACCAATGAACATGTCTGACCAATTTGGTGAAATGTGAAAACAAATCTCATTAAATTAGACACTAAACTTAATTAAACTAGGCATCAGCGCAATTCAATTGGTTTGGTAATAGCAAGGAAAAATAGAATGAAGTGATCTCCAAAAAAGAAGTACTTTTTGACTGTAAATAAAATTGTAAGGAGTAAAAAGTACTTTTTTTTAAAAAAAAATGTAATTAAGTAAAAGTAAAAGTACTGATTTTTAATTGTACTCAAGTAAAGTAAAAATCCCCCAAAATAATACTTAAGTACAGTAATCAAGTAAAATTACTCAAGTATTTTACACCTCTGTTACTGGCTAACAAGTGTCTAAATGCATTAAACGCCATCATGCCGAACAGGGAAGCTCATCCACTCACTAGTCGCTTTATAATCACAGTCTTGCAAACTCTTCTTTCTCACTCTTTCAGGGAAAATGTTTTTAAATAAAAGTTGAAAGAGCTGTTGGAAGTGATCGTGTCGTTGAAGTCGAGTGACTGTAGGTTAGATTGTTTATAGCTTTTGACATCTGCCGATTGTATTTAGGATTCAAAATTCATAAAAGTTGTTAATTTGTGAAGACTATGATGAACAAAATGTGTAAGAATCATAAACCTTTGTTAGTCACAGAAAGGTTTGAAATGACATGAGGGTGAGTAAATTATGACAGAATTTCCATTTTTGGATGAATTATGCCTTTAAAGTCCCCATGAAATCAAACTTTAAGGTTTTAGTATGAATCTGTTAGTCTTACTATTATCTATAAGCTAGTGTGCTCCAAAACAATGTCAGAATTCACATTCAGAAGATATAAACATACAAAACTTACAGTCTCTCACTTGATTCAATGATTTTGATGACATCACTCTGCACTTCAGTTTCTCATCAGATTTTCTGTCCAATCAAATGCTCTCTAGAATCTGAAGCTCCGCCCCCTACACTATAAATAGCCGCTGAAGCTGCGGCTGAAATCGGTCACTTGTTCACACATTTACTATTCTCTACATTCTACATGATGAATAGCACATAGTGCACTATATAGGGGATAGGGAACGATCAGACAGTGCACTTTATAGGGTATAGGGAACGATCAGACAGTGCACTATATAGGGGATAGGGAACGATCAGACAGTGCACTATATAGGGTATAGGGAACGATCAGACAGTGCACTATATAGGGTATAGGGAACGATCAGACAGTGCACTTTATAGGGTATAGGGAACGATCAGACAGTGCACTATATAGGGTATAGGGAACGATCAGACAGTGCACTATATAGGGTATAGGGAACGATCAGACAGTGCACTATATAGGGGATAGGGAACGATCAGACAGTGCACTATATAGGGTATAGGGAATGATCAGAGTAAATATGCTTTCCATTGGGGCGAATGAAGTCTGGTTTCATGTTAGCGTCACGCTAACCGCCACAGCTCCGGTCCAGAGACACGACACACAGAGCGAATCATATGATCGAGTCGCTGAAGACCAGAAAACATATCGGATCCATTTTAATTCTGCACAGAATGATATTTTAAAGTGATATGGAGGAGAAACGGTTAGACAGACTCGGAGTTAGAAACAGCTCTGACGAGTAGAAGAGATGCACCAACATAAATTACTTTTCAAACTACACATCCTCATCATGATTATGATCACTCTTTTGCTTTAGGAACAGTTTCTTATTAAATCTACAAGATGTATCTATTGGACAGTGGCTGTTATAAGCTGTCGAACGCGGCTTTACCGAGATCTGGCCGAGCTGTGATATAAACAAAGCGCTACTGGCTATTTATAAAAAGGGGAGGAGCTGCTCGTTATGCCCCGCCCTGTCTTCCTGTTTCAGTGGAAATGACATCAAAACACTGAATAATGCTGCGTGCTTCAAGGCACTTCAGTGGGCCTTTAAGTCAGTTTGCAAAGTGAAATAAAAGCACTAAGCAATCTTAAAATTATTTTACCAACTCTCCAACTGATAGCTTCGCCTGGCTGACTTTAAAAAGGCTTTCATCATGTTCACAGTTTAGTTAAGCATGTGAATTGTTAATGCATGGGTGTGACACCGAGGACGAGTTGAAGATGCTGTGTTTGGGTCTGTTTGTGTTCACGGGCGACGTGACGAAGATACATGATTAATCCTCGCTGTCACGTCTCATGAGTCGCCTTACATGTCCACACTTGTCAGTTTGAGCTTTTTCATGTGCGTCATATTGTTCCTCAATCACAGTGAACTTCTCTTTTTGTCTTCTGTTGAATGAAAATGATTTTTGATTTGTCAGATATGAATGATTTCAGCCCTGAGATGACAGGCATCTGCAATTCTGTATTATTGATAGAATAGAGAATATTTTGAAATGGTCATATCATGAGAAATACAAGAGTTTGATCTGCACTATTGTTCAAAAGTTTGGGGTCTGTAAGATATTTCACCGTTCGCCAAGGCTGCGTTTCATTAAGTTATACCATACATTGTGTTTTGTGATGTTATCTTGTGTACGAATTTTACTTTTACATTTTGTTTGGTGCATTACAGTGCAGATTGTTTTGTGATCCTGTCTATTATTTGAAAAATTGGGTTGTTAAAAACTAAATTAAACCCAAACCTAAAACATGCAACAAAGCTCTGACACATATTTCACGTGTTTACAATAAAGGCACAGAAACATAAACATCCTGTTAATTCAAAATGATCAAAACACTAAATTATGATTATTTATGAACAAGTGGTATAAAAAGAGAATAAAAAATGCCTTTTATTCATTTACCATATATATTTCACATATAAACATTGATCACCAAACATTAAGAGAAGCTCAACTGATTCATATGGATTTATTTGACCATCTCTTTATGAATGTTTTGAAGTGTCAGAGTTTTTGGTGATAAGTTTATCAATGGAGGGACAGAACGCTCTCAGATTTCATTAAAATATCTTCGTTTTGGTTTCGAAGAACACGAGGAGAGTAAATGCTGACAGAATTATCAGTTTTAGGTGAACTATGCCTTTAAAAAATGATCAGAGACAAATAATTCTGTGCTGTCTCTTTAAAATGAAGAATTCCCCTCAAGTTGCTAACAGAATAAATATGAGTTAACTCAGTGGATGGCTTTGTAGTGCTCTGCATCCACCCAAACACTCCCTCGACTCATTCTGACTGATTTCATGACATTCCAATCATCTCACTTCTGAACTGTGTGCGATGAACCATGAGTTATCTAGAAATTCCCAAAAACTCCCATATTTATCCCAACAGAACAGGCAATGTGCATTAAGGGATGAGAGACAAAAGTTTGTGTGTGAGAGAGAGAGAATGTGTGTGTGTGTTCTCCTACTTAACTAGGCTATATTTATATATATATATATATATATATATATATATATATACAGTATATATATATATATATATATATATATATATATATATATATATATATATATATAAATTGTACCCAGTAGTGACCAAAACCTGACAAAATCTCCAAAAAAAAAGGGACGTCCTCATTTGTAGATCTGGTATAAAAAAAAATGTTTTTTTTTAAAGGTAAAAATTCAGAAAGTTTTGTGTGATGGGTATGTTTAGGGTTCGGGTTAGTGTGTGTGTGTGTGTGTGTGTGTGTGTGTGTGTGTGTGTGTGTGTGTGTGTGTGTGTGTGTGTGTGTGTGTGTGTGTCTGATGAGTAGGTTTTAGGGGTTGGTTTAGTGTAAGGAGAGAGAATATACAGTTTGTACAGTAGAAAAATCAATGTCTATGGAATTGTCCCCATTTAGATAGCTAAGTAAACATGAGTGTGTGTGTGTGTGTGTGTGTGTGTGTGTGTGTGTGTGTGTGTGTGTGTGTGTGTGTGTGTGTGTGTGTGTGTGTGTGTGTGTGTGAGTATGTGTGTGCGAATGTTTGTGAGAATGCATACACAGGAAGATCTGAGGATCCCTCACTGACAGGGCATCCATCCAGATAACTTTTCCTGCTCTGTGTCTGGGAACCCTGATGACTGGGAGAGAAAACAAAAGGAAGTTCAAAGGGTGTGAGGAAAGCTTGCTCTGATCTCAGCCTGAGGAGGTAATGCATTAACATTCACACTGCTGGTCATCAAAGACACTGTAAATGTGTGTGTGTGTGTGTGTGTGTGTGTGTGTGTGTGTGTGTGTGTGTGTGTGTGTGTGTGTGTGTGTGTGTGTGTGTGTGTGTGTGAGGGCACAGCGTGCCAAATGTTACATTTCTTCCTGCCCCGGTGAAATCTTTGGATTTTAAAACAAAGTGTGTAATTTTTGTTGATGTTAAAATCTTTTGTCATGTTAAAATCACTCACTCCCTCAGCTCAGAGATCCACTGGTTGACGATCACACGTTGATCTGATTGGTTACAAGGTAGTTTGTGACGTCAGAAACACCAGCGATTTCAAAGTGTGTTTTTGAGACTGTCTTTGGTTCACTGCAGTTTTAAGGAGGAAATACTCAGCAATGCTGTCGACTTATGAATTTACACATGGTTTGTCTTAAAGCACATTAAAAACACCACATAGACACATAAACTACATTAAAAGCTGGATTTTCACCACAGGGAGACTTTAAACACTCAGCATGGTAACACTGAATTTGGCGAAGGACTGTCCGTTTGCCCAACCAATGGCAAACTGGGCAGAATGTTGAGAAAACCAGTACAAAAACAATCATTAATTTTGCCATGTTAGTTAGTGGTGCACGGATTACACCCTTCACCTGAATTTTAATGAATTATGAGCTCATGAACCTGCATGCATAATAATTAAAGAAAAAAGTAGCTTTGTTTATGAAGCTGTTAAATTAATGGTAATTTTTCATGACTCATTTTGAAAACTGAAGTACCGCTGTCCTTCTGGGCATCGTTCTTCCTCTACTTTTGCTTTCTCTCTCTCTCTCTCTCTCTCTCTCTCTCTCTCTCTCTCTCTCTCTCTCTCTCTCTCTCTCTCTCTCTCTCTCTCTCTCTCTCTCTCTTTTAATCATGTAAGTTGAAAACACAGAGCCAAATGTGAAGAATCCTCTGGCTGGAGTTTAGCAAAGAAACTCTCATTTCACCACCGCAATCTAACCCGATTCTCCAGTCTAAATCTGTGCGGAATAAATTGCCACAGAATACAAATGAAGGGGTTCAGAAGTCAAGATCTTGGCTTTTTTTTAATGAGGACAAAAACCTATCAACACATCTAACCTGTTCTGCTTCATTTACTGCCTTGCTCTCCCTGGAGTCTCTCTCTCTCTCTCTCTCTCTCTCTCTCTCTCTCTCTTTCCCTCTTGGGTTTGGTTTCTGCTGCTCTCCCCTCCTACATCTTCCAACATTTAAACCTTCACATTGCCAAGAGCGAACTCCGTTCCAGTACGGAAAGGTCATTTTAAATAAATAAAGCAACGAGGAGGTATCTCGCCATCCCACTCTCATGCGTTAAAGACGCTGTGTGCCAGTTTTGTGCTTTTTCTTTTTCTTCTAAAGCTTCATTTGCCTGGAAGGCACCAGAGAGAGTTAAACAAGAGGAGCAGGACTTCAGAATCCACACCTACTCAACGGCTATGTCTGTGTTAGTCACGGAGCGCTGCTTGATTCTTTAACTGTTGTCGGCTCTCGAACGGGATCCTGACATATTCACATCCCCTGAAAGCACAGCCATGGCACTGCGGCTAAACAGCTGTGCTTGTTTGGCTTTGGCGAGATAAAAAAATACAATAGAGTGTGCAAGCATGAACAATGCGAAAGACATCAACAATGCACAGCTATGAGACATCAAACAGAAACATGATGCTTTTCCATGCTTTATTTTAAACATTTTACAAGACAATGGCAGATTCTATTAATAATATGTTTAATTTTTATAGCGCCTTTCAAGAACCCAAAGTCACTTCCCAAAATAATACAAACCGTTGACAGACAAAAGCCCTATTCGCACTGGATTAGTATTATCTGGGGACCACATGTGATTTAGAAATGACCCCCCCACATCTGAATTTCGTGTGGCGCATTCGCCTGTGATTTTACTTGAATTTACTGACTTATATATAGCCTGAAAATCCAGACCTAAATGTGAAAGATTAATGGTCTGGCATCGACTAATGAAACTCGGCCAGCTCGTGGGGCGGCACCAAGCGTGCATTTGAAAATCTCACTGCACGCAATTGGATAACACTACGACCAATCACAACAAGCCCCATACGCTTAGCTACCAGCGGAGCTAACTGGTAGATTAGACTCTTGCCGTATCCGGTCGGCAAAACAGCAGAAACGCCCTTCTTGCAAAGTAACGATTCGAGCGCCGTCTTCTGTTCCTCTTTTAGATAAAGAGCCGAGTCTAACTCGTTCATTGTAGCGGCCAAAGCCGTTTCAAACAACTGGTGTTCATCCATAGCCATCTTGCAATGTTTACTAATGACTTCGACGTCACAGCGATGTCGTCATCTCGCCTCTGGCCCGCCTATATCAGATAACCCGATGTGATTGGTGCAGCTCAGATCGAGGGGCATAGTTAATGAGCATCATTACTCGACGCCAGAGTAACTCGCTGAGCAAATTCAGCTTGTGCTCTCGCGAGATCTCTGGATTTCCAGGGTAATGTCAATAGGCCATTGCTTGGAAATGTCTTGTAGTTATTATAGCTGTATGATATATCATAAACAAAGAATGTTCCTTACCACATGCTGCTATACATGTCATCCATCTCCATCTAATCATTCTTTTTGTTTTTGCTCTTCTGATGGTTTTCAGCTTTCTCTTCCAGCAGATTGTATAGTTGTATCGTATGGTGTATAGCGATATGACCCAGCACCCAAAATACTAGCAAAACACTCCAACGCAGCCTTCATTCTTCGTGAAAGATGGATAAAAAAGCGCACAGGAAACAAAAACCTTGAAAAATGATAAACGAATCCACCAAATCACAGAGACAGAAATCAGGACTAATATTATCACTGGACCTCTGTGTTTGACGAAATATGGTCGGTCATTTGCGGGGGAATTTTTACTTTACAAATTACAGACATGGCCGATTCGCACGGGATTAAGATCACAGACGACCTCCGCAATTATTACACATGACTAGAGGTCACCAGGTAATACTTATCCTGTGCGAATAGGGCTAAAGAGACAAGCAATCTGCTTATTATAACAATCAAACAAGCAGAAAAGCAGATGAAGACAACAAATAACTACAAATAATTAACATGAGAAGTTATACAATCAGAGAAAACATCAATTTCGATAAAGTAAACATGTAACATAAATACTGAAAAAGTGGAAGACAGAGAAGTGTAGAGGAAAATGAATATTTACTGAGCATGGTGAATAGATGAGTTTTAAGTTGAGATTTAAAGGTCTGGAGGTTATAAACGCGTGGATAACAGTTTCAGCATTTCCAAAATTAAGAGAGGGGCGTATACAAACAATATTCCGCAAGTGGAAGAAGCATGATTTAACAATCTGACCAATGTGTGAGTCTAAACTTAACAAAGAGTTATGGTAGATTTTAAATAGATAAAATAGTAAAATGTATATTAAACATCTAACGTTTCTAACATCTAACGTTACTTCTCTTTTCAGGCCTAACATGATAACACTTTGAAACACAATGTACTAAAACGTTCTGTCCTGTGTTTTTGAATGTTGTATGTTGTGTTGCCATACCTCTTTTACTTTGGTAGTGTGAGTGTAAAAATAACACATTTGGGAATTGAAACTAGACAGATGACTAAATTTGAACCTTGTGATTAACAATGAAGTAAAACAAAGTTTGCTTTACCTGGTAACAGAAGGGTTTGTCTATGAAAACCAATCAAATTGTGGGGAAATTATCCAGTATTACATTTTTGCCATACCTCCTTCTATAAAAACTGTTGTATTCGTGTTTTCTGGTGGGATTCTCAATGGAATTTGTCTGAGATCCTCCGGCCTTGCTTCTTGGGAGAGATTCCCTGAGAACTGCTCAGGAAGATCTCCTGGCCGTGATTAAAGCATTTAAGGGGCATTTGCTGAGGTCTGTTTGTCGATTATTCCTGCGCAGGAAGTAAGCTAGTTAGGGGAACAGGTATTAGCACCCAGCCGCCGCCGATGTGTAGACGCGCTAGAGTATATTTAATATTATAGGCCCAGGTAGGCTTAGGTCAGATGAGATAGGACTTAGTTAGGTTTAGGGAAAAATCTACGACAAAACTCCCAGATTCCGCAGAGTTTTTGAAGGCCTAATCTGGACACCATCAATATCAATGAAAATGTCATGCCGGGGTAAACTATGTGATTTAGGGCCAATCAACAGGATTTCAGTTTTGCCAGCATTTAGCTGTAAGAAGTTATCAGACATCCATGTTTTAAGTTCCTGAAGGCAAGAGATAACAGAAGCGGGTGGACAAGCTGAGTTAGGTTTAACTGTGAAATAAATTTGGATATCATCAGCGTAACTATGAAAGTTGAGACCATGCCGTCTGATGATCTGTCCTGGTGGCAGCACATAAATGAGAAATGAAAGAGGACCAAGTACAGAACCATGAGAAATAGTGACGGTACGGGATCGATTCTCACCTATCCTAACAAATTGCTGTCTATCTGATAGATATGAAGTTAACCTCTGAAGAGCAGCACCAGTGATAGGTATTGCAGACAGTCGAGAAAGAAGTATTATACAGTAGAGGCAAGCCTAGGAAAATTTACATCTTCACCCTTTATTCAAAATTTAAACATTAATAACGTTTTCTAAGCCTTACTTTGTGGTTGTGCTTTTATTAGTGTCAACGCAATGAAACACCATCATCATTTTTGGGCAGAAATTTTTAACACACGTTAAAAAAATATTAATATTAAATATTAATTATGTTGTAGTCAATGCATGCTTTTTTTCTGTCAGCTTTTTGTTTTTCTATGCACTTTTTTTTGCATGTAAAAGTAAACCTGTAGCTGTTGTTTGCCTTTTTGTTACCAAATAATTTTGTCAGATAAAACCTTAACCAAGTTTAGTGTTTATTCTTCCCTCATAAAAAAAAAAAAAAAAAAAAATATATATATATATATATATATATATATATATATATATATATATATATATATATATAAAATGAATTCCTCATATTTTGATCATTGGAAAAATAAAATCAAATATCCCCTCTGGATATAATATATATCCACATTATATTTAAATGTATGTATTTATTTAAATTATTATTGTGATGCTGATTGTATTTAAATGTATTTAATTATTATTATTATTATTATTATTGACATTTTAGTTGTGTAACTAAAATATATGTCTTTATATAATTCTTTCATTTTTAAAATGATTGTACTTTTTTTTTTTTCAATGTTCTATGTCCAAAGAAAGATTTCCCAGCACAATATGTCTGTTATTGATTTTTTTTTTTTACTATCATGATTTATATGTATCCTCTTAGAAAGGCATTAATCTTTCAGTACAGTTGATGTTGGCTTCGTTAAGCATTTGTATATGCGTACCATATCCCTTTTATTAGGTGTTCCTATTGTGGTCTTCCGACATTCACCTGTGCAGCGTCTCCATATCACTGAGCCCAGCCCTTCCCGCAATACTCAGGGAATGCAGTGTGTTACATCATCTCGAGCGCTTTATCAGATCCTGGAACAGTGGAGGGTAGAGGACTCTCAAAGGGTGTTTTGTCTTTCCTAGGGCTTAGAACTCTCTGAACTCACGGCTTACCCCGCTCAGACACGGGTATTTGTTTACAGCGGCCCAAATTTGGGCTTTTTATCACAAGCTTCGAGAGGCTTTGGGAAGAGGAAGTGCTATAGAGCCGGGCTTCTTATCAGCAGAAAGATATAAAAGCAAATCCGTTGGGTAATCCAGCTGTCTTCTTTCAGTTATTAGTTAAATAAACAACAAATAAGTCATTTGTCCAGAAATGGTGTGAGTTATCAGTGAATGTTCAACAGTAGTTATTTTTTATTAATTAGTTATAATGACTAAGTCATTATAATGGGTGTTTTTAATCTAAGGCAATATCAAAAGTTATTCCAAGATATCCAAACCAATGAAAAACACATTTCATTAGGCAGAATCTGCACCACCAGTAATGATCATTTTTTATTGATCCATCACTCCCTGTTCATAGCATTTGATTATGTAAATTCATTTTGGCTGTTTTCTATTTTATTTACCTGGCTCCTTTCTCCTTTACTTTATTTCTTTTTTAAGATATATTTATTTTCAGTTTGTTTCAAGTATTGTATTGGCAGTATTGTAAATAAGTCATGTAAATAAAGTTTTTTTGACTCTGACTCTAATAACATCATCATCACCATTACAATAACAATAATTAGTGCGTAGTTGTTGTTGGAGCCAATTGTTTTATTTGTGATAATGCAATGAAACATGCCAGATTGTGTGCCATAATTTTTGGCCAGAAATTTTGAACACATGCTAAAAAGAGAACCAAAAAATATTAATAACTCATTATGTTGTTGTCAATGTATACTTTTTCCTGCTTGCTTTTTGTTTTTCTGTACACTTTTTTTTCATAGTAAAAAAAAAAATCTCGCCAATTAATTTTGTCAGATAAAAACTTTAACAAAGTTTAGTGTTTGTTTTTTTGTCTTTTACCTGGTTCCCTTCACCTATGCTTCCCTTCATTTCACTTAATTTCTCTTTTAAGCTATATTCATTTTCTGTTTTGTTTATTTCAAGTACTGTATTGGCAATATTGTACATAATAAGTCATGCAAATAAAGCTTTTATGACTCTAATAACATCATCACTAAGAAAAAAAAATAATCACCACATAATTAAGGTAGAAATGTAATAGAAATAATAAGGAGGTAAATAGAGAAACAAATAATACAAAAAATCCACTCCCATCAATATAACTAACATAAATCTTTAAATGGAATTAAAATAACTGTCTGTTCTTTTTGAAGAACGAATCCTGCTCTGGCGTGGTAATGTTATTATAGGGCAAAATGATTTAGTGAAAGCTGAATTAAAAGAAAATATCTACATTAAAAAAAAAGTTAGTATTTTTTTAATGTGTAGTGGTTAGAAGTCGAAGTCCACATTCGGTGAGAAGCTCTGCTATGGGAATGAATGGGTGCTGTAGAAGCCCCGCCCCATCCGGTTGCTCTTTCCAATGAAAACGCACGATGCACCATGACGTGACGTCACGCACACTGGCGTCGTGTCGGGATTGGAATGTAACAGAGTAACAATCGGAACAACTGAGCAATAGGTGTTTGGGTTCGCGAATCAAGGAACTCAGTTGATTTTATCCACTAAGGAAACATCCTGTGAAACTCGCCCCTGTTTCTCTCGCTAAACGGGAAACATCGCTTTCCAGAGCCGGTGTCCCGATGAAGAGGAAATCCACTTCTTGCGTGTGTGAAGGTCCACTGAGAGCGCAGGAATAAGAGAAATGCAGGGATTCGTGAGGTTACGCTGATCTGCCCCGTGTGTGTTACTGTTTCTGAGGTGAATGCATGGAGTTACGCTTTAGTTTAGACTGGACGTGTGGTTTGGAAACGCAAAGCATCGGAGATAAACCTCGGTCGTTGTATTATTATTTACGACTTTGCATGTTTTCCAACGGGACCCCCTGCTCTCCAAAGACCCCATGAGTCAGTGCCGCCGCAACTCTCCGGTGCGACGCGTTTCGTTGCGTTTTTATTAATCCGCCGCGGGAAAACTAAATCTGCGAGTATTTATACCTGATTGTGTGTTTATAATTATCAAAACCGGCGCGTTTGCTGTAGGTGCCTAATGGCTGCACTGTGAAATGTCGCTAGTACTAGACAGACGAGGGAGATCGAGGAGCCCGATGTAAAATCGCCCACATGCGCTGGATCAATCGCTTGCTGTTTGCTGATCGGAATCTGAAGAGTTGTAAATCCTCGCAGGCAGGAAGATGGCGGAGCGGTACTATAGCTGGAGGAGGTGGTGCGGCTGCTTCTGCTGAGATACAAACTTGAGATTTATTTGCAAACACCGCGATCTGGACACATGCAGGCCAAAAAACGATATCTGATCTCGCTCTTGACTGGCGCCTTTCTAGTTTTGCTCTTTTACTTCGGAGGAGGGTCGGTCCCGGGTCCGGCGGCCACGGGGTCCAGGAGCCGACATGGATATAATCGTCCCGATCAACCGTGGCCGCACTTTTCCGATCCCTTACAACACTTCATCCCGTGGGACCATTCGGACACGGAGGAATATAACGTGCATATATCGCCCAGGCAGAAGAGAGACGTTAACTCGAGCGTTTACAAGGGCAAACGGTGCCGCATGCAATCATGCTTCGACTTCACTCTATGTCAAAGGAACGGATTCAAAGTCTACGTGTATCCGCAGCAGAAGGGCGAGAAGATCTCGGAAAGTTACCAGAACATTTTATCCACTATCGAGGGCTCTAGATTTTACACTTCTGACCCTGGTCAAGCGTGTTTGTTCGTCCTGAGCCTGGACACTCTTGATCGAGACCAATTATCGCCACAGTACGTGCACAATCTCAAAACCAAGGTGCAGAGCTTGCCTCTTTGGAACAATGGTAGAAATCACCTCATATTTAATTTGTATTCGGGCACATGGCCTGACTACACGGAAGACTTGGGCTTTGACATTGGTCAGGCCATGCTGGCCAAAGCAAGCATCAGTATGGAGAACTTCAGACCTAACTTTGACATATCCATCCCGTTATTCTCCAAGGATCACCCAAGGACCGGAGGGGACAGGGGGTACTTGAAATACAACACCATTCCACCTTTTAGAAAGTATATGTTGGTATTTAAGGGGAAACGCTATTTGACTGGCATCGGCTCGGACACGAGGAATGCCTTACATCATGTTCATAATGCGGAGGATGTAGTTCTTCTCACCACCTGCAAACATGGCAAAGACTGGCAGAAACACAAGGACGCGCGATGTGACCAGGACAACGCCGAGTATGACAAGTGAGTCCTAAAATTGAGGTTTTTCTAATGTGGTCGCAATATTTCATTAATTTCCCTGTCAATCGTAATCGTTTTTTACCACATGGAACTTAAGTTGAAATTTAAAGTGACAAAAATTAGCTTGTTACACTTAGCAATGGGTTCTTCGCTGTTAATATAACCTTACTTAAATTTCTCCTGGTTAGTCAGGTTTCCGTAGTTTACCTAGCCTGTTATAACGTTTTTATTTGAAAATGTACGAGGTCAGTAACATTGACTGGATGAATATGCTACGAATTGCCTATTAATCCAATTAATTTTATTGTTCTCCATTGTAATAACTTAATAGCTTACCTGTGAGAATGTCGCCATTTACCCTAGCTATGTCGGTTTTGGTTGTCGTCACTGTTCTAACGGTTTTCACGGTTTAAAACTTTACAGCGCGCGAAAGTAGGCTATCCGCCAAATCCATGCATATTTAACTAGGTAAACACCTATGCATTTTATGATTGGTTGTCTTTTGCTAAACTACTATCTATGACATTGTAGTACCTACCAACCCAGATTGCGGTTTTTAAATACCAAATGCGAACCTTGCTTAAAGGGATAGTTCGCCCAAAAATAAAATTTGTCATCACTTACTCACCCTCAAGTTGTTCAAACCTGTATGAGTTTCTTTCATTTGTTGACCACAAAGGAATATATTTTAAAGAATGTGTGTAACTTGCAGCCATTGACTTCCATAGTATCTTTTTCCTATTAATGGCTACCGTCAACCAACATTCTTCTAAATATCATCTTTAGTGTTCAACAGAAGAAAGAATCTCAAAGGTTTGGAACAATTGGAAATAATTTTCATTTTTTCAGTGATGTATCCTTTTAACTCGGAGACATAAGTGGCCTTAACCTGCGGGTTTAAAGGAACGTTTAAACAAGATAAAGCACACAAAGTCAAAAGCCTGTGATATTTTGGGAAAGTGGATACCACGGTAAAGTTTTGTATGGGAAAGTTGCCTTTACGTTGCAAACTGGGTCACAATTTACTTTATTGTTTGCAATGTCTACTCTATAATTACATAAATACTAAGTGTGTACTTGTTTCATAATTACACTTTCTTGCCATTGTGATTATAACTTAGAATACCAGTTGGACACGGCTGGGCCACTTGAAAGATGTTTTGTAAAGCAGCGTGCTGTCCAATTTAGCCAGCAATGTGCCATTTTTACACAGGCTGTTTCAGTGAATTGTGTCATCTTGAATATTTTTGAAGCACTGCTTCATGTGCCATGGAGACCAGCAGAGCTGTGTTTTTACACCGGATTGCGACACTTTTATTGCTTCAGAAAGCCATTTGACATGACAAACACATTTCAGGTACGGTAGTGAGCTGTTTTTAAAATCCCAACTCTATTGCACTCATTGTAAAACACCTCCACCATGGGAATTTTACCCAAATCTCAGATATTATAGCAAGTTAGCAATCCAACCTGGATATGTTTGGACACGTCTCATATGCTCGAAATATAACACTCTCTCAGCAGAGAGAACGGGCATACGACCTTGCGTAATTAGAAAGCTGACCCCAGTGTAAATAAACCGTAATTGGAATCTGTTTTTGTCCTGAAATGTTTACACGCTCACAAGTAGTTCGGTCACGCTAGTCGTGATTTCTGATTAAACAGATAGAAGTTAATCAATAATCCACTTTTAACTGTTGCCAATCTCTAAAATGGATGGATTGCATAGTCAAGCACATTGAATCACAATCCGTTAGAATTCACTGATACATTGTGAGGGTAATTACCTGGTGCATATCACTTCAAAACAGCCTGAGTGCTCATTAATAGGATTTCAGACTCAGTCAGCGCTCTATATCCCACTCACTCCTGGTTAGTCATGGCTCTAATGCTGGTCGGTGTGCAGATATTTTTGGCACCATGTTTCTCCCTCCCATGATGCTGCCGAGGTGCTTCTCAGCAGGATGTGGTGCCGTTAATTGGTGTGTGTGTGTGTGTGTCTGTAGGGCAGAACAGCTGTTTGGAACATGAGCGAGCTGAGCCATGCAAAAATGACCCAGCTTGACGGGTCTGCAATTTTTTTTAATTTGGTTTATTGTTGGTATTTGCAATTTGACAATGTTTCTTTGGCAGTCTCAAAAATATGTTATAGGGTGTATATGCATTGAACACACTCCCTCAGTCGGACTGAGTGGCAGAAGAGCTGCTTGAGTGACTGGATTTAATAGGGAAAACGAACGATTATCAGTTTAAACCGAAGGTTGGACTCGATATAGTGTTCCTTACACTTCCCAAAGATCCTGTGATCCGTGGATATTGACGTAGCCAGGAATCGTGTTTCCTGACATTTATATGAGCCTGATTTCGATACGGGAAATGCATAAAGCAAATTTGCCTGTGAACACTTTATATAAATACAATATAGGTAGATCTAAATCTGAGTTGTATAGTTTTTTGTCAGTGTTTAATTAAAAACATCCAATTATGCAGAATATACGATGGTAAATATTGAACTGATGAGATGTCAATACAATATATAACAATACAATATATAGGATGTGATTTTTTTTTTTTTTTTTTTACCCCTAAATTCAGCATGTTCTCAATGATAACTGCAAATCCACCTTACGCTGCCAGCTTTTAAAATGACTTGCATCTGAATGGCTTCAGGCACCACTGGTCCATGCCAGACTCGTCTTTGAGACTTGGCCCAGCGATTGAAATTCCTCCATGCCACGGTTTGGAATTTACCAAGCTGGAATAACTCAGCAGTGCCAAGCGTTATTAAACAATAGATTCATTCAGTTCTCTGTCACAAAAGCACAGCGCTGGTCACTTCCCCAGCTGGACGAGTGGAGGAAATCCAATCTGCCTCGGTGTGATTTGTGGAAGTTGTCACATTGATCTGATACAGATGAAGGAAATGATTTCAAATCCCCTTTCTGCAAACGATATTCAGTCTGCTATTAGACTCAGTCATAGTCTGAAACTTTCTTTTTTCCGTCCTAATCTTGTTTCCTGGAAAATGAGTCACTGCATAGATGTAGAAGGGTAATATTTGCGATGTCAACATTTGTTCCCTTACAGTATCCGTGTTTTTTTTGTTTCTCCTTTAATACCTAACCAGATTTTTCAGACTTCATTAACTGTGTCCCTTAGCTTCTCCTCACCAGGGCATTCAAGGACACTGCAAGGACCTAATTTAATATTTCATCTCTTATTCCTGCTCTTAGCCTCTTTAATCATTGCAAAACAAACCAGTTTCCCCACCTGTAGTTTGATGGATGTTTTTCTGCTGAATGTCAGCTTTACACTGGTAAATAGGATGTTATGAAAATTTTTGGCCGATATCGATAACCGATTATTCTTTATATTTGAAAGCCGATAACCGATATATCGGCCGATAAATCCAAAGTTTTATATCACTTTTGAGAGCCTGATTACAAAAACAAAAGTCTCATCATTAAAATTCATGTCCCGAACACACAATTATAATGATGTTCTCATTATAATTTTATGTAGCCTAAATGACAGACATGCGCTGCACATGTTGAATTGATTAATCACTCCTTTTTGAAGTGATTTCAATCATATTTCAAGCAATTAAAAAACATCATGGTGAACAGTGCGCATCTGAAGTGTCTCAGCTGAAGGAAATAATTCATTATTTATCGGCTAAATTTTCTCATCAGGCCGATAACGATAACATTAAAAATAAACATATATCGTCCGATACCGATATGGTGGCTGATCTATTGTGCATCCCTAGCATTAGTGTTTGTTTTCCTGGAAGGGCTGTCGTGAACACTGTAGTTTAACTTGTTTAAAATTAGGCATTTCTGTCTGCGCTATCCCACTGTTTTTGTTATTTGTTTCTGTTGTCTTGTCACATTAATAATAAATCATGAATTTTTCATGATCTCACCTCAGTCAGATAAAGTAGGGGCCCGAGCTTGTGTGACAAATGCTAATGTGAGGTAATTAGCCTGAATAGAGTTCTGCTTAATTACTGTTAGTTGATTATATATTTTCTGTGCATAATGTGCTTGGGCGAAGACAGGCTTTATCTGATCGCAGCCTTGGATAAATTGCATGTTAAAGCGAGGAGGTAATTTGTGTGTGTTCAGTTTGAAGTGTTTCCTTCACAAATGAGCTTTTGAAGGTTTCTGCTGTAATTTAATGATTTTTAATCATTAAAAACTCATTGAAATATTGGAGAGGTTGAGGCGTAGATCTTATCCCAACAGGTTTGCTATGTGTATTTGTGTGTGTGTGGGTTTTGTCCATTTGTCTGGGATCCGCGTCCCTCAACTCATTGACCCACTTTCAGTGGGATTAACACAGGAATATTCCCTCCGGCCACAGTAAAAGACCAGCAGGCGGATTCGGAAACGGCCGTTGCAGTCTAAACTGGTTTAAGTCAACTATTACTAACTAAGTGTAACTACAACCAGCTCTTGGAGAGAGAAAAGTAGCATGCTTTGAAGTTAAGTTTTGAATGTGAAAATCTAGTCCAAGCCGTAGCGATAGAACTGGCAGTCATTGAGAAAAACAGAACACAAAAAAAATTTCATTTGATCCAAAGCCTGTCAATGAGCTCTTGAAGAGTATGAATTAATAAGTGGGATTTAGAATCGGAAAAGCGTCTTTCATTCCTTCTCCATGCGGCGCCAGGAAACCATGTTCACTGAAAGGAATTTGCAAAACAGGCCGTTGATTGGTTCACAGTTGAGTGGGATTTCTAAGAGCGTATGTCTTTTAAAGGGACATTATTAAATGGATCTGAAGTGTTCATAAACTCTTCCGGACTGATTCTGTAAGAGATTTTGATAATTTCTACCAACATTAATATACACTACCGTTCAAAAGTTTGGGGTCGTTAAGATTTCTTTAAATTATCTTGATTAAAAAATAGTCAAATTTTAAAAGCATTATTTTGATTAAAAAAATGGTTTCTATATAGATAGATAGATAGAAAAGGTTTGAAGATAGATAGATAGATAGATAGATAGATAGATAGATAGATAGATAGATAGATAGATAGATAGATAGATAGATAGATAGATAGATAGATAGATAGATAGATAGATAGATAGATAGATAGATAGATAGATATTAGTAAAATGTATGGGAGTTTGTTTCCGCTATAAAGAGTTTACATCTTAATCTTAATCTTAACTGAGAAATAAAGTCAGAATTGCGAGTTAAGACCAATTCTAAGGAAAAAAAGACTGACTTTTTTTCCTCAGAATGGCGACTTTATATTATACAATTGTGAGAAAAAAAAATGTCAGAATTGTGAGATAAGATGTCGCAATTACCTTTTTTATTTTTTATTCTGTGGCGGAAACAAGCTTCCATAAAAAAGTGATTTATTCCTGTGATCAAAGCTGAATTTTCACCATCATTACTCAAGTCTTCAGTGTCACATGATCCTTCAGAAATCACTCTAATATGATGATTTGATGCTCAAGAAAATTCTTTACTGTCATTTTAATGCATTCTTGCGTAATAAAATTATAAATTTCTTCACCTTTTCAACAGTAGTGTAAAAAAAAAGGAATATCCAATGGTTTCCTTCACATAGGAGTCTTTATTAGGGCCCAAGCCCTGAAAGGGCTATATATAAATCTATATAGAAGTAATGCATTGAATAATACGTTGTTTGAATTGTGTAAAAACGTGAATACGTCTATTAAAGAGTGTGTATATGTGTACAAAGAGAATCTCAATGCTGACTAAACTTTTTTTTAATAAAAGTTGCTGATAACTTCTGGAATAGTGAGTATAAAAATAGTGAATATGTGTTTGTGGTACAGCTGCGAATCAGTTGCACAAACGCAGCATATGTGAAAGCACCTGCACCGCATACACACTGCACACGAAGTATGTGTGAAACGAGCGTTAACCTCTGCTTTCTCATCTTACACATCACACTCCACTGTTATGGTGGCCATTTCATTAGATTTACTCACTAACATTGTTGTGGAAACACAATAAGAATGGAAACTAAAAATATAGCTGCGAGCAGCGATGACGGGCCCAAGCCGGTTCAGTTGCCCTAAAGGCATTGGGGTGGCGGTGCCACCGGCTTGGGCCCGTCATCGCTGCTCGCAGCTATATTTTTAGTCTTGAGTTGTTTATCAGCCGAAATGGTGACGTCGGTGTCGTTAGGCTCCAAGGATGCTGGACTCCCCCGTGACCATTAGCCACGAGTGTTAGCATGACCTTTAATCCAGCTCTCAGGGGAGACGGTCCTCCACGTCTGTCTGTAGATCAGCCTCACAGCGTCACACAGCTGTTTGCATGTTCATTTACTGCTAAAATAATCAATCCACCCTTCCATCAGTGCCAGACCTGTCAGATCCAGCTTCGCACTCATTCTGGGATGCATGAAAACATTCTGCAACATTCGGAAGTGCAGGTGTTATTTAGTGTTAAAATAAATGCTGTAATGTGGCGTTTTTTTGTAGCAGTTTTAGTCACAGATAATAACAGAAAATCAGGATTTGTTTTTGCTTTAAACCGAGATCACGATTCTATAAGCTTGTTTCGGCACCGAATAAAACATTTTAAAAGATAATTGCGACTTTTTATCTCACAATTGCGAGTTTACATTTTGCATTTCTGACCTTTTTTCCTCACAATTGCGAGATCTACATGATGTATACATTACACAATGCATAATTGAATATTCAAATGATTAAATACACATTGTGCTTCACGATTTTAGCTGAAGCATGAATTATTGTCTGACTGAATAACTTTTAAAGAGATCCGGATTGGCTCATCAGAAAGCGATGTTTTTACAACTTCAGGGTAATTCGCAAGACTTGTTGCCTTTTATTAGTCGTATCATGGACTCCACCAAGTGTTGAAACAAAGCTTTCACAGTTCGGACCGCAAGGAGCAAAACCAAACATTTTTCATCTCTGTTCAGAGGAATTTAAAGGGGACTTGCGTAAATCCCATTGCTTTTTGTGTGTGTCATACATGCACGTCTACTGGGAGACTGTATAGGACAGTGGGGGGCTGCTATAGAAAGAGTGTTTTGTTTAAGTGCGAGCTGATCTAATGGCTCTCGCCCAAGCTGTTTTATGGTTTGGTTTGACTACCTCTCCAGTGAAACGGCTCTCTTGCCCCCGGGCGCTGAGGGGATCCTTTGTGTAAAAGTTTGCTCAGATTCTTTCGCAGCCTGTGCCTTGTTGACACCGAGGCCCTTTCTCATCCCCCACAGGAACCCATTCCTCTGCCAAAAACTCTAGAACAACTTCCCTCCCCCTTCAGACTTCCCATTACAACTCGGATTCACAACAGTGTGAAACAAGCCTGATTTCTGCCATGACTTTTGAATTCTGGAAGGCATCAATCAAAAGGCCACACAAAGATGCTGGCGACTCTTATTTGTGGCTTCCATGACACTTTATGGTTCGGTGAGCAGTGTGGCTTGTTTTAGGGAGATTCCCAAACATTTTAATACTTTATTTACTCACCCTCAAACATGTTGGACTCCTTTTCTTCTGCTAAACACCAAAAAAAAAAAACATTTCAGTACAATAGAAGCCTATAAGGTTGTTTTTGGACCCCATTGACTTCCATTGTATGGTCAAAAACATTCTTCAAAATATCATCTAGTAAGTAAGTCATGAAATTTTAAATACTTCATTTTGTTTACTCACCCTCATGTCGTTCCAAACCTGTATGACTCATTTTCTTCTGCTAAACACCAAAAAACAAACAATTTTATTACCCCCAATACAATAAAAACCAATGAGGAGTTACATTCTAGATATTTTAAGGCATGAAGGAAAAATGTTTAAATGTGTAATTTTGGAGATCAAAGATGAGTTTTAAGGGATAAAATGATTGACTAAAGGGACAGATGTGCTTCTGTCATCAGAAGTGATCCTAGTAATAGATGATAGATGGTCAAATCTTCTATTTTGATGGAGGGACCCAATTCTCTTTGGCCTTGAGCCAGTAATCACCATCTAACCTACCACAATCACACATAACACCCTAGCATAGTGGCGACAAGCTTTGGTTTGCACCTTTATTGATGCAGTCTGCAGTTTTTCTTGCACAGGAAGCAATGGCTTAATTATTACTCACTCCAAGGTCTCAGATAACACACGTATGTATGTTTATAGAGAATGTGGGGTAAAGTTTCGCTTTGACTTCCCTATTCTGATGCAACATCTAGTCTTCAAAAAGATAAAAAGACCTTGAAGTGAAAATCGATTTTCACATAGATGTCATTAAAGGACCTTGGTTTTTGGTGTCAGAGGTTGTAACCTTTAATTCTAAACATTTTTCATGTTTTTTAAATAATATGTCAAGGATTGCAAAGTAGCAGAGAAAGCTTTTCAAACGATTCAGAGCTTTGACCAGAGCAGGGTTCAACA
This sequence comes from Scardinius erythrophthalmus, assembly GCF_964197995.2. NCBI lineage: Eukaryota > Metazoa > Chordata > Actinopteri > Cypriniformes > Leuciscidae > Scardinius > Scardinius erythrophthalmus. The sequence continues at coordinate 43,971,249 of NC_138230.1, read as the reverse complement.
GTTTTATTATTTATTTAAGATGTCTAAATGGATTGTTTACTTGTTCTATGACAGTCATGATAGTGAAATTTTGGCTGCTGATTAATTTTCCTAAAAATAATGAATGTAATTATCCATTTTCTTTATGTCTCTTTCAGCGTAAGTCTAACACAAACACTTTAAGAGGCAATTTCACTTGAAATCATAAAGAGGCATCTATAGTGTTCTATAGGACTTTATGGGTAGAATGACATGAAAACATGAAAATGACATTTTTTTGAATTCCGAAATTCCGTTTTTTTTTTTCCATTCTGATTTTTCTAGACTCCGATGTAATGGTTTAATTAAATATTAGTAATACAAAAAAATATATATTTTTTTAAAATATTATAATATTATAAAAATATTTTAAATTATATTATAATATAATATAACAATATATAATAATAATATATATTATTTTATTTAAAAATAATGTAATCAAATGAACATTTAAGGGAGTTACATTCTACTGTACAATAGTAATATTTCTGTCACAATATCTTCTAAACCGAACTTTTATTTTGGCGGGTTGTGGGAATGTAATGTAAATTGAGACAATGATATGTGTTAATTTAATTTAAGTGCAAAATGTCATTTGGAATTAAAAAATTACAATAATCAGAGTTATCTTGATGCCTAACTTATCTGAAATCTGAGTTTATTTGTTCCAAAACATACAGCTTCATTACATCAGAATTCCTAGCCAAAATGGACGAGATATGAGGGATCACATAAAGCCAGGTGGATAATATTCCATAAATTATGCATGATTTGGTCATCCTGACCTTGACTGTCTTGTATAAAAAGCGGGGTAATTTCCAGTCCAGATTAATGTTCCTCTGCGATTATTTTTCACTACAGGTATGAGGGCAAGGTCAATAATGAATATAATAGTTGCTAATAGAATATAATGCTAACATAACTTAAACCTTGCAGTAATCATCATAACTATCATTGCATGTTCTGAGCGTGAGTTGTTTGTATTTGTTCAGTGGTTGCGCAACACAAACCGTAACGTGGACCCAGTGCAGTCTGAGGTGTGCACAGGTATCACTGTGAAGCAGCTTCTCGTTCTCCTCTTCCACGATCCTGATCTCCTGATTTACTCCGGCGCTCCTTTTGGCTTCCCATCAGGCAGAATTTGATCTGAGACTTTCTTTGTTATCGACTGCCTCAAAGCAAAAGGGCGCTTTAGCATAAGCTCTGGGTGAGCCGTGTGTGATGGGCTCCTCTGGCATCGGTTCATGGAGGAGATGCATGTGTTTTTTTATTTTTAACCCGTGTCGTCTTTGCTCCGCGTCTGGATTAGCATCGTTCGCGGCATCAAAGCAAAAAGGCGTTTGCTGTAAATCCAGCGCATGTTGTGTGTGTTCTTCCTCTTGAAGTGATGATGGCTGTCATCGTACACATGTTTTCACACAGAATACCGAGAATAAGACGCCGTTTTAAAAGTAGTAGCGATGATGGCTTGATGTCTGTATCTTTAAACTAGAAATAAACTAAGAGTTGAGTTTCTAGAGTAAAGGTTCCTCAACATGACTAGAGAAGTCTTCATTCTTTCAGTTTTACATTTATTCATTTAGCAGATGCTTTTATCCAAAGCGACTTACAAACGAGGAGAACAATAGAAGCAGTTTAACTACAACAATATGCAAGTGCCGTGACCCTTCCCAGTTTACTCTAACGCAGCACGTGTACTTGTTTTAATTTATTTTTATAAAGATAATAGATATAGAATAGAAGATAGTGTACATTTATTCATTTAGCTTTCATATATCATTCTATCTATCATTCTGTTTGACTGTCTGTCATCATTCTTTCATATCATTCTATCTTTAATCTGAAATGTCTTGTAGTTTTTTGTTAATTGTATGAATTGTTGTTTATTCTGTTTTCACCATGAAAATAGCCTTGTTGCAGACATGGCATAAATAAATAAATAGTTCTATCATTCTTTCTATGTCTGTCATTTATCATTCTGTGTCATTCTGTAGTTCTTTGTCTCATTCGATCTATCCATCTTTATTTATCGTTCTCTCAATCTACCCATCATTCTCTTTTGCTATCCTTGATGTTTTAATTAATTTTCTACTATCCTTCATTCAAACACTAATAGTGTTTCAGTCTTGTGTTCAGTTCAGAGCAGTGCACAATCCTGCTGCATTAGAAATGAGTTTCCACCCCTATCGATTTGTACGAGAGAGTTTCAGTATTTATTTGGACATGTTTGTTTACCTGCCCCGGTTTAATGATGACGTTCATTTAGCTTGACATCAGACTTTGAGGCATTTCTTATTGGATGCTTTTAGCACATGTAAAAGTCCATTTCTTCCTCCACCGAGACTGACCTAGCGTAACCCCTGAATCCTGTAATTGTTAACGAAGCTTTTATGAATGCTTGTATTCCTGTATATGTGGTCAGGACTTCCAGCTTGTGTGTGTGTGTGTGTGTGTGTGTGGGCTGAATCTGAGAGTGTTTGCCACTTTAAGTGGTTTATATGGTTATCCAACACATTTTTTCGGTGCACCGTCTCTCCATGTTCCCCTCCGGTTTTCTGATGTACTCCAGTCGTTTGGTTCCCCGGTGCTTTCGGACTGGAGCATAAGTTGCTGTGAGCATTCATGTGGAACCCAGGCAGCAATACAAGATGAATTATTCAGCACCTGTGTTTTATTTATATTTTTTTCCTCGCAATTTTGTCGTGCATGTCCACTCTGTCTTTCATCCACACATGTGGCCCTGCTTTTGCTTTCTATGTCTCAAAACAATGATAACCATCTGAATTGACCAGTTTTGGTATGTGGATGATGATTTAAAGTCTTTGTTCTGGTTATGGAAGTATAATATGTTCGATATTTTTGTTACACTTTATTTTAAGGAGTCATTGTTACAGTGTAATTATACATTTAAGTACTGAGTGATATTAAGCAACTACATGTACTTCCCTATAGGGTTAGGGTTTGGATAGGTTTAGTTGCATGTAATTATGCATAATTTACTGTTATTACGTTTAACATATGTAACAAGGACACTGTAAAACAAAGTGTTAGAGCAACTTATGTGTATATTGCATTTCAAGATACACATCTACATTCTTATCAGTTCTTGCTTTCCCTAGGAATTGAACCCATGACCTTGGCGTTGCAAGCACCAACGCTCTACCGTTTGAGCTCCAGTAGAAGCCAAACATTCATTATTCAGTTGTTTCTAATGTAGAGTATCTCAAGCTGTATTTTCTAAGAGCTCGAGATGCATATGTGTTTTATTGTGCATCTCTCCTCCTTAAACATTAAACATCCGCCGCAGAAAAGCTCTCTAGTGTTTAAGTAAATGTCATTAGCCAAGGCCGGTCTCGAGACTGAAACCCTTTCAACGGAAGCCTCTCGTAAAGTTGACCCTATTAGAAGCTTGTTGATGGAGCTGAAAACAGGCTATTGATTCATTGATTTTGTGCACGTTAATGGATGGCCAAGCCCAATAAATATAATTGCCTCTTGGATTTAACCTTTTTGTTGCAGAGATCCGAAAAAAAAAGAAAAAAACCTCGAATGGATTCAGTCTTTAGATATGGCTCTAATTCTTTGAAGAAAAGCTGACGGTAAGGTCATGTAGTCGTCGTCTGTCTCGGTCAGAAATAAAGAGTCATTTCTTTCGTTGTCATGCTGACCTTTCTCTCTCGTTCTGTCAGATGAAGAGATCAGGAAGAGTCTCGTACTCGCCATTTGTCTCAGATCACTTTTGAACATCTCAAGTCTTAATGAAAAAATGTGCATACCATTTTGAAAAACCTTTTTTATAAAGTGTATAAAATCATGTTTTGGGTTGTTGTCAGTGACTAATCTATAACATCACAAGAAAAACGGATGAAAAACACCATTTTCCAAATTACTGTTATATTCTATCTATCTATATATCTATATTCTATCCACCCGTCCATCTGTCTGTAATTGTTTTTTTGTTTCTATACCCTTATCTATCATTCTACCATCCATCCATCCTTTTTTGTTTCAATACCATCCACCAATGTTTTGTTTCTATACCATCCACCCATTTGTTTCTATACCATCCATCTATCCATAATTGTTTGTTTCTATACCATCCACCAACCATATTTTTTTGTTTCTATACAATCCAGCCATAATTGTTTTTCTATACAATCCAGCCATAATTGTTTGTTTCTATACAATCCACCCATAATTTTTTGTTTCTATACAATCCATTCATAATTGTTTTTCTATACAATCCATCCATAATTGTTTTTCTATACAATCCATCCATAATTTTTTGTTTCTATACAATCCATCCATAATTGTTTTTCTATACAATCCATCCATAATTGTTTGTTTCTATACAATCCAGCCATAATTGTTTTTCTATACAATCCATCCATAATTTTTTGTTTCTATACAATCCACCCATAATTTTTTGTTTCTATACCGTCCATCCATCCATTAATTTGATCAATCTTTTAATCATGTAGGGTTAGAAGAAAGTTCTTTAGTGCAGAAATGCGCAAAAAAAAAAGAATCTTTAAAGGTCTGTGCATGTAAACTTTCTTTGAGATCTCATATTCTTTCACACATCTAGACCTGTCATAAGTGATTAATAAATTCATAAAGTTTCCACCACTGTTTTCAGTTCACCACTAGAGCAAATCTTATTTAACAGTGTGCTTTATTGATTTTTCGTGTTGCGTTATTCTCAAGAGTAAAACGACGGATTCGGTGAACTAGAAATATCTTCTCACTTCTCTAAAGAAAAGTCTCATGGTATCATGTCACTTGGATAACGCTCTATAGTCACTAAGCAACTGAAGCAGAAATGGGAGACTTATTTTGGACTGAAAGGATTCTGTAATATGCTCCTGTCAGCCATTTTTACAGTCACTGCTCCTGCGTTTTGTTTTTTGCTATGCAGTAAAAATGAAGGTTTTAAAATAGTCTTCCCCTTTTGTCTTAATATGGTGTTCTGGTTTCTGTAAACATGTTTCTTACAGCCATCTGACTGCTGTGGTCTCCTGCATGTCTGGCAATGATTGACAGGTCCTGCTTGTCCTTATCATAACGGCAGTGGGGATTTGTGCACTGTCAATCATCCAGCTTGTTGAAGGTGTCAGTAGCTTGATGCTCCTACAGGAAAAAAAAACACCTGGTGCTGAAAATGTGCTCTGTAAGCGTTACTATGATGGTCTTTGGATTGCGTAGGTCACAGCAGATCGTTGTTCAATAAATAATGTTGCAGTTAAAATGAGATGAAGCTTTGTTGACCAAATTTTAATTGGTTGTTTGAAGTGGCGAAGTCACGCAGTCCCTGGTAATTATCGGGCAGGAAAATCCAAACGTTCACCTATCATTCATCAAACCTCAAACATGGCTAATCATTTGAAACCTGTTAGTAGCAGCCTAACGTTTGACACTTTACATGGCCGCCCGCTCTAACGTCATTAACCTAGATAAATGTGCGCTATTATTAGGTGCATATCCAAGCATATCAGCACTTTTTGCATAAGGTTTAAATTGATGTGCATTTCTCTATAGGCGCATGTACCTCGGAGATGACGAGTCGGCGTCATCAACTCAGAAAACACTAGTTTATTAAATGAGTAAAATGTTCAGACAGTCTCCTTTCAGTTTTTTTTTTTTTTGTGACGTTCATAATTGTTACTTGTGCTGGTGTGTTGCGGCGAGCTTTACACATGCACTTGAGCACTTAACTGATATTTTAAAGTAGGGATGCACGATATATCGGACACCGTATCGGCCGATATGTTTATTTTTATAATTATTGATATCAGCCCAATAAGAAAATTGGGCCAATATATTAAAGTCGATAAATAATGGATTATTACCTTCAGCTGCGCACTGTTATGATGGTTTTAAATTGCTTGAGATATGATTGGAATCACTTCAAAAAAGGAAAATACCGTAAAGTGCGACGTGCGACAAGTTGGGGATATTTAATTTAATTAATCAATCAACAATACTATTGATCAGCATTACCAAACGTGGACATTTTCCACTAGAAACAAACATTGATGTATTATTTTAATTTAATACTGTGAAGCTGCTTTGATACAATCTGTATTGTGAAAAGCGCTATATAAATAAACTTGACTTGACTTGACATGTGCAGCGCAAGTTTGTCATATAGGCTACGTGACATTTTAATGAAAACATTATAATTGTGTGTTTGGCACATGGCTTTTAATGGTGAGACACTAGTTTTTCTAATCAGGCTCTCAAAAATTATATAAAAATTAAAAAATTTGTATTTAGATTTATTGATCAATATATCGGTATCGGCTAAAATGTTCATATCGGTGCATCCCTTTCTCTGTACTTTAAAACAGTGTTACATATAATATCCCCCCCATAGGGTATATTAATAATTAAATTAATATCAAAAACGTGCGACCAGTCGACTAATGGCTTAAATGAACACCTCATGGTCGGGGGCAGCCCTTAAAAATTTCCATGTGGAAAAAAGGAATGGAAAGATGACGGCAAACACCCCGACTTATCAAGGTGACATTCTGCCATTACTTACCTGGTAAGTCCCTTTCAGATTGCAGATGGCAGACTTTACGGCTTTTTTCAGTGCCTCTGGTGCCCTGGGCACAGCCGTAAATCACACACGACTGTGAGAAGGGATCAGATCACACTCAGGTCAACTTACTCGGCAGACAGCCGTGCCTCTGAGGCGGCCATTACCCTCTCGGCGAAGAATGGTGTGTTGCATTTCTTCCAGCGTCTCAGTGTCCTCTGTGAACTGAAGAGCCCAAGCTGGGTTTTGCCTCAAGGGCGTTATTCAGCAAAAACATTGACGCCCACCCATTACATTCCTCTGTCAATGCACCTGGGAAAGGACCCGAACTTCTGCTGTGTTTGGGATCGGAGAAGAGAACTTTAATTATGCTGTTCGCCTGCGAGGATACGTGGCAGCCCGGAGAACTTCATTATGAGATACACGAGAGGATAGCAGGAGCTCGCTTCTCTAATGACACTGTCAGAACTGCTACAGGTTCACCTTTTTTCCCCCCGTTTTCTACCTTTTAAACGTCTCCTTTTCAGCAGGCTGACTCGGTGAATACAATTATGTTCCAGGAAAAGCCCGGAACTGCTGGTGAAAAGCTGAATAGCAGGAAGAAAATGTCAGGCTCAAAGGTGGAAGGAGTCCATTTGTGACTGTAATTTAGCACATGAGTGAGTTGCACTGTGGTTATTGTAGGTGCTCCGTCGACTGGATCCGGAGTGGCATTGCTTGTGACCCGGAGAGATACAAGACGAAGACGTATGCCAGTTAGACGTGTGTTGGGCAGCTGCTGTGAGCAACACCTCATCAGGGGACCCATTTATCCTGTGAATCTTGACAGCGGGAAAGAAAAGCCAAGTCAGCAGAATTTGTTTAAAAGGGACCTTCAATTAAAATAAACAGCTAGGAAGGCAAAAGCTGGAAACTAGAGCAGTGTAGCCTCAGTTTACCAAGCTCACGGTTTAGAAAATGGAGGAAATCAAGGCATCCAACTAGGCAAGCAATCTCCTTATGGGCAAATCAAGCAGATCAAGCACAGAAGCGAACCACTACCTCGCCAGAATTATAGATATGCATTAGGGTTGGGGATCTTTTGGTACCTCATGATTTGATTCTTGAGGTCATGATTCGATATGTGCATAGATTTGATTGTAGTTTACTGTTTTGTGTTACTTTTCTTATTTGATTGCGGTAGACAGTTTAGGAGAAAAAATAATCCTACTGAATTAAATGTGAACCGTGAAATTTATTTAGCTTTTCTTCCCATTTTAGTCAACCCAATATTAAAAAAACAAATGACTACAATCATTATGCACATCATTACAGTCATTATACACTGTACTAAAGCAAGGCAGAATATATATATATATATATATATTTTTTTTTTTTTAAATAGGAACGAAGCAAATTACAAACAATAGGACAAATACAATAGAAAGCATTCATGTTAAAGATAAAAAAGGTATTTTTTATTAACATTAATGAAACGGATGGCAACAGTTTATGAGGCTGATGTCCCTTTAAGAATGAATGCATGGATATAGTTACACATCCGATTTTCTAACATAGGTTTTCGTTCTCCCTTGTTCGCGGCTTATTGTGATTAACGTCAATAACTTTAAGTAACTTTAAGTAGTATTGTGAAGTTAAAGTGGTGCAACACTTTAGAAAATAGATTTTTGAAGTTGGGCTCCATCTTTCCTCAAAAATATTCAACTGAAGTCTAAGGTAGTAAGTTATTTGTTTCCCCAAGTCTGTTTTTATCGGGATCTCTACAAAAGACATCTGCATGTCACCGGTGTACAAATTGGCTTCACAATTCCCCAGTCACAGACAGTTTGGCCAGCGTCCATCATCGCGGATGCCAAATACAAGAGATTCAGAATATATTAGGACTTGGTCTTTCCACCCACCTCCAGAGTTTCAGCATTCGCCGTAACAGAGAAGCCAAGAACAAAACCCATCCAGCTCTCCAGAAAAATCAATCAAGCTCAAAGCAAGAGGAGAACGGGGGAAAAGTGGCATTAGTCTGATGATTTTCTATAGAGCCGTGGAGATGTGCTTCTGTAATTAGACATTGCCTTTATTAACGTTTTCAACCGGGGGGCTTTAATGAAAGGAAATGAAGGGCCCAACCTCACAGGGAGGAGAGGCAATTGTGCCAAATCTACAGAGATCGAGCTGCTGTGAGGGAACGTTCCAGCACAGCGACGTCTATCAATGCCCAGGAAAAGATTTGCAATGCCAAGCCAGTGCCGTTGTGCCCTCCCCCTGGATCGGAGCACAAAAGCTTGCAGGGGAAAAAAAGGAAAAGGGGAAAGTCCTCATCAGGCTTTTCTTAGCCTCTGGACTTTATTTGCTGCATTGTGTTGTGAAGAGCTCTCGACAGGCTGTAGATTCTTGGGAGTGGGGCGAGGGAGAAAGAATAGGGGAGATGCACTTTTCCCCACTTCTTGCTACGTGCCCATTAATCAGCCCTATTGCCAATACCATTGTCCATGATTCCCGAAGCTGAAGTGCTGGAAAATCCATCTGTTCTGACTGGAAATGGTTGCAATGTCTCAAGTTTCAATCTAAGACACATAGTGGAGAGGAAAATGATCTAGGTGGGAATCAGTGAAGTGCACGGATTCACAACTGTGTCCTTGTAGGACCTTGTTGCAGGGGAAAATCCTTAAAGTCGCCCTGTGGTGAAAATTAAGCTTTTAATGTTGTTTATGTGTTTATGTGCTGTTTTTAATATGTTTTAAGACAAATCATGTGTAAATGTCGACACCATTGCTGAGTATTTTCTCCTTAAAACTGCAGTGAACCAAAGACAGTCTCAAAAACACGCTTTGAAATCGCTGGTGTTTCTGACGTCACAAACTACCTTGTAACCAATCAGATCAACGTGCGATCGTCAATGATTGGATCTCTGAGCTGAGTGAGTGGAGGCGGGGCTCATTTGCATATTCATAGAACTGCGTATACTAAATGAGGCAAGGGTGTCGAGTTACATTCAAGATATTTTAAGACATGAATCTTTTTTTTTTTTAAGGAAAAAACGTTTAAATATGTAATTTTGGTGATCAAAGATGAGTTTTAAGTGATATAATTTTTGCCACAGGGGGACTTCAACTCCTTTGAGTACCGTTCTGTATAGTCTAATTTTTGTAGGGGTTATATGATTCTATTTTAAAAGTTCATTGTTCTTCTTAACATGCTTTAATCTTCATTATTTTTCACATACTGTACATTATTGCAGCACCTCTATTCCCAATCTGTCTGAAATGCTCGGATTGACTTTCGTCTTCCTACGAAGCCCCTCCTTTCGAAAAGCCCAAAGTATTCTGATTGGCCATCTTCACAAACAGATACATTAGGAAAACATTAAAAAGGATCATATTAACTGTTGAGTAGACTACTTCATTCTTCAACCAAATTTACCCGTTAAAGATTTGGTTAGTGACAACCAGATTTGCGTTTACCAGGTTATATGGAACCGAACTGAACAGATAGTTGATACCAGTAATTGCTCCCACCTGCCAAATCATGCATTATGGTCCAGAGATTGCCTCTTTCAATGGTAGTTTACTAACATTAACATGGCCAAGGTGCTAATGATAGTTTGGTTAAAAATATCTGGCACCTTAAGGGTTAAACTATTAGTATCCGTCTTACGCCTGCGACACACTGAAGCATTGCTGAGTGTCAACCTTTAAGGGGTTTTTGAAATTAACGAGTTAATTAGTAGTCTGATAAACAGCCAAGTGAAAGCTACGTCTAGTTGCAAATGTTATTTTGTCCAAAAATAGCCAAAGGGTTTAAAACGTTAGCGAATGTGTTTCTTGTTTACACCGGCAAAGAACTGAACATGTTTTTGCAAGTTTAAGTTGTTAATATAAGCCAATTAGTGGTCTGATAAACAGTCATTAAGTCACTACATCTTTGAATCCAAATGTTAATTTTGTCAAAAATAGCTTGCACCAAAAGACTTAAACTATTTACAGCCATATTTCATGTTTTCACCTGTAGGACCCTGAAATGTTGTGATGGTTATCGCTGTTAATCATCATGAGTTTCTCTGATAGTTTAGCAGTGCTAAACGTTTAGCTAATTAGTAGTCTGATAAACATCATTAAAGTAGCTAAATCAAAGCAATGTTTCTGAGATGGCTGCTTTTTCATTGCCTGTCCCAAAACTGTTTTTGCCCTTTAGAAAGGCAATCCATTGAACTTTGACTCTCCTGTTATTGACTCTGCAAATTTGATTAAACCTGAGAAAGTTTTGGGAAGTGAAAGATGGACACTGTGCATAATGAGTTCTGTTTTCTCTAGGGAGTGCTGAGGAAGTGATGATCAGATTTAATTAATCTTCAACCCTCTGGGAGGGAAACAATCTTATCAGTGCTCTCTGGTCAATAAATGGCCACCGCAACCGTTTTAAATGGCCTCTATAGTGAACTTCCCCAGGCCAAATGGTTTCATATTTGGTAGATGGTTTGCACAAATGCTAACGATACAAGTTATATGTGATTTGGCAAGCATTTTCCATTTAATGTAAGTTTATGCTATTTTTAGATCTCTTGGCGATCATCTCTACATGGGTATCACTTGGCTCGAGATTTAGGAGGAAAATGTTAGAAGACCATCTAAATACATTACCATGTTTGTTTTTGTGTGTATGCTTATTGACTCTGAGGAATTGTTTAATGTTTTGAATCGAGCAACTTTAAGGCTCCTGGCTTTATAAATTACGCTCCACAATCTAAAGTGCGACACTTGGATAGATTTTCTGCTGAAATTGAGTCTTACTCTGGGAAACCTGCCCAAAATGCTTTACCTTGTTCCTGTCAAGTACATTTTAGGTATGCCGTCTTTGAAAATTCTTCCACAATGACTAGAGCATTTGGCTCAGGTGGTGAAGTTATTTTATTTCATGATCTTCTAGGGTTCTGTAGCCCATCTGGTGAACAGGCAGGTATAGGAGTCTTAGCCCAATCATGGGATGAGATTTCCAGTCCCACTGCGCCTCATTAGGAAACTTCTCGCAGAGAGAAGTTTTTGGGGTCTCGTTATGTGAAGTGTGTTTGTCGCTCTGCAGGTATTCCGGCAAATCCCAGGAGATCCGGTAAAGATTAGCATCCTTATGAGTGCGTGTCACCATGTGGTTCTGTATAAGTACAAGAATGCACTCAGTTGAGTTGCGGGATATTGGAAATCGGTTCGGCTCCACCTCTTCCTCTCATCAGCCCGCTAGCACAGTTTTCCTCACTTTCTTCCTCCCTACAAGGATGGAGGAAATCCAAACAGATTGTTTTATTTCTCTCGGATGCTGTGATCAGATTCCTTGCTAGCTGTGCTGGAAATTCCCTGCTGATCCGGTGCAGACTAGATCAAGATGGACAGCACAGGAACCAGACATCCTTCACAATCAGTTAATGCTTTTCATGGGCTGTTGTTGATGCATGTGTTGGAAAAACTCATCAACAGGGACATGTTTTTGCAATACTTTCTTTTAATTCTTTACTGATTGAAACTGATTGTTTTTTAGTGATTTGTTCTGCATTGTTGTTGAATATTCTGCTGCTTTCTCACAAGGATAATCTTCAACAAAGGTAAAATTCAACAAGACTGGCTTGTGATAGCCTTGAACCGTCAGTAAGAATGTGTCAAACCATAAAACAATCAGTACTGTATGCATTGTCTATCATTTCCCAGAAAAAAGTGTTTATAAATTGAAAACGAGTTGCATGTACTATTTGCCAGATTGTGGTATTTTTTTTCTTCTTTTTATAAAGAGAAACTCTTTTGCATTTTGGCTAGTGAAAAAGATGTCAGGGAAGGTAAAAACTACTTGTCTGACTTGCAAGAAGAACAATAGCCTGTGATCTTTTCATTAGCAATCCAGATTCAGTCCTAAAATGTTTTGTTTTGGTGGAGCGATGCAACTGTAGTTCCAAAGGAGGATTTGAAAAACACTCCAGAGAGTAATATTAGAAAAATAACTTCATTTGTGGCACTTCTGAGATTGGAGCATGAAATGGCTCGGCTGTAAACCAGAATGAATGTGTTGAGGTGTCTCGGTTGTGTTTGTGAATGGTTGTCCTTTGGCAGCTCAGCAGGCGTGAGGCCGTTTGTGTGTCGTTGCGGGTCTTGCCCCCCGTGGGTGTGTGTGTGTGTGTGTGTGTGTGTGTGTGTGTCTGGTCCTCTCGACCGCAGCATTGACCCCTCTGCCTTTGGAAATGTCCCTGGCGCTGTTGGACATCTCCTCTGCAGTGAAGCACAAACATGGCAAAGGCCAGACCCTGTCTTTTAGACTAGTTCGTTTGTTTGTGTAGTCTTAGTGAAGGCCTGGCGCGATTATTGAGCCAAACATTTCAGATAACCGCAATAATTGTGCAGCTTATATTTTACATTTCACATATGTACCACATTTCACCAAAGAATATAAAAAAAACACTGTTGTAAAGTACAGAAAGATAGTCTTATGTTATATCTTATAACATAGAACATAACAACATATAACATGTTATATTATACGTTATGTTATGTTACGTTTTGTTGTTTTATGTTATTATATGTTGTATTGAGTGTTGTGTGTTATATGTTATGTTTTTTGTTATACATTATATTATGTAATATGTTGTCTTGTTATATTGTTATTGTTATATTATGTGTTGTATGTTGTGTTGTGTGATATGTGTTGTATGTTGTACTATACGATATGTTATGTTATATTGTGTTTTATGTTATGTTGTGTTATACAGATTTTCACAGCATTTTTTTGTATGACAATTAGGCTAATCGTCAGACTCAGAACAAAATTCATGACGGGTCTAGTTTAGGATTTATTCTAAGGCATGTTTTGTTGGGTGGTTTACTATTTCCACTTTTATTTCTCTTTTTCTCTCTTTGAATGCATCTCTAAAGAAAGTGTGGACTTTCTGTCCTCCAATCCTCTTTCGTCCTTCAGATTGCACCTCTCATACTTCCATAGTGGAAAGCTTGACATTTTTCTCCCTTGACCTTGTGTAGTTGTTTATCTCATGTTGTTGTTGTAGCGGATGCATTAGAGGAAAGCCAGCATGTTTTCCGATGGCACTGGTTGGATCCTGAGGGGGAAAAGCAAGACTCGCGAGGTCATGATGGGCATCTTTATGTAAAGAGCTGTAGATATGTAAATGAGCGAGTCTTCTCACACTGAGTGACATTTGAATGGCCTTGTGTTTTTCAGCGGCCGTGTTGAACGTACTCTGATTTGTCAAGAGCTGAATAGACTGTGGAATGTGTGTGTGTGTGAGATGTGCATTGGGAAGGATTTCGAGATGCTGACGTACATAACAATTGGATGGATTCATGGTTCGCTCAGTGGTTTAAAGGGGGGAAATATCTGGGAAACAGGATTTTTCTATATGACTATTTGGATGACCCTGAAACATTAATCTTTTCAGTGATGCCAGAAAACAAGGAGAATTAAATTGTTCAACAAAATCAGGGGGTTTCAACCTATTAAACTCTTCACAGTACGTTTAGAGCTGGCATTAATGCAGTCCAATAATCAGCCCTAACTATTAAAGACATACAAATACAACATATTTCATTCATTTATTTTTGTTAACTGACAACTTTTATCTTCATATGAACCACCAGTCAGTAACTAACCACTGATTTAAGTTTTAAGCTGCATGTGTTTGATGTTTTTGATTCTCTAAAAAGAACTGAATCCTAAAAGTCATTCATCTGTGAGTTAGACTACATGTGTTGCTGTCTATTTCTTTCTTTTTCTTTTTACAAAAAAAGCTAATGTGTGGGTTAAATTAGCTTAAAAGTAGCCAAAAAAGTGATTATAACAGAATTTAAATCAAAATTGATACATTTACTTATTACTTTTAAATGTTGCTGCTCTGATTGTAGACGATTCAGGTGTGCATGTTATTCCAAAGAAAGAAAAGTTTATCAATTGTCCATCTCTGTTGATGTCCCCAAATCTTCTTATTTTGCCTGTCATATTTAAAAAATGTATCAGTGTTATTTGTTTGTTTAATGTTTTACTTTCCATCTCATTATCCGCATAATCAGCCCATGTTTGCATAACTTTAGAATTCAGCAACTTGGCCAAACTTGATGTGAGCTACACAGTTGGCATGTTGGAAGTGAGCCAATCAAAACAGAGGTCATTTACATAAAATCTTAAAGGTGCAGTGGCAACAAAACAAAAGGCCTGTTTAAAGTCACTATGAAATACAAAATGACAATTCATGTTTTTTAAGGAATATTGTAGTATTTATTATTCAGTAAATTATTTGTTCATGCATATCATCATTTTTATTTTATTTTTTTATTGATGTTCCTGGTAATCTTGAATCGGATTAACTTCCCGTCTTCTCTGATGATCTCCGCCCTACGTTTATTCTTGTTTGAGAAGCCGTTTTCTCACGATATATGTCACAATAGGGAATGACGAGCGCAAATAATTCTAAGGGTCACGAAAATGGTTATGCAAAGCCAAATTATGACTGTTATTGGTGGCAGAAACATTAGAAGTAGACTTCAGAGAAGCATAATTGTTGGAAAACGTTGCCCCGTGGATTTTTATCACAGATGCACTTAACATCCGAGCGGCTGACATCTGTTCGCTCCATTGTTGCAGTGACTGAGGAGACTGTGTGTGGTTTGTGTGCTGTATGTAGTGTGGTGCATGTGGTTTATCCAGTTTCACAGAGCCCTGAGGATCGCTTTATTGTCTTGGGTAATGTTGCACTACTGTTATTTCGGTTAGCCTCAGTATGAACTTTCATTTCATTTCTTTAAACTGAGGCTTTATGCCAATTAAAGTGGCATCTATCTCTTTCAAACTGCTTTCTAGCATTTAACAGTTCTTTATACCGTTCTCTCTGTGTGGAGGCGTTCTTGCGTCTCTCATTTAGTCATGGCATTTTTAAAGCTTTAAAGGTGACATATTATGCCCCTTTTCGTGAGATGTAATATAAATCTATGGTGTCCTTAGAGTATGTTTGTGAAATTTCAGCTCAAAATACCAGATCATTTATTATATCATTACAGATCTGGTAAAGATCATTACATCAGCTTGTACAATTTGCCTCTTTTTGGGTGTGAGCAAAAACGTGCCGTTTTTGTGTGTCCCTTTAAATGCAAATGAGCTTTAGCTCCGCCTCTGTTCAGAAGAGGGCGGAGCCTTTACACGAGCTTCAGAAACTCCGGGAATAACAGAACAGGCCAATCTCACTCATCCAGAATCCCAGAATAACCAGTAGCGAGTGCAGCCTTACGGAGAGACTCAGGAAGAGCTTCTGAATGTTAGTGGAGACATTTCTGTAGTTGTTGTGGAGTTACACACAACTCCACAGAACAGTTTCAGGCTCTGCTGGATCTTTATCATTGCGTTAGAACTGGTCTCTGTTGTCGCTTGAGAAACCAAATGTCGGCTGGTGTGTGTAAACGTGCAGATTAAGGGCCGGTAATATTATAATAAGATCCTCTTCATACGTCAGAACGGAGCGAAATCTGATCGGCTCATTTTATAACATGCTTGCAGAGAAAGGCTCACCAGAACACAGTTACTGGGTTTCACTTTACACGTTTTCTGGGTTCACCGGGGACCTGATTATAGCACTTACACACGGGAAAAGTCCGTTTTCCGAAAATTTTCATGATATCTCCCCTTTATACATTGCCGTTAAGGGAAATCAAAATTTTTTTTTTTTTTTTTTTTGCTTTCAGTGATTTTTGGCAAACGTCTCTTTTTAGAAGATATTTCTGTTTTGATCTTTGAAAGCATCGTGTAATTAGTATCATTTGCACAATTGATATACTACGCAATATTAAAGCAGAGTTATTTATAAATGCATGTTGTACATTCCTGTATGGAGAACCCTGTGTGTAAATGAGGAAACGTGCGAATGCTTCTTATAGATCCAGCAGCAGATGAGCTCAGTCCGTGTGTATATACAGGCATCACCATCTCTGCGTTCTGGAGCTCATAAGACGAGAGCGTTTGTGTGTTTATTCTAGTCCTGCGGTGTGTTGATCACAGAGGAGCAGGTGGCGCTCGCCCGCTCTGGCCTTTGAGGGTCAGGAGTCATTCTGGGAAAACATCGGCTCGTCAAAGGATTCGGAGACATACCGGTGTTCCTCTGTAGTCTGAGTCCGAGAGAGATCAATGAGCACTGCTGTATTTTTACACCGTTGCTGATCCTGGATCAGCGTCTGTGAGGAACCAATGAGATTCTGTGTTTTAGGCAGGCCGTGCCTGAAGGTTTGTTTGGATAGTGATTCAATATGTTGGTTTACTGTGAAAAACGAAGCCAAAAACGACATGAAAAATTAATATTGGTTTGTTCGCAACTTTTGTGAAACGGAACATGAATTGGGACATAATGCTGGGTTGGAGACTTTACAGACTTTATGGATTAAGCTGTATATGAATGTTATTCATTTATTTAATAATAATAATCTATCAAATATTCATTTGCTTGTTAATGTTGCACCCTTATTTTTGCATGTAATAATAAATCTTAGAATAAATAAATATCCATTTTTCATGATGTTGTGAAGCCTCAATTTATATAAAGCATATTAAATAATTGTTTTGACTTTTTTTGTGTTTTGATTTAGATTTTTTTTTTTACATAAACTTAATGTCAGGTTTTTTTTGTTTGTTTTTTTGACCATAACATGAAAATAATTATTGGCTTACTGGTAGCAGCAATAATTTTTATGTTTAAAAACTTAGATATTTATTAATAGTCCATTTTGATTGGATGTTGTCTTAAAGATGTCTTGGACAATCAAGGCTTTCTGTGTTTAAATATTTTTGAATAACGACCTTAAACTGTATAATTAAAGGGATTGTTCCCCAAAAATGGAAATTGTCATAATTTACACACTCTCATGTTGTTTCTAAGCCTGTATGAGTTTGTTTCTTCTGTTGAACACAAAAGAAAACATCAAATGTTTGATGACAGAACAAAGAAACTCACACAGGTTTGGAACAACACTGTAAAAAAAAAAATCTGTTAAATTTATGGTAAAAAACTGGCAGCTGTGAAAAATACCGTAACAAATACAGTAGAAACATATTTTACAGACTTTACTTAAATTTACAGTAATAAACCGTATTTAATGATCTGATACAATGCTAATTTACTGACCTATTGAAGTATTAATATCTGTTTTGTACCATAGTAATACACTGACAACCACCAATCACAAAAAAAAATCACATGATGAATTAAAGCTCATCACAAGAAAGTTAATACTATATATACAGTATAGAAGCTGCACAGTGTCATTCACACACACTAAACACCATCATAGTAACACACATGAAATTTTAAAAATGCAATAAACATTAATTTAACAACATTAAATGTAACATAAAACCCTAATGTCATAACTGATTAGAAAAAAACTATGAAGAAACATAGTTATGTCAACAAAAATACATCAAATGTGAAGTGTCACGCAGAGCAATGTGGGATTGTCAATTTACGGTTTTTCACTGTAAATTATACAATGGCTTGTTCTTTTTCACTTCCAAAAAACTGTAAATTTAATGGTATTTTACAATAAAATTACATTAAATGTACCGTTAGATCTATCACAGCATTTTTACATTCTTTGACCGTTAAAATCACGCTCATTATTTACAGAGTGAGTAAATGATGATTTTTGGGTGAACTTTTATAAAATCTCATCTAACGTCCTTTCATTATTTTGTTTTTATTAAAGGGTTAGTTCACCCAAAAATGAAAATTCTGTCAGTAATTACTCACCCTCATATTGTTCCAACCGCGTAAGACCTTTGTTCATCTTCGGAACACAAATTAAGATATTTTTGATGAAATCTGAGCCATGTCTGAATCCTCCATAGGCTGCTATGTGACCGAAACTTGCTGGCCCAGAAAAGTTATTAAAGAGATCGTTAATATAGTCCAAGTGACTCCAGTGGCTCAATCTTAAGTATATCAAGCGACGAGAATACTTTTTGTGCGCAAAAACAAACAAAAATAACGACTTTATTCTACTATTCATTTCCTTCTCTCTGGGCCTCGTAGTGTTTTTGCGCTGCGCGTCTGTGTTGCACGTCATCACGCATCACACACATGACCGGCGTCGGCCAATAGTGAGCCTACGTGGTGACGAGTAACACAGACGCGCTGCGCAAAAACACTACGCGAACCAACTAGAGGTCCAGAGAGAAGGAAATGAATAGTGGAATAAAGTCGTTATTTTTGTTTGTTTTTGCGCACAAAAAGTATTCTCGTCGCTTGATATACTTAAGATTGAGCCACTGGAGTCACTTGGACTATATTAACGATCTCTTTAATAACTTTTCTGGGCCAGCAAGTTTCGGTCACATAGCAGCCTATGGAGGATTCAGACATGGCTCAGATTTCATCAAAAATATCTTAATTTGTGTTCCGAAGATGAACGAAGGTCTTACGGGGTTGGAACAACATGAGGGAGAGTAATTACTGACAGAATTTTCATTTTTGGGTGAACTATCCCTTTAAGTTATTCATCTCTAGTGTTTTTGAGATCATGCCTGGCTGACTGTCCATGAGTTCTCTGCTAAACTATAATTAATACTGACTGACACACACACATGCAACATCGATAATCCTCAAGAAACAGTCAGATGCACGTCATGCCACTGACCTCGAGTCTCGACCGTAGGCAGATTCTCATCGGTGTGTGTGTGTGTGCTTTGTCAAGATCTGTACAGTCTCACTGGAGTCATCACTCAAACCCAGACAAACAGTTCCTCCGATATGAAATGCCAGGTGTAGAGATCGGTCTGATCCCGCAGAGTTCAGGGTCACGGCAGATCCGTTATCTAGGATCACGATGAGTGTGTAGTTAAGAGGATGACGTGTGTGTGTGTGTGTGTGTGTGTGTGTGTGTGTCTGAGGAGAGATTTGGAGCGGAGGGTCATTTGGTATGGATATCTAGTACTTCTGCACACACAGATTCCAGCACTTCAGTCGGCGTGTGTGTGTGTGTGGGAGTGTGTTTGATTTCCCTGAA
Source organism: Scardinius erythrophthalmus (assembly GCF_964197995.2). NCBI lineage: Eukaryota > Metazoa > Chordata > Actinopteri > Cypriniformes > Leuciscidae > Scardinius > Scardinius erythrophthalmus. The sequence goes on along the minus strand of NC_138230.1, from coordinate 43,951,662 downwards.
GTTAAACCACAAGCGTTTCTTGCATTCTGTGCTGGTGTGATAGAGTGAGCTGTACACGGCTTCTGCATTTGAGGGAGAATTCATTAATTTGTTGTGTGTGTGTGTGTGGGGTTATCGGTTGGCTGAGCTTAAAGGATTAGTTTCTTCAAAATATAAAAATACTGTTATTTATTCACCCTCATGTTAGTCCAAACCTGTATGACTTTATTTATTCCCTTGAGAATTTGGCAGAATTGCGCTGGCCGCTCTTTTCCACGCAGTTACAGTGAATGGGAACTGAAACTTTTAAGCTTTAAATGGAAATTGTTTCATTGTTTACTCACTCGCATGTTCCAAAGCTGAATGATTTACTTTGTGTTCTGAAGATATTTTGAAACGCATTGAAGCGATCTGTGTATAGTCTAAAACACACACTCACACACGAAAAAAGGCTTCGTATAAAGGCTTCGTCAGGCGCTTCATATATAGAGCCTTTTCCCATCGTGGGATCATTCTGTGGATTTAGTTTTAATTAATTCACTTTGTTTTAATTCATTTTATTAAGTAGACATACTTTATCAGAAGGAAAAAATTTTTTATAACCCATTAAACATGAAATTATTGTGCTATCATTTAAGACATTTCTCCTTATAGAACCTTTTTTGGCATAAAGAAAAAATTCTTTAAAATTGAGCACAGAACCGTATGCCCTGTCCCAAATGGCACACTTCATGTGGACTTTCGGTCTCGTGGACTTAAATCGCGCGTGCTCAGTTAGTCTACGAGTCTGAAGTGTGCTCAGTAGCGCCCCCTGTGTACCCTTGAAGCGGTCTTCCTCATAGATGCAGGCTCCACACACTTTAACTACCCAGGAATCCTTGCGAAAGGCCAATCAGACAACGGATGGGAGGAGATTTCGCTCACGGACAGTTGTTGACATGGCTGAGAAGAAAATATTACGGTTTTTATGACCTAGATGTACATTTTACCAGTTGTAACCTACAGTTTATACAAACATTATGGTCATCGAGCAGTGGTTGATGTCTCAAACATAATAATAGCGCGTTGAATAATACGATCGCATTATGATTCATTAAATAAATAGAACCGAATATCAGGGCTTTAGTATGAATATTGAAACCTGTAAATTCATCTGAAACTCATGCACATTTTCATTATGTGTAATTGTAATCTTGGTTCGAATGGAACATTATGTATTATTATGTACAACTGTATACATCATTTAAATAAGCATGATGTATCTATTGTCTAATGCCCAGGTGGCATGCACGATATCAAAGTATAGAACTGTAAAATTAGGCGGTGTAGTTGACATGCAAAAATGTGATTTCTCCTGTCCAACAACAACCAGACCGTTATTTCCGGCGTGACGATCGAGTCTGTCCCAAAAATACCTCTCAATGCGCCCTCGTGGACTCGCGCCAAGGGCCCTATAGGTCTGCACTACATGACGTCACCAAAGAGTGGACTCCAAAGTGAGGAAGTCCACAAGTCCGGAGTGTGCCATTTGGGACAGGGCCGTAGAGTTCTATATAGGACTCCTATATAGACAATAATATTGTCTGAGAATAACAAGCAAAGTCATTATTCATTGAAAATATTGACATCGACTCTAAATCTTAATGAGAGAAGAAACATTCATTAACGAGTGATTCTTTTGAGTCAGATGTTTTTAGTGAGTCAGTCCGGCCTGAATCGTTTGTTCACAGATCGGACTGATTCAGTTCTCATGTTCTCAATGATCCAGTCGCAGTAAGGTCACTAGAAAGGAAGATTATCAGTCTAGCAACCAGCTATAAATGATCACAAATGTGTTGTGAATTTCAGTATATTGTGTATCCATGTATGTGTGAATATTTTGAATGTGTGCATGCATAACATGTGTCCTTATGTGTGAACACATGTTCATATAGGTGATGCAACACACATTATGGAGACGTGTGTGTGTGTGTCATTAACGTGGGATGCTTTAGCTGGTGGTAATGAAGCTTGTCAGTGCAGTGCTGTAGAAACGTACCACTCCTCTCTCATAAACATCTACATGATTAATTACAGACCGCACAAACAGCCCAGAATCCTCAGAGACACAGACACACGCGTGTGCGTGCATGCGCGTGTGTGTGTGTTTGTACGTCAGAAAATGAGTTTGTATTAGACGATGGCGAGCTGTTAGGGAAAAAGTGTTCGTCTCGTCAGTCAGTGCAATGGTGGTTTCCTGGCGTCTTAAGATAGAAATATGAGCGGGTGAAGCGCTGTAAAAAACAGACGACACCTGACGCACGCACACAATCATTTTTCTGACTTTGAAAAATATTTGTGCATGTGTGTAAGGTGTTCGTAATTGTATTTGAGCAAACACAATTTCCACTGCAACTATTGGCTTTGCCTGGCAAGACTAGCTTCATCTGTCTTCATTTTTACTCTGAGCAAATTGGAGGAATGAGAGAGAGAGAATGAGAGAGAGAGAGAGAGAGAATGAGAGAGAGAGAATGAGAGAGAGAATGAAACTAAAGGGAAACAAAAAAGAAACTTTACTAAGATAGAAAACTTTTAGTTTGTTCCTTTTATCCTTTTTTTCCCTTTTCTTTTGGAATAACAATGAATGGTTTTACAGTAAAACCATAAACATGTATAAAATTAAATGGCTTAATTATTTAAATATTTATATTTAATTATACATGTTTTGTGCATACAAGTTTGCTATATAATTTTCAATACCAATTTCTGTTTTTATTAAATTCACTACTATTCAAAACTTTAGGGTCGATAATAATTTAGAATTTTCTAAAAAAAAAAAAGCTTTTCTGCTCACCAAAGCTGCATTTATTTGATCAAAAATACGGTAAAAATAGTGAAATATTATTCCAATGTAAATCAGCTGTTGTTTATGTGAATATACAGTAAAGTGTAATTTATTCCTGTGATCAAAGCTGAATTTTCAGCATCATTACTCCAGTCTTCAGTGTCACATGATCCTTCACAAATCACTCTAATATGATGATTTGATGATCAAGAAACATATTAATGATTATTATCAATGTTGAAAACACTTCAAATTCTTGTGGAAACTTATGCATTTTATTTTTCAGGATTCTTTGATGAATAGAAAGTTCAGCATGACTAACGATGCTCTAGCACAGGTCTGAGTGGATGGTAAAGGGTTAATAATCACTCTTTATATGTGGTTTAGAAAAGGTTGAGGGGAAAAAACATTCTCTGCGAGGCCTTTTACCCTCCAGGGATTTCCAGAGTCGTACAGCTGTCCGATCCCACTGTCGCCTGAGAGACTCGTCCATCACACACTCACTCAAACACACACACGATGGACGAGTCACACACACACACACACACACACACACACACACACACACACACACACACACACACACACACACACACACACACACACACACACACACACACACACACACACACACACACACACACACACACACACACTTGTCTGGATCGCTATCTTTGTGGGGACTTTCCATAGACGTAATGGTTTTTATACTGTGCAAACTGTATATTCTGTCCCCTTACACTAACCCTACCCCTAAACCTACACACACACACAGACTCTTAACACAAACACTCTTAACGCACGCACACATTCACACTCACACGCTCACACTCTCACACACACACACACACACACACACACACACACACAGACTCTTAACGCACGCACACATTCACACGCACACCAGGCTTGTGCAAAATTCAGAATTTCAGAATTGGCCTCCATTCAATTCATGAATTGGAATTTGAATTGAATTTAATCCGCCCCACAGGACATTGAATTGAATTTGAATTGGAATGACAGGAAGTGGAATTAAATTCATGGCAATTCAAAGAAATTCCACACAGTCACACAACAGAAAGAATGTGTTGAGTCTCGCATGCATTCAGTGTTAGGAAGGTTACTTTGTAAATGTTATTGCTTACTGTTATTAGTTACCCATTATAAATGTGGTTTGGATTACTTTATTTGGATAACTTTATCAAAGCAAAGCAATTTCGTTTTAAGTTGATTAGTAACTAGTTGAATTAAACATTTTACCTCAGTAATACAACTAAATACAATTACTTTAATTTTGTAATTTAATAACAGAAATTTCATTTCACGTAACTATTTACTCCTCAACCCTGCATACATTTTGTTCTAAAATATATATTGATCAAATTCTTGAAATAAATGACCCCCTCAGTGTTGTTTAATTAGTTTTGTTCCAATGTAATTTTCATTTCAAAGTAATCACACAAACACAAAGTTGTTGTAAATGAAGTTATCATTTATTCCAATGCAAAAAATTACTGAGCAACACTGTTGCATCTAATTCTCAATAGCTCCTCAACTCCTTTTCATTGAGTCTGCACCGTTCTGGTCTGAATATCTTTCCTGCAACACTAAAGATTCTCTCAACAGGTGCAGAGTGAAGTTGTAAGGGACTTCTGAAACTTAAAAAGTCCAGTGTTGCCCATCAAATTGTGCTTTCAAACAGATGTCCACCTCAAATTGTTTAGCAACCATTTTAAATACTTGGTTAAAGTAAAGCATTCTGGGAAATGGAGTCATGTTCCAAAAAATTACAATTACAATACATCAAACTTAATTATTTGTTCTGTGACTAAATGGTAAATGGACTGCATTTATATAGCGCTTTCACAGACCTATGGCCGCCAAAGCGCCATAGCCTCACATTCATCCACCAACGGCGTCAGCCATGCAAGGCGCCAACCAGCTCGTCTGGGGTTAGGTGTCTTACTCATGGAAAACCTTGACACTTGGTCAAGTGGAACCGGGGATTGAACCACCAACCTTTCGGTTTGTAGACAACCTACATGAACCACTGAGCCACTGCCACCCCACATATTATAATGCAATCATATCTAAATATCCAAATATGTATATGAATTTCTTTGAATTTTTATTGAATTGCAATTCTGCTTCCTTTAATTCAAATTCGAATTGTAATTCTAGATCCTGTTTTTGACATCAATTCAAATTCAATTCAAATTCAAGAATTGAATTGGAATTAAGGAGTCATTCTCAATTCAATTCTGAATTGTGCACAAGCCTGACGCACACACACTCTCTCTCACACACACACACGCATGCATGCACGCACACACACGCGTGCGCACACACACACTCAGACTCTTAACACAGACACTCTTAACTCACGCACGCATTCACACTCACACACACGCTCTTAACACACAGACTCTTACCACAGACACTCTTAACGCACGCATGCATGCACACACACACACACACACACATGCACATGCACACACACACTCACACACACACACACACACACACACACACACACACACACACACACACACACACACACACACACACACACACACACACACAGAGACACTCTTAACACACACACACTTAACACAGTTGCTCAGTGTTTTAGTGCTCCTGGATCCCCCAGCCGAGCTTTTAGCAGCTCCTCAGAGCACGACACTGGCCAGCTGTCAGCTTCATCAATTACCAGCAATCTGTGGTCGGGTGAAGTGTGTGTGTGAGTGAGTGTGTGAGAGACACGAAGGAAGGATGCGTGTGAAAGTGAGTTCCCCTCTCTTCTTCTGTGGCTACAGTGCTTTCCCCAGCGGATACTGTGGCTTCTGAGTTTACACTGACGAGCTCGGCTCGACACAGCCAGCATACGCTGCTACTACAGCCAAATATTCGGCTGACTCGCTCGCTGTTGTTTGCATGCTGTTCCTGAGCATTAAAATGAGACTTTAAGATGGAAAAGTTTATTTTGGGTGATTTGAAAGTGAACTTCGGTGCCATGACTGCAGGGGACGTGGTTTAGTGTTGGGTTTCAGCTCTTGAAGAATTCATGTAATGCCAAAATGCCTCCGGGCCGAGGAGAGTCCTGCTTGTTTGAGGAGTTTTAAATCTTTTGGGCTTAAAGGAGAACTCCGGTCAATTTTAACATTGAGCTCATTTTTTTGTAAATTTGGAGTGCTGTCAATACAGAGAACAACAACAAAAATCGGTGTTGCCTACACCGAGTTATCCTCTTTTTAAAATATGCACCCTGTTGACTTCAATGGGGCAAGTACTAAACCTGCTTTTAGCCTCTTAACATCCTTGATGTGTCATTACAAGTGCACAGACAATGTGAGTGATTCCTTCTGAGTGAACACGAGTGAATCTGACTGCAGTAGATGTGAAAGATATGGATAAAAATGATGTTATTTCAGCCAGCGCACATACCTGTGTTTACTTCCTGTTTTCGGTTGAAGTCCATAGTAGTCGATTGTTGAGTTCACGCGCGTGATCATAGGTAACTAAACCTTTAGTGTCTAATGTTGCGATTGAAAGCGTGCTGTTTGAGTTCTTCTCTATATCAGTGTCTGTTTCTGAACTCCTGAAACGCCTCCATTGTATCTTGAGTTTCTTCCGGGAACGAACACGTCACAATATTCCTCATTATAATAATTCATACGCAGAATAAAGGGGCGGGGCCTGGTTGAGTTAGTTAGTGTGTTAAACTGGCGGTTATGGAAAGGGCCGGGACATTTCCCAAACACACTCGAAGCGCTCGACCAATCACAACACACTGCTCCAGCCGACCAATCAGAGCACAGTGTGCTTTTCAGAAGGAAGGGCTTCATAGAGACAGTAACTAAACGGAGCGTTACTGACAGACTGGGAAGAGAGGAGCCGCAACAATGGAGAATATGAGGCAAACAATCAACATTCAAGCAGGAAAACCTGTTCTAGTAGAGCCTGAAAACAACATCAACACTTTGTAAAGGGGCATCTTTAATAGTTGTGCTCTGAACATTTTAACAAACCTGGATTCGACCCTCAGCAGCCTCGTCACAATTTGACAATGAGCAATTTCTGTGGGAAAATTGTTTCAAAGTAAATCCAACACCAAATGTTTTCAGTGTACAGAGCTTAGTTGTATTTAAATGCAAAGGTCACAAAAAAAATGATTCTGTCATTTTATTATCTCACCCTTTGTCGTAATGTTATTTATTAAAATAAAATAAAAATCTGGATATTTTCCAGTTCAGCAGATCCATATAAGGTGTACTTGCTATATTTGCTGTAGTTCGATGAAAACTAAATCTTTTTGAATAACTCGGTGTTGATTGTGCAAAAAATGTTCCTTAACTTTTTAGAGACGGTATAATTTACTAAACTCTTTTCATTCACGTTTTTTTTTTATTATGCTATCAACTACTTTCGTGTAACCGTCAACACAAATCAATATATATTTTTTTTATTTTACATTTTATTTTTATTCATTTTTTTATTTAAAATTAAATATAAATATTTAATTCTATTTTTAAATGTAAAAAAAAAAATATATATATTTATTTATGTTTTTATGTGTTTGAAAGACTGCTTGCATCATGATGGCAGCCCTGTTTTGAGCTCCAGCTGATATATAGTTAGATCTCCACATGAAACCATTCCCTCTCCATGAAGCCGTTCTTTGCCCAGCCGGAGGCTTTTCCCCAGTTCTCAGTGTTCACACAGATCCTGCTTTGTGCTTTGATGGTCAGCAGGCCGAGGATTGGCTGACAGCCTAGTCAAAACCTCAGACACGAATCCCCTCAAGTCGCCCATTCTCTGTTTTTGGGACATTTTTGTTTAATTGGAAAACCAGCTGATGCAAGTAAACCTTCAAAGAGTAAGACACCAGAATGTCTGGTCACGTTTAACTGCTTCGGTCCATATCTAGTTCCAGACAAGTCTATAAGCTTAGCGAACATCTCTATGGAGCCTTTGTGAACCTATGTTTAGGTTCTCAATTACACACTACCGTATTTCTCATATTTTTTGTGCAGTATGCAAATAGTCTTTACTCACAGAGTTCCCAGGTAATCTACATTAGCCAAATTTGCATTGGAAAAAAAATTATTAGTCAGAACTCAGGAATGTGAAGTGCATGGTAAGCATTGAACTATTCTTCCATTGCAAACACAGCCAATGTTAAAGTGTCACTCTTTTATGGACCCTTTTCATTTAGTCGAGGGCTCTTAAATCAAAGGTGTCAGGCTAAATTTGTGCTTCGCCAAACCGGTGAAAGGTCTTGCAGACTGCAGGTTCAAACTCGGGTTTACTCGAGGCTATTTGCAGTCGCGTTTGGAATGCGCTGTCAGTCTTATTACCGCCGGCTTAAATTGATCCCTTGGACTCAGATATTTGGGTTTACAGTGTGTGGACCAGAAGCATACATATGTTACAGACTGGCTCTCACATATGAAACTGACAGTCTGATGCATATTACTCACAAAAACTGGTTGAAACTGCCCGTCCAAATCTGATCTGACCTACAGTATTGTTAAAATGTTAACGTCGCATCAGTTAGACAGTGGATGCATGATGTATCAGTACCATAATGGTTATTGTGCATGTTAATAATATCTGCATATTTTACAGCAATTACATAATTTAAATCATTTAATAACACTATTTAAATGTAGCAAACCTCAAAATGAATGTCCATGTTTCATAGTGTACATTATTATATACCTAAATTCACTTAAAAGTGTCTGATTTTATTTTAAATGTTGTTATAGGCAAAAATATATAGTGTATTACAGTATAATTTAATGTTGGCATGAATGAAAGGAAATGTGTGAGTCTTTTCTTCGCTATTCTGACGTATATCCACACTAGGGCTGCAGCTATCGATTAAAAAAAAATGTGTGTTTTTAAACAATCAAAACAAATAATGCATAACAAAAATGATGTGGCTGAAAAACTCCAACATTTGGCTCCAAAACTAAGCCTATTTATTGTAATTTTTACCCATTTAGTGTTTATAAGTGCCAGTGCCAACACTTATATAACAATACAGTTAAGTCAACTTTATACTGTAAAACATGTATAACATGTAAAACTATGAATACAAACTTAAATAGTAAAGGCCATTTGCCCTTAGTTTTGTCTTCTTAATACAACATTACAAAAAAAGGATTGCACCTTCTGCAAATTTCCCACCGGAGAACAAAAATAAATGAAATGAATATAAAATATCAAGCCAAACAGGTACACAATGTATACAATTTATATAAAAAAAATAAGTGTAGCTTTGAAAAGGGGAATGTTTTATTGCAAATATGCATTTTGTTAAATAGAAAAAGTACAGCATTTTGTTTTTCACTTAGGCTAGTTGAAGTATATTAGCACGTTTTGTAGTATTATATATATATTTTTTTGTTAATTTAAAATGTTCTATGTTCAATTACTTTGGTAGCCGATTATGTCTTCCCCAAAAGTACGAGTGGATTTGGAGAAGCAGGCTGGGGAGTTTCATTTTTTTGTTGTTGTCTGTAACTATTTGGTAGACGTGACATAGCCTACAAACAAGGTCTCGCAAATACTGCAATACAATATTTGTTCCTCCATCATGTCTCGGTGTATACAGTGAATGCATGCTGAAATTATTTTTGCGTGGCTACATAAAAGTTTAAGCATATGTGATGCATTGCCGCATGAGAGAGACGAGGGTGTGTGTGTGTGTGTGTGTGTGTGTGTGTGTGTGTGTGTGTGTGTGTGTGTGTGAAGGGGTTCTTTCTTTAGGCTATACGTTTACTTATTAAAAACATCAAAGCTAAACATCATATCTAGTCAAACCGCATCACGACATCACTAAATACAGTATGGGATTAAAATCAGCGAACATCATTGTATAGGATTAGGCACGGGCGGAAATATTGGCGCTGGGTCAAAAAAAATGCGGGGGACAGAATCATTACCTTGTTTCAGCGACGCTGAAAGGAAGCGATCCCAAACTTTAGACATTCTCTGCCGTTTATGGACATCTACTCTCTGCCATCGCGCCAAATAAATTCAAAATGTATCACGCGCTATGGTGTGCTTCCTGAACACTGAACAACGGTCCGTGTGAAATCAGATCCCTGCGCGTATAGTGCGCGTCATAAGAATTTAACGAGGCTTCGAGGCAGAGTTTTTGCCTCGAGGAATTTTTGTAATCGAGTAAATCGAGTAACTCGATGAATCGTTGCAGCCCTAATCCACACTTCTGGAAGAAGAACAAATGTGGGCGGGGCTTGATTTTGCCTGTGAGGAATTGATTGGATGGTTGTGGTTTGCTATTGGTGAATCTCATGTGAGTGACAGGTTGCCCCGCCCTCGTCAATCAATTTTGATTTCATAGTGACTTTAATATCAGTGCGTCCCTAGTCTCTTCATGTCTAAGACCCTGCTTAGATGCGTTTTGGTCGATCAGGTGTAAACTTTTTCCACTTTTGACCACTTCTAGATGTAGTCGAAAACACATTTAACCGGATTGCTTTCATAGTGTAAATGCTCATGTGGTCAAATGTTCGAACAGCCACAAAAGACTGTTTTCTCTCTGTCTATTGACCTAATGTGTAAACATAATGGGAAGCACGCTAGCCAGACGGGATTTAAACTTTGTCGGCTGAAGACCCAAGTTTGGTTTGAAGACAAAAAAGTGCCAAGCACAATGTTCTCTTACTATCCCTGATCTCTAACATGCCGGGTCTAATGGCTTTCAGAGCAGAAACTGCTGCTCTCCGTATGTTTTCCCTCCGATCCAAGCTTATGTCGTCCATCAGATCAAAATATCTGAGGCTCATTCTTTTACCTCACATAAACCCTCCTCTCGAAGAAATCTGGTTGAAAGTGGACAAAAGAGACCGATTAATGTGTCTCTCGTCATCTCGTGATCCGATCGACAAAAAAAGCGTCTTAAAAGGGTGGTATAATGCCCTTTCCTGATGTCCCCAGAGTGTGTGTGTGAAGTTTTAGCTCAAAATACCCCACAGATATTTTTATATAGCATGTTAAAGTCGTCACTTTTTGAGGGTGAGCAAAAACGCACAGTTTTTGTCTGTTCCTTTAAATGCAAATGAGCTGCTGCTCCCGGCGCAGGGGGCGGAGCTTCAAGAGCTTGTGCTTTTACCTCACACACACATGCACTGAACGTTTCAAAAACTTTTAGCCTTTTATGTTCAAAATGAAGTCAGAAAGATGGAGAGACTCTAGAAGAAGTGACAACGTTAGTTGGTGAATTTATATAGCTTATGTGTAGTTATCTTCTAGTCATTTATTAGCATATTCTGTCATGATAATCTATAAATCATGTTCCGGGGGTGGGGTTTATGTAAATTTTAGGGTTGGTGATGTCACTAACCCGGGAGGAAGCTTGTGTAGTCTCTACCAGCCGTTTGTTGTAATCCTTAAAATGCGATTTCTTTAGATCTGTCTTTGCTTTAAACTTTGAGCGTTGTAACTTTGCAGATGTTGTTTATGCTCAAACAGCAACATTACACACTAACTAAAGTTAGAGAAGTCTAATCATAATCAACCACCCCTTTAATACCAGGTGTAAAGACCTAACTGTGCAGTTCTAGGCCATAACCAGGCGTTTTATACCGCAAGTCAAATGTCTGTATAGCCGCTGATAGAGGGCTAATGTAGAGAGAGACGTATGTGCCATGTTATGTTTCTATGAGGAGCAACTCACGCTCTCATTCACTCATCATGTGTCTCTTACATACACTGGCTCGTCCAGGTTCAGTGTCAATTTTTCATTCTCACCGTCCATCATCCCTAGTTCTCCTCTGTTCCATCTTTCTTTGTTCCTCGCCATCTTTAAAAATAAATTCAATCTGGCTTACACCCACACTCTCGCTCACTGTCTCTCAGTCCACGCATTCGTTGCTGTCGGCTCTATATTTTACTCTTGTCACCAGAAGATTTCTTTGCCTGGTTCTTGAGGGGTTTAGTGGGGGATTTACCAGAGTTAAACCCCAGGCCAAATCTACAGCAGGACGGACAGACAGACCTCAGGAATACAGGGAAATTCATTAGACAGACACGACTGGCCAGTCTATTCCTGAGGTCTGTCTGTCTGGTTAGATGGGAAAGTTATGAAATAGTAGTTTAAGAGCTGCACTATTCTGGATAAAATTGAGAATATATTTTTTTTATTAATATTATTTTATTATTATTTTTATATGGAGGTTACGATTCTCTGATGATTCTGAATAGACAACTAAACAAAATAGTGAATTTACTGACAGAATGTTAATTGCTGCAACATATTTAGTTCGATTTTTTTTTTTTTTTTTTTTATGAATTATTGAATGACTCACTCATAGACTTCACTTTCATTACTGGATGAATCGGCATTTTTGAACAAATCAGTTAAATGAATGATTCGATGACTCACTCGTATAGACTTCACTTGTTTCATTACTGGATGAATCGGCATTTTTGAACAAATCAGTTAAATGAATGATTCAATGACTCACTCGTATAGACTTCACCTGTTTCATTACTGGATGCATCGGTGTTTTTGAACAAATCAGTTAAATTAATGATTCAATGACTCGCTCGTATAGACTTCACTTGTTTCATTACTGGATGAATCGGCATTTTTGAACAAATTAGTTAAATGAATGATTCAATGACTCACTCGTATAGACTTCACCTGTTTCATTACTGGATGAATCTGCATTTTTGAACAAATCAGTTAAATTAATGATTCGATGACTCGCTCGTATAGACTTCACTTGTTTCATTACTGGATGAATCTGCATTTTTGAACAAATCAGTTAAATTAATGATTCGATGACTCACTCGTATAGACTTCACTTGTTTCATTACTGGATGAATCTGCATTTTTGAACAAATCAGTTAAATGAATGATTCGATGACTCACTCGTATAGACTTCACTTGTTTCATTACTGGATGAATCTGCATTTTTGAACAAATCAGTTAAATGAATGATTCGATGACTCACTCGTATAGACTTCACTTGTTTCACTACTGGATGAATCTGCATTTTTGAACAAATCAGTTAAATGAATAATTCGATGACTCACTCGTATAGACTTCACTTGTTTCATTACTGGATGAATCTGCATTTTTGAACAAATCAGTTAAATGAATGATTCAATGAATCACTCGTATAGACTTCACTTGTTTCATTACTGGATGAATCTGCATTTTTGAACAAATCAGTTAAATGAATGATTCAATGACTCACTCGTATAGACTTCACCTGTTTCATTACTGGATGAATCGGTATTTTTGAACAAATCAGTTAAATGAATGATTCAATGACTCGCTCGTATAGACTTCACTTGTTTCATTACTGGATGAATCTGCATTTTTGAACAAATTAGTTAAATGAATGATTCGATGACTCACTCGTATAGACTTCACCTGTTTCATTACTGGATGAATCTGCATTTTTGAACAAATCAGTTAAATGAATGATTCGATGACTCACTCGTATAGACTTCACTTGTTTCATTACTGGATGAATCTGCATTTTTGAACAAATCAGTTAAATGAATGATTCGATGACTCACTCGTATAGACTTCACTTGTTTCATTACTGGATGAATCTGCATTTTTGAACAAATCAGTTAAATGAATGATTCGATGACTCACTCGTATAGACTTCACTTGTTTCATTACTGGATGAATCTGCATTTTTGAACAAATCAGTTAAATGAATGATTCGATGACTCACTCGTATAGACTTCACCTGTTTCATTACTGGATGAATCTGCATTTTTGAACAAATCAGTTAAATTAATGATTCAATGACTCACTCGTATAGACTTCACTTGTTTCATTACTGGATGAATCGGCATTTTTGAACAAATCAGTTAAATGAATGATTCAATGACTCACTCATATAGACTTCACCTGTTTCATTTTTGGATGAATCGGCATTTTTGAACAAATCAGTTAAATGAATCATTCAATGACTCACTCGTATAGACTTATTTCATTACTGGATTAATCAGCATTTTTGAATCTTTTGAATGAATGATTCAATGACAAATATTTTAATTTTTTTTAAGTCAATGGTCGCCATCTACTAATTTGATACCATCATTATTTGAAGCGTCAAGTTACTTTCAAAATGTGATTTACTCTGATGTCTACGGTAGCGATCAAAATATATAAATATAAAGATAAACCATTATCTCAGTACTTCTGTGATCATTATCTGTATAGTGTGATTGTTGCAAATTACTCCTGAAGTTTTCATGTATGCTTTATGTCTGCTTTTCACTCAGTTAATCTTTAAAAAACACTATTTTAGTAACACTGTTAAATGTGTAAAGTAGGTTATATCTGTTTTTCATACTGATCATCATGAATTCATGTCGCATTTAAAACCTATATTTTTAGTTTTTATTTTGAATTATTTAGGCAAAATAGTATCAACCATTCAACCATATTGGTTAGATAATACGAAAATATCTTTATCAGACAGAGTTTTAATGTCGCTTTTGGTTTTGTTTTAGGCTGCTGTTGAATTTCTAATATCTTGCAATGCTAGTCAATGCTAATTAATTTCCAAAATTGTTAAAATAGGATAAATTAATTACCATTGGGATGTGTTTCAGCCACTTTACAGAAGTAAAATCGGTTGCAAATGTCTTTCATGTTGACTTTCAACTGCTTTATATGTCACAGAGTTCATAAAATCTGAAAATGGGCCTCCATTTTTGACATGCCACTAATGTTCTCTCTCTTTTTATCTCTCTCTTCCCTGCATGCCCTTCCCCTTGTTGCGGTTCATTGACAAAGGTAAGCAAATTTATCATCCATCCACCTGCTTGTTTATTTGCCTTTCTGCATTCAGCTTTGGCAACATTCATGCACAGTTTCTTGCGATGCAAACATACACTGCTGATTAGAGCTAGTTGAGTGAATGAGGAGGAGGAGAGGTCGTGAGAACGGTCCGAAAGCCTCTTCTGAACATGCCTCGACTATCAATGCGAACACCACACACATGTAAACAACCCCACCGGGACACTTCTGCCACAACACACTGTCACGCAAACCCACACATAAAGACCAAGTTTATCCCTCTCTCTGTCAAGTAGGGAGAGATGATGTTCCTCAAGATGAAAAGAGTCAAAACGTGTGTGTGTGAGACTCCATAATGGTTTCCCTGTTCGCCGATAAACCGTTTCCTGGGATGTTTAAAGCTTGACTGATAAATTATGTAGGCTATTATTAAAGCTTTCCATTGTTTTCGCTCATTTTGCAGCAGGTTTAAACTGATCTCTTTGGAAAGCTCATGTGGATTGAGAAAGATTCAGGCTCTTGTGATGTAGAGCGAAAATTCAAGGCATACTGAAGGTTTTTTCTAAAGACTTAAAGGTACAGTTCAACCACACGTGAGGATTTGTTCTTTTACTCGCCGTCACGTCGTTCCAAACCATTATGACTCACTTTCTTCAGTTTAACACAAAAGGAGGCTGTTTGAGTAATGTTCACTGTAGTGAGGGGCGCTTTCGACACCCGCTTCGTGAAGCTTCAAAACCTTTGTGAATCATTTGTTTTTAAACCAGTGATTCACGTGATTTCAATAAATCAGGCTTTGTTGCGTCATAATTATTTTGAAATTTTTTCGAATTTTCAATGGTTCCATGAACCAGTGTCTATATATGATTTTTACAAAAAAAATTATTTATGTATTTATTTTACATTTGTAGACATTTAATGGCAAATTTGTATAATAAAAAGTGAGAGTTGTAGGTCTGATTAACCAAGATCAGTATAAAACAATGAAATTATAATAAAATAATGCATATTATCATATTTAGTGGTATTAGATGATTCATTAATTCTATTTAGTAGATTACACCTTCAATAAAGCATTTGTGATTGGTTTGTAGAAGGTGTTTTATGCATTTTCGGGCTGAGTTTACTCTGCGTTTACACTGTTCTGACCGCCGTGACTCGTTTCGAGCGCTTCAATATTGTGAATCATTTTGTGAAGCAATTGATTCAAAGTTTTGAAAAGCTTTGTTTCTCCCATTACTAGATCACTATTCTGATGTTCACTTTTCCATACAATGAAAGTGGATGGAGACCATCTCACAAAAAAGACAAAAAGCTCAACAAAAATATTAGGTATGCACCAATATGAAAAATTGGACTGATAACCGATAATTCTTTTTATTTGAAAGCCGATAAAAGATATTTTGGCAAATCTAAATCCAAATGTCTGATTACAAAAACTCTCACCATTAAAATCCCACGCACACAATTGACCTTTCGTAAAAACCCGCCCACTTTAGTTACTGTTGCTATGTCCGACAAGCCACGCCTCTCTCACACACACCATGTTCTCACACAGTGAAACACACATCGCGGAGCAGAGAGGACACTGACAACACACTGACAGACAGGGCATACCAGGGTACTTTTGATATGAAACAGTCTCACCTTTAAAATTTGGTCACTTTTTTAAAGAAATGTAAACAAAAAATAGCGTTTTGTGGCTCTTTAATGTGTCTGACAGATCGCTCAGTTAAAGCGTCTCGTGAACCGATCATCTCTTCCTTCTAGTTCATTTATAGCATCAAATAAACATGAATGAACATCAGAAGGAATGTTGTTTTAACCGCGGAAAGGCGTTTCTCAAGTTCAAATCCTCCGACGTTAATCTACTAACTCTCCTGACTGCTTTGTCGGACAAAAATGGCGGATGGCGGATTATGATTAGTCAGATCGCTTGTCAATCAAACTCCATGCGAAGGGTCAATTATGATATTCTCATTATAATTTTATGTAACCGATATGACAGATCTTGCGCTGCACATGTTGCACTGAACTGGATTCTCCTTTTTGAAGTGATTCCAGTCATATTTCAAGCAATTCAAAACCATCATGACGAACAGTGCGAATCTTAAGTGTCTCAGCTGAAGGAAATAATACATTATTTATTAGCTTTAATATACCAGACAAATTTTCTTATCGGGCCGATAAAGATTAAAAATGAACATATATCATCCGAAACCGATATGGAGGCTGATATATATCATGCATTCCTAAAAAATATGATGCAAGCAGTTCATATGACGCAAGTCTTTTGATAGATTCATGTTAGAAACGGACTAAAATAAATCCTTATTCACTGACAGCTGTATTCACCATTGACTTTCATTATATGGAAAAGAACCAGATGAACATTCTGCTGTTAATTTCTTCTCCTTAAAGATTTCGATCAACGAGTAAATAATGACAGAAGTTTCAGTTTTGAGTGAACGTTCCCTTTAAGGCGCACGTAAGCGTGTCAGAAGTGAATTTCATCATCTCCTGTGATCTGTGAAGTGCTGAGTATGTTGAGTGAGATGGTTAATTATCATTCTCTCAGTGCGTGTCCAAGTAGCTGAATGGTTGGAAAACTGTCAAGATTTGGTCTCTGTGAGGTCCTCGCTCACTCTTTGCTCTACTTTTTCCTTCCGAAGCTCATCCTCATTCTCTCTGCGAAAGCAGGAGACATCGGATGTTTATTCCTCTCTGCTGTTATGTCTGTTGCTGTATGTAATGACAGGCTGTTTAGAGGCTGGCTGAATAAGTGTCTCGCTCTTCCACCCATGGGACTTTAGATGCTGTATCACTCTCTCCTCGCTCGCACAATTACAGTAAGGACACACGCTGTCATTGCAGCTCAAAAGCATGATGCAATAGTCCAAATGGTCTCATAGCTTGAGGGACTTCATACTACTGCCATACTACAGTCCATTTGCCACCAGAGCTCGACCCGTTAACCTTTTTTGTCAAAGTGAAAGACATTCTAACTTGCAAAGTACTTATTCGGGTATTTGTGTATTCGGGCTCTTTTACATATGCATTATATCTCTTTATAAATAATTGGAACCAAATTTAAAATCCATTACAGAATCTTTGTTGCTTCTGAAATCGGTTGTTTGCCGTGTGTTTTAATGCATTATACTTTCTAAAGATGTGTTCAGTGAATAGATAGGTATTATAACTGTGATTTATAATTGAAAGCTTCAGAATCGCAAAAAAAAAGTCTAAATCTGTCTGACATTTTTCTTTCAAATGAGCATTTTTATCAGGCTCCTATGTTTGGGTTCAGTAATTTCACTTTAATGGCAATGAAAAGGTTATTAGGCAGTTATTGAAATGCCTTATTTTCAAAAATGTCACTGATAAAAGCAACAAAAAAAAGCTCATTTAAAAGAAAAATGTCAGACGGACTTAGAAGTCTTCAATTATTTACGAGACCATACAATGCATTATAAGGTGCATTACAAGGCATGATGAATGAAAAAAAAAATGCATTATATAAACGCTTTAAGTCGAGACTTATTCAGAGGTTTTTAAATCAAGCAAAGTTGAATTCTAGCATGAACTCTGTACTATCACTCACATCCTTTAGTCTGAAACCACTTAATGTTGTCATAAATGTGTCCTCATAGGCAATCTGTCTTAGTAGGAGTCTTATTCAAAGTAGTTAGTAAAGCTAATTATCTGGAGAGTCGGAGTAGGATGCTAGTGATTTATGCGTGCGTCTCTTTGTCTTCGCTCTGAGTCAGCATGTCTTTATTGTTTTAGGAGATGGAGATGAAAGGAAATAAAGCGGTTTAAGAAGGTGAAAGAGCATCCGTGTTCTTGCCCGGGGTCCGGTTTCAGGCGGCTACTTAAGTGTTCATTACTCATACGCATACGTTAGTGCATAGCTGAGAGAGATAAGACTTTAAAAAGCTTCCCTGCAGACCCGTTGGCCCGTGATTTGTTGTGGCAGGTCCTCAACTCGAGTCCTGGCCTGGCTTTACCTCCTTTAACTGTGGCCAAAAGTGCAAATGTGCATTAAAAAAATCCCTCCCGAGTTGATATCGCTAATGGTTTGATTGGTTTAAAATGCATGCATGCAGACAGGGTTTTTTCAGCCCCGTAATCATATGAAGTGGTGGGTGTGTAGACATGCCGGGAAAAAAAAAATCATCGCAGAGTAGGGCTGGGTATCGATTTAGATGATGCAATTTAACTCGATTTCGATTTGCAAGCTCTCAGTTCGATTAAATTTTCGATTCCGATTCGACTCAATGAATATCGATTTTATACAAATCCTATATTAATAAAAAAGAACAGTGAACATCAGTTTACAAGTGGTTAATTAATTAAAAGAAATTAAGAGCCACAAGCCTGTATATTGAACTTTTTATTTTAGGTACATTAAAACAGAACCCAACTCTATATTTCAAATGCATACAACGAGTCGACAGGATTTTGATGCAAGAGGAAAAATTGATGCTGAAAATTGGACGAGTCAGAACAGTCGCTCGCCTTGATCAAACAGGATCAGGTTATTTTGTTTAAGATAAAACAAGCATAAAATCACACAGCATTAGCTGTAACAATGAGGCTGCAAGCCTATAATACTGGCTTTTGGGTGATAGATTAATAAATATGGAAAAAAATCGATTCGTGGCCTTTGAGAATCGATTTTGTATCTCTCTCTCTCTCTCTCTCTCTCTCTCTCTCTCTCTCTCTCTCTCTCTCTCTCTCTCTCTCTCTCTCTCTCTCTCTCTCTCTCTCTCTCTCTCTCTCTCTCTCTCTCTCTCTCTCTCTCTCTCTCTCTCTCTCTCTCTCTCTCTCTCTCCCTCTCCCTCTCCCTCTCTCTCTCTCTTTCTTAGCGTTATTCGCACTCATTTGCAAGTTCCGCTACACACACACACACACACACACTCACTCACACTCACACTCTACAACAATTTGGCATATCCAATCCACCTAACCTGCATGTCTTTGGACAGTGGGGGAAACCGGAGCCACATTTATAATAAAAAAAAACCCGTTAAATAGAAAAAATGTGTTTTCTGGCCAGTCCTACTCCCGAGTTGATATCGCTAATGGTTTGATTAGTTTAAAATGCGTTTTTTTTCTCAGGCCTGTAATAGTATGAAGTGCTGTGTGTGTAGACATGCCGAACGAACACCACCACGCCGTCACACGCTCCCTCTCCCCATCTGACTGATCCCTGGTTTCTCCCGGGGAAGATTTATAGTGGCTGGGATGTTGGAGACAGGCCATTACCATGAGCTCTGAGAAGTCATCATTCAAGCCTGCCTCACTCCATGTTGTTAGCATCGCTTCCTATGATCAGGGAAACTAACGCTGCAGTTTTTGTCTGTTTTCCACCATGTTTTCTGATCATGAAAGTCTGTTCAGGAATTCAGATGGCAGTGATTAATGAAGAGAGGGCAGATGATAGTGCAGTTTTTATGTCTGCAGGGATGCAGCATATATTGTAATCATATTGATTATCAGAAAGATTTTAAGAGCTGGTTGTTTATTTATTAATTCAGTTTATTTTGTTTTGCTTAAGTATATAAAATACATTTATTTTGTTTTGAGTTCAAATAAATGTATTTATATTTGTTTTGTTTTGTGTGTATGTTAAGTATTTAATTGTAAACACTAATGTTTTCTAATGTGTAAATTAGTTTTGATAACTCATATTAAACGATAATGTGTGAAAACTCTAATATAATATAAATATAAATGCTAAATATATTGGATTCATATTTAAGAGCTAGTTATTAATTTATTTTTAAAAATATTTTAAAGTATTTTGTATAAAATTCATATTTCTGTTGTTTTAAATTTAAATAACTATTTATATGTAATGTTTTTTATTTGTTTTATTTAAATTTCATTTGTTTGTAGTACTGATGTTAAAAATGTATTTGAAACACCAATGTTCTCTATTACATTCAAATTATGTTTACCATCTAAAATTAACAGTAAATGTTTAAAACCACTAATTTGTTAGATGTAATCTTTAGGAAATATGAGTGAATTACATAATATAATAAAATGTATTTATTTATATAGTATATTAATGACTTTATTTTAGCATTTTATTTTTTATTTAGACATAATAGTATAACATTTTCATTTAATTTAATTCCTTATCTTATTGATATCGGCTGGAATTTTAATAGGAGTGCCTGTAAATCTCTACTTATAAACTGTTTATGTAGCAGAAACCTCTTTGACATTATCATCATCAGTCACTGAGATCGTTTCGAATGTAAAACGAGCATTTTCACCTGGAGAAACTCAACTTGATATGACAGGTTTGAGTCTGATTTCCTCTCTCTCTCTCTCTCTCTCTCTCTCTCTCTCTCTCTCTCTCTCTCTCTCTCTCTCTCTCTCTCTCTCTCTCTCTCTCTCTCTCTCTCTCTCTCTCTCTCTCTCTCTCTCTCTCTCTCTCTCTCTCTCTCTCTCTCTCTCTCTCTCTCTGATGCTTTTGCGGCTTGTCTGTATATGTATAGTAACTTGATCCAGGCGTCTCATGATTTCAGCAGTTTGGGCAAGTAGAACAAATGGCAAAGTCATCATCGACCTGTTAAAGGAGTGGTGTCTCCCAGTAGTAGTAGTGCTTTTTTTTTCTACTCCGACTCTTCCTTCTGGATTTGCGAGTTCTCTCGGTCCAGAGTGGAGTTGTGTCTCTGCTTCTCTTGTTGAAGGCACTATCAGAAGTACCTCATGAGAAGATGAACCCAGTGTGGTTTCTTAGCTGACGTCCAAATGGCTCCCTCAGTGCTTGTTGTATTCTTGAGAGTCTAGCAATTGTGATGAACATTCCTCAGAAACTCACTGTCCAAAACAGGACTATGTCTGTGACGTAGAACTTGTCACAGAAGAGAAGAGATTGTTGAATAATGTTGTTAAATTTTATTTATTTATTTTGCGCACAAAAAGTATCCTCTTCGCTTCATAACATTAAGGTTGAATCACTGTAGTCACGTGAACTATTTAATGATGTCTTTGCATCTTTCAAGGCCCAGAAAAGTCTATGGCTGGTTCAGAAACGTCTCGGATTTCATCAAAAATGTCTTAAAGGGGTCCTATTATGCCCTTTTATGAAGTCTTGATTTTATTTTTGAGGTGTACTAGAATGTTCTCATGCTTGATTGTTCAAAAAACACGTTATTTTTCACATATTTTACATTATTACAGCTCCTCTCTGCCCACTCTGGTTTAAACGCGTCGTTTTCGATGAAGCCCCTCCTTCTGAAATATGAAATGGGCTGTGATTGGTTAGCTGGCCCAGCGTGTTGTGATTGGCTCTTAGCTAGTGTTCGGGAAATGTCCCGCCCCTTCATAACCGCAAGCTCTACTCAGATGCTAATAATAACAATGGCGTCAATTTCAATTTCATTTCGAGCCTGATTCAGACCCTGACAATGTTAACGAACAATGAACGGATTTCAGGCACGGATTTCACAAGCGTTTCAGAGTGGTATGTTGTTGTTTTTGCTGTAATTTACTTATAGATAGGATGTTATCCACCATTTAATGGGTTCTTGTCATATTTGTCGGAAAACTATGGTAATACCTACAGTAATCAATCACAAAATCATGGATAATTTTCATAAGGGGTGGTGAAAAAAAATTAGTAAACTTACAAAAAAAAGAGTCTTACAAAAGCTACAGTAAACACTACATCAATACTGTAATGGTAGTTAGCAGGCTAGCGGAGGCAAAGCTTTACATCATAGCTATCATAGCAACTACGTAAAACTTATAACTGGAACTGTTAATAGAAAACACAACTACAAATAATAAGACATACTCACAAGTTATGATTCATAAACAACAGATTGTCCCGACAAAATGGGAATGGCTACGTCTTTCAGGAGAAGCTTTTGTGCGTATAGCCTGCATTTTCTCTCCTCTGGAAGCTGTTTTCTGTACAATGTGCAGCGCACATACAAACGCTGAGGTTATAATGTTCAGGAACTGTGTTAAAAATAAATCTTAACCTCTCTAAGTTCGTCAGCCTTAGGACAAACCTTTCCCGTGTGTAATAAACAGTGACAAAAACTCTTCCTCTTCTCTATATGTCTGCTGGTGTGTGTAAACGTGCAGATTAAGGGCCGGTAATATTATAATAATATCCTCTTTATACGTCAGAAGGGGAGCGAAATCTGATCGGCTCATTTTATAACATGCTTGCAGTGAAAGGCTCACCAAAACTTTTCACTTTTCATGTTTTCTGGGTTGATAGAAGCACTGGGGACCAGATTATAGCACTTAAACGGGAAAAAGTCAGATTTGCATGTTACGTCCCCTTTAATTCGTGTTCTGAAGATGAACAAAGCTCTGAAGATTTACAGAAATTTCATTTTTGGGTGATCTAACCCTTTAAGGAACATAATAATATGAATAAATATGAAGTTTTGTCTTGACCGCCAGCCTCCATCAAATCTCCGCCAACCTCCATCAAGTCTCAGTTGCAGGATAAACTAGTCCCATTTAAAGAAAGGCCTGTCTTTTAAACAAGGCCTTCTTTCACAGAAAGCGACTCGCAGACCGAGAGCTGTCAGGTTGATTAAATATCCCCTGACCTCTGAGACTCGGCCCGGCTCCGGCAGATCCGATGACATTCTGTCTTTGTCCAATCACAGCGGTGCTTTTCGGTTCTTCTCCAATCAACTCGAGCGTTTCCCTCGTTACGGGCTAGTGATCAGGATAAAGCCGTTGCGAACATCGTTCCTCCGGCAGCGTGACATTTAGAGTCTGTTTGTGTTTATCTGTCGCAATCTGGACATTTCCATTGTCTGTCAGCTGAGATTGGACGACTCGTTCTCCGCCGACAAATGCTGTGGCATTTCTGAGAAGTTAAAGATTATCATGACCTGCATGTTGGAGATTTATATCCGAGCTCCTGACTAATGTCGTCCTCTGCCTGCTTTCATTCGTCGCTGCTTTGAAGTTTCACTCATATTCTCAGAAGCTCGTTATTATAACACAGCGACTTGAAGGTTGTTTACAGTTTAGCTTGCTAATTAGCATATTAACTTTCCCTGTTATCACTTTTCCTCTGGCACATTAGTTCTAATGTTCATTGCAAGCTGCTGTTTAAAATGAATGATGTTTGTGTGAATCTCATTCTGCATTGGTTATTATACTGTAAAATCAGTTTTTTTTTTTTGTTTTTTTTTTTTAGTCTCACTTTTACCCAATACACACAAACAACATATACAGTAGTGGTCAGGAGGGGATATTTGTTTTTAATGAGCCTATACGTTTGATTAAACCATCAAAATATGAGGATTTTTTTAAAATACATTTTAAATATGAGGGGAAAACAAAACGCATTTATCTGACAACATTTT
Source organism: Scardinius erythrophthalmus (assembly GCF_964197995.2). NCBI lineage: Eukaryota > Metazoa > Chordata > Actinopteri > Cypriniformes > Leuciscidae > Scardinius > Scardinius erythrophthalmus. Next base: position 43,927,694 of record NC_138230.1, on the reverse strand, counting down.
GGCAAAAAAAGGCAAATTACACGTACAAGTTTTATTTTACTATTCAAAAAAACAAACTCGCATGAAAAAACAAACACATAATGACTACAACATAATCAGTTATTGTCTTGTTTTTGCATGTGTTTATCATTTCTTTGTATGACAGCATGGACAAAAATAATTTCACAATTTCACTGCGTTATTATCACAAATAAAATCAACTATGCAATATGCTTATCTTTAACACAATAATAATATTTGAATAAAGTGTTAAGATATCAATTTTCTTTGGTCGGACATTACTTTTGTCCACTACTGTACTTGGAAAAAAATCTGTTTATTACATGTTTTTCATTATATATTATTTGTATTTGAGTAATTTTTTGGAAATCTATTAATAATTAAAAAATACAAAAGCTATAAAAAAGTATAATACAAATCAGTATTTGCCCAAAAAGCTTGTGTGGATGCAGAAACTTTGCACACTCTAGAGGATGGACAATATTATTATTAATAATTATATCAGTAATTAACTTGTAGATGTAAAAAAAAGTTACTTGTGTCTCAAATACTGAAACCCATGTGACAGATCACAGTCATTGCATAAAACGAATCGCTTCTTTGAGAACCTTTTCATCATTCTTTTGAAAGCCTTAGGATCTAATGTCTAATGCCACATGAAGTCTTTGTTTTGAATGTATCGTGTCGTCTAAACTGAGAGGAATGACTCATAAGGAGGTTGAATAAGTGTGTCTGGAAAGTCTGACTGTAGTCATTGTTAGTGAGCCGCAGCATTTTAGAGAAGATACAATAAACTAACCTTGACAGTCCAAATGGCAGATTATGTAAAGATTATAAAATCTGATTATATAAAGAAGGCATGTTTGAGATGTTTACCTTTTTCAGTCGCTCTCAAACCTGTGAAGAATGCATCGGATATACAGTACTGTGCAAAAGTCTTAGGCATGTTAATACCCCCCCCCCCCCCCCAAAAAAATGGTTTTAAGTCAGTTATTTCTATCTTTTGCTGTAGTGTGTCAGTAGGAAATATCAGTTTACATTTCCAAACATTCTTTTTGCCATTAATTGTAATAATCCAGTGAGATTTGTGTCTGCACAAGGAGTCTGACAACAGCCGGTATGATCTGATCTCACCATCATCGAGTCCGTCTGTGATTACATGAAGAAACAGAAGAAACTGAGACAGACTAAATCCAGAAGAACTGCGGGAACGTCTCCAAGACGCTTGAAGAAACCTTCCTGCAAAGCTTCCTGAAGAACTATGCGCAAGTGTACCTGGACAAAAGCCGTTTTAAACACAAAGGGTTGGCACACCATATATTGATTTGAATTAGTTAATAGAAGTTAAATCATAAATAAATTCAATTTGTGATTTTATTTTTGAAAGCATTCTCACTTTACAGCATTTTAACACAAGTGCCAGTGCTTTTCACTGTAGCTTTGCAGGAAGGTTTCTTCAAGCAAGGGTATTAACATGCCTAAGACTTTTGCACAATACTGTACTTTTGCTTTTGCATATGCTTTTAAAAATATGTACAGTATTATCTATTGTTCCATGGAGAAACTTTAACATCAATGGAACCTTGTGTGGTTCCTTACACTTAAAAGGTTCTTTAAAACTTTTTTTTTCACTCTAATAATAATGTAAAAAAAACGTTCACTGAAAGGTTCTTTGGGGAACCAGAAATTGTTCTTCTATGGACTTTATGGATTTAGTTTTAATTAGGGATGTCAATTTTCACAAATTCCCATGATCGATCGTCGTTTAAATTAACGATCAATTAATCGATTAATCGTTAGCCTTAATACTGTGATATGCGTCTACTGCAGTGGCTATGGCCAACAGCATGACAGGGTCTGCAAATGCTAATGTTCCTCACCAAATCAATTAGAATGGTTTTAAATATAAATAAAGGGCTAGGATTGTAAAATGTTTCGATGTGATTGATAATTAAATTCATTATTTAATAATCAAATATAACTACTAACACAACGCGTCACCAACGCCGCCTCATATGCGCTAGAATGTGTGACTGTTGTGGACGCGCTCTTCCTGGAACAACTGCACGCGCTGAATGAATCTGCTATCGTTAAACTGGAGCACTTTGCTAGCACGTTATTTATCTAAAAGAAACGCATCCTATATGAGATTAATCAGATATATTTAAAATAAACATAATATTACAAATTATATCTGCACAAAATGACGCAAATCCATGCACAAGTGAACTTGAACTAAGTTACGTGCCATTCATTCAGAACTACTCATGGACGCGCTCTTCCTGGAGCAACTCGACACGGCAACTAAACCCAAATAATTCACAATGTTTTATTACAATATTGTTCTCTTTATAATGTTATGTAATATTACAGTCCCAATAGTCATTATTAGTCGTGCACTGCCGTTTGAGCTGCGCGCGCTGAAGCTGACGCTTTACTACAGAGTTCTTAACCAAATCCATCCAATATGAGATAAATCAGATATAGATAGGCATACACAAAATAAACAGTATTACAACTTACATTTGAACAAAACAAAAGGCTGCGAATGCACACGCAAACTTACATGATGAATTGATGATGGAGGTGTAAAATGGTCCCAAACATAACTCCGGCGCGCTCGCTTTTACATGTTTCGCGGTTGAGCAGCGCGCCGCGCACGCGCATGAAGACCTGCTTAATCGATGATCGATAAGTTCTATCGATTAAATGTATTATCGACAATTAATCGATCGTCGATTAATCGTTGACATCCCTAGTTTTAATTAATTACTTGTTTTAATTCTCATTTTTAAGTTAAACGGCTTGTAAACATTCTTTTTCAGGAGAAAAAAAAAATAAAAAAACTGTTGAACGTGAAAGTATTATGCAATCATTAAGACGTTTCTCCTTATATAGAACCTTTTAGCCATAAAGGCTTGAGTGAGTTGAACCATTTCTTCTAAGAGTGTAGGAATGGGTGTATAATAAGCCTTAAAGTCCTCCTGTAGTCAATCATTTATATCTTAAAACTAATCTTTGATTTAAAAAAATTGCATATTTAAACTTTTTTTGTCTTAAAATATCTTGAATGTAGCTCGACACCCTTGCCTCATTTAGTATGTGTGGTTCTATGAATATGCAAATGAGCCCCGCCTCCACTCACTCACTCACTCAGCTCAGAGATCCACTGGTTGATGATCACACGTTGATCTGATTGGTTACAAGGTAGTTTGTGACGTCAGAAACACCAGCGATTTCAAAGCGTGTGTTTGAGACTGTCTTTGGTTCACTGCAGTTTTAAGGAGGAAATACTCAGCAATGCTGTCGACTTATGAATTTACACATGGTTTGACTTAAAGCATATTAAAAACACCACATATAAATTTAAACAACCTTGATTTTCACCATAGGGGGACTTTAAATTAGCTTTTTACACTATAAGGAGCCACTGAAATCCCATATGGCAAGGGCTGGGAATCTCTTTGAAGTGGATCAGTGGGATAACCCTGGTTTTGCTCCTGGAAGATTCCCCAGAGTCCTCCCGTTTGCTAAATGACCCCACCGTGACACCGTAGGTGACAGATGTGAGCTCGACCGCACTCTTTCATGTCACCGCACCAGGGAACCGGTGTTTTATTAGTGTGTGGATGGACGATCCCATGAGCGCTACCTCAAGAATGAGCATTTTAGATATGGGATCAGACACACGAGACGGGGAACGGCATACAAACTCCAAAAAATTATGCAAGCCGAATAAAGAGGTGGATAATTCATCTACTGTAGGTCAGCCACTAGTCGTCAAGCACCGTCAGCATGGCAGCAAAGCGGCCCTGAGGGACATTTAGCCAACACAGTCCTTTCATTTTCAGTGCTAGTTTAGCGATTTGTGGCGGTCTGTGTGACTGACTTTCTTTTGAAAGTTTTTGTCCTTATATTGAACATTGGAGCGCATTGACAAAAACATTCTCCAAACGAAAGTGCACAGAGGAAGATTGAGTTTGTGTGAGTAAATGATGACATCTCTATCACTTTAAGCAGTAAAGTTCTTTAGATTAGTCATGTGACCACACACTTTTAGGAGAAAAGGTTCTATATGTAGAACTCTAGGGTTCTTGACTCAATTTGAAAGACCCTATAATTATAATTATTTTTATTTGTAATAAACAATAATTAGATTATTAATAGTAGTAGTAAAGTTGTTGTTAATAATAACTATAGAAATTGTAAAATGAAAACTATAGAAATTATAAAAATAAATAGAAAATAATAATTATATTAACATATTATAATAATTATAATAATAACTTATAATAACAATAATTGTATTAATAGTTAAGTTGTAGTTGTTATTAATTACTTTAAAAATAGAAAATAATGAATTATTTATAATAAACTATATAAGTTATTTCTATTATATGTATTATAATAATATACAATTATATAACTCATTTTTTATAATAAACAATTATTAGTGAACTATATTAATATAATCATAGTTAGAAAATAAAATATTTTCATGTATTAACTATTTATTTAATTATATTACATAAGTGATTTTTTATTAATTAAAATTAATTTTATTAATTTAACTATTATATTAATAGAGTTGTTAATGATAACTTAAAAAATATAATATATGTAATATATAATATAAAGTAATTAATAATTAATGACAAACTATATATTAAGTTATTTTTATATATATACACTCACCTAAAGGATTATTAGGAACACCATACTAATACTGTGTTTGACCCCCTTTCGCCTTCAGAACTGCCTTAATTCTACGTGGCATTGATTCAACAAGGTGCTGAAAGCATTCTTTAGAATTGTTGGCCCATATTGATAGGATAGCATCTTGCAGTTGATGGAGATTTGTGGGATGCACATCCATGGCACGAAGCTCCCGTTCCACCACATCCCAAAGATGCTCTGTTGGGTTGAGATCTGGTGACTGTGGGGGCCATTTTAGTACAGTGAACTCATTGTCATGTTCAAAATTTGAAATGATTCGAGCTTTGTGACATGGTGCATTATCCTGCTGGAAGTAGCCATCAGAGGATGGGTACATGGTGGTCATAAAGGGATGGACATGGTCAGAAACAATGCTCAGGTAGGCCGTGGCATTTAAACGATGCCCAATTGGCACTAAGGGGCCTAAAGTGTGCCAAGAAAACACCCCCCACACCATTACACCACCACCACCAGCCTGCACAGTGGTAACAAGGCATGATGGATCCATGTTCTCATTCTGTTTACGCCAAATTCTGACTCTACCATATGAATGTCTCAACAGAAATCGAGACTCATCAGACCAGGCAACATTTTTCCAGTCTTCAACTGTCCAATTTTGGTGAGCTTGTGCAAATTGTAGCCTCTTTTTCCTATTTGTAGTGGAGATGAGTGGTACCCGGTGGGGTCTTCTGCTGTTGTAGCCCATCCGCCTCAAAGTTGTGCGTGTTGTGGCTTCACAAATGCTGCATACCTCGGTTGTAACGAGTGGTTATTTCAGTCAAAGTTGCTCTTCTATCAGCTTGAATCAGTCGGCCCATTCTCCTCTGACCTCTAGCATCAACAAGGCATTTTCGCCCACAGGACTGCCGCATACTGGATGTTTTCCCTTTTCACACCATTCTTTGTAAACCCTAGAAATGGTTGTGCGTGAAAATCCCAGCAACTGAGCAGATTGTGAAATACTCAGACCGGCCCGTCTGGCACCAACAACCATGCCACGCTCAAAATTGCTTAAATCACCTTTCTTTCCCATTCTGACATTCAGTTTGGAGTTCAGGAGATTGTCTTGACCAGGACCACACCCCTAAATGCATTGAAGCAACTGCCATGTGATTGGTTGATTAGATAATTGCATTAATGAGAAATTGAACAGGTGTTCCTAATAATCCTTTAGTTCTTCAGATTATATCCGACTGTATATGACTCCCATTTTGAAACTCAGTGTTTCATAATCCGTCTTTCTAAGAATAAACCTCTGACCTTTCCAGAGAATGCACTGGAACATTAAATCGGATCATTTTATTGCATTGTTTCTTTGCTACCAAATTAACTCGCGCTTCTCTTGACCTCAAGCACACACAAAAAAAGAAACAAAATCCGTAAAAGCAGCAAAGTCCCAAAAACAGTCTAGACGGCTGTTGTGCGTTGTAGGAAATGCTTTTTATGTGTGAAAGGAGGTTTGGGCGTCAGGAGTGAACAGTCACTTTACTTTAGATTTGCACTTGCCTCCCATTATCAAGCAGTTTCAGATTCAGAAATCTTTCAGAAGGTCAAAAAAAAAAACACTAATAATAATAACAGATTCAGAAATCTTAATATAAATTTGTTTATATATATTATAATGAAATATTTCTGAAACTGCTTGATTTTATATATTTTTATATATATAATATAATATAATATAATATAAAATAACTCTATTTGATAATGAACAATAATTATATGTTCCCCATCATCACCTGCTTCAGCACTTTAAGCTCTTTGAAGCCAGATGTGCGTTTGGTGTGTAAATCCTCAACACTATTTGAAGTCTTCTGTTTGTATTCCTGCCATTCCCTAAATCCCACTCTCCTAGTTGGAAACAAAGCGATCCATGTGAAGGCTGGGAGTTTGTTGTGCAGAGTTGAGGGAATCTCCTGCTCTAATTAAATGCGTTTAACCCAAGGTCATGCGGTTCGGAGAGAGGGGGTTCGCAGTCTTGTCGTAAGTGTTTTATTGGGTTTCTTTGAACTGGCTGAGCTCGAGGGCGAAGCGTAAGCCTCCCTGTCAGAGCACACACAATGAATGCACGTGTTGTTGGCTTTTAAAGAATACGAGAGCTTTGATTTGCTTTTCAGACAATTTGTCACATTTCCTGACATATGGTGTTACATCAAGTTTTCACTGCGGTTCAGGTGTGTATGCTGTGTGTTCTCGAGGTGTTGACTGACACGTCCTCAAAGGCCTGTTCACACCAGAGCAAACATTCACATGCAAGTATTACATGTTGCTTTATTTCAGGGTGAGATTTTGCAGTGGTGTCACGGGCCGTTTAGTGACGCATTGTTGCGTTGTAACGTCTTGTTGCAGGTCATTTCTCACACTCTCTGTGAACGGGCCGTAACTCTGCTCCTGCTGATAGGTGTAGTTCATGTTGATTTTCTTTTACTGTTACTAATAATTAATGCAGAGATTATTCTTTTCCTCAACGACTTGCCGTACCTGAACACAGTGCCATTTTATCTTAATAATGCAGCTTTATGGGTTTGTGTGTGTGTATATAATTCAGTAAGTTGTTGTTGTTATTGATGTACAATTTTTTGTTGTAAAAAATAGAAAATAATAAGAGTAATTTATAATAAAATATATATTAAGTGATTTTTATATTATATCATATAATATGATTTAAAAAATTTAAAAATATATAAAAAAATATATAAAAAACAATTGATATATATATATTTTTTGTTTTTGTTTTTTTATATCATAATATGATATAATATAAAAATCACAACATATATTTTATTATAAATTACTCTTATTTTCAATTTTTTTTATATTTTATTCTCTCTATATATATTTTTTTTATTTTATTTATTTTTTAATTAAATCTTATAATATAATATAAATATTGTGTATATATATATATATATATATATATATATATATATATATATATATATATATATATAATTGTATTATTATTTGTTTATGAATTATATGATTTATAATAACTCTTTCATAAGAAGTTGTAATAATAACTTAAAAATAACTATTAACATAATTATAGTTAATTATGAAAAATTATTATTTGTTCTATTTATTTAGATTACATAACAGTAAAGTTTTTTGTGACTTAAATACTTAAAAGGAAAGGGGATGTCACTATTTTTAAGATTATTCTAACAAATAAGTTTTGCGCCTGTACAGAAACCGCTTCTCATTATGTAACACCTGAGTTAAAAATAACTGGAAGCAGAAATGCATTATATTGATTTGGATGAGATTTTTCTCTTGATGTCGGCACCATTTAATGTCAAATCAAGCTCAGAAAGAAAGGTGTGGATTTCCTCAGATTGGATCAGATGATCTCTTCTGGAGAGGAGTGATATGACAACTCTTACTGTCACTAACTGTGTGCAGACTCAGCCTGTGTGTGTGTGTGAACTCGAGCGGAAACCTCGGTTATACACACGTGTGTTTTTGCATGTGGTTTTGTGGTGTGATGGACAGGAAGAACTCAGAGTCAGTATCAGAGGTGAAGGAGAACCGGTTCTATAGGCTCGTGTCATGGTTCCTCAGGCTCATGAAGAACGACTGAAAAAGACGGAAACTCTTTCATCAGCCTGGGGTAGAGTGAAGACATCAAAGAAAAGGCTTTGATTACATTCTTTGCTGTAGAAATGTACACAGTTTACAGTTTTATTTCTGGAGATTTCACCAGCTCTGGTTTACTGAAGATGACATGTTTGTTTGTTTTATTTATTTCCTCTTTTATGTCAATCCTGACAACATTACTGTTGTTCTTTTCCCATTTCCTTTCCCTTTTTCTTCCCATCCCTTCTCTTCCCTTTTCCCACTCCTTCCCATCCCATTCCTTTCTTTTTCTTTTGCTTTCTTTCCTTTCCATCCCATTCCTTTCTTTTCCTTTCCTTTCCATTCCTTCTCGTTCCTTTCCATCTCTTTCTTTTCCTTTCCTTTCCATCCCTTTCTTTTCCTTTCCTTTCCATTCCTTCTCGTTCCTTTCCATCTCTTTCTTTTCCTTTCCTTTCCATCCATTTCTTTTCCTTTCCTTTCCATCCCTTTCTTTTCCTTTCCTTTCCATCCCTTTCTTTTCCTTTCCTTTCCATCCCTTTCTTTTCCTTTCCTTTCCATCCCTTTCCATCTCTTTCTTTTCCTTTCCTTTCCATCCATTTCTTTTCCTTTCCTTTCCATCCCTTTCCATCCCTTTCTTTTCCTTTCCATCCCTTTCCATCCCTTTCTTTTCCTTTCCTTTCCATACCTTTCTATCCCTTTCCATCCCAACCCTTTCTTTTCTTTTCTTTTCTTTTCTTTTCTTTTCTTTTCTTTTCTTTTCCATCCCATCACTTTCCTTTCCTTTCCATCCCTTTCATTTCCTTTCCTTTCCATCCCTTTCTTTTCCTTTCCTTTCCATACCTTTCTATCCCTTTCCATCCCAACCCTTTCTTTTCTTTTCTTTTCTTTTCTTTTCCATCCCATCCCTTTCTTTTCCTTTCCTTTCCATCCCTTTCATTTCCTTTCCTTTCCATTCCATCCCTTTCTTTTTCTTCCCATCCCTTCTCTTCCCTTATCCCACTCCTTCCCATCCCATTCCTTTCTTTCCTACTTTCCATTCCTTCTTGTTCCTTTCATCCCATCCCTTTCTTTTCCTTTCCATCCCTTTCTTTTCCTTTCCATCCCATCCCTTTCATTTATTTTTCTTCCCATCCCTTCTCTTCCCTTATCCCACTCCTTCCCATCCCTTATCCCACTCCTTCCATCCCATTCCTTTCTTTTCCTTTCCATCACTTTCTTTTCCTTTCCATCCCATCCCATTCTTTCCATCACTTTCTTTTCCTTTCCATCCCATCCAATTCCTTTCTTTTGCATCCCTTTCTTTTCCTTTCCATCCCTTTCATTTCCTTTCATTTCTTTTCCTTCCCTCCCTCTTCTCCTCCTCTTCCTCCTCCTCCTCCTCCTTCCCCTTGCTCTTCCACTTCCCTCGGAAATGTTTTTTTTAGTTCCCAGTTTTGATATGCTATTGAGTGACTCCTATAAGTTGCTCTAACACACACTTTCCCCCATCTCGAATCTGCTAGTTATTCGTTTCTGATACTCTAATATCTCAATGCACTGATGTAATCACTTCTCTTCTGCCATCCATTTATTGTGCGCTTACTTTGCTTTCCTTATCAAAGCGAAATATTATACCCTCACACAGGTGATCAGTCACCGATGAGTCTTCAGCCTTTCTCTCAGCCATCTCTTATGTTTTTATTTCTCTAATTACGTCTTTTCAGGAGCTGGAAGAGTGTTATTAGTCAGTTTCTCTTTCACTCTTTTTTTTCTTCTCAGTCTCAGGCGGTTTATTCTGAACAGACTCTAATGAGCACTGCTGGGTTTCGTGTAATTGTGATCTTAAACTGCACACCATTCTTCACTGAAGCAGGTTTAATGGCACATGATGGCAGTACTTTAAGCTGGAGTCTGAAGATATCAGTATTCTGCTTGAACGAAAAATTCAACCTTGTCTCACACACACACACACACACACACACACACACACACACACACACACACACACACACACACACACACACACACACAGACACACACAGACACACACACAGACACAGACACACACACAGACACACACACAGACACAGGTGCACAGACACTGTCCAGGTGGAAAGAGAGCAGCACCAGCTTTCCTTGTCTCTTCAATCCATCTGTGTCCCTCTTTTGTCCTCTTCCTCGTCTCTGGGAAACCTGACACCGGCTGAAGCTCCTCTCAGAAAAGACTCTGCTTTGTTACAACGGTTCTTTCTGTCCACAGCGTCTAAAAACCACAATCTGACCTGCAGTGACCGAGTCTGAGACACGCCTGTATCCTATAACGCCGTCCTGCAAAGGAATGTCTTTTGAAAATGCCACAAAACTAATATTAATGTGCTGAAAGAAAACAGCATTTTTTAAAGATCATTAAGCATTATTGATTTTTTCGTTCATTGTTGGTTGGGTTGCTCATTTATTTGCTCATTCAGTTGTTTGTTTACTTGATTACTTATTTATTCTTGCACATACCACCCCCCCCCCCCAATTATCATAAACTTAATGCTAAAAAAAAATCTATTTGATACAAAATTAATACATAATCTATTTTTGACTATATAAATATTTACAGTGCTATGCATAAGTTTAGACACTCATGCTAAAGTTGACTAAAAAGTGGAATAAAAAATCATCTTTTGGAAATTGAACTTAATGCTCTAATTTAAAAAATGAGGAAAAATCCAACCTTTAAGGACACCAATTTTCTTTGTGAATGAATAATGTATAGTAAATAAATAAATGTTCTTCCTTAAAATACAGGGTGCATAAGTCTGGACACCCCTATGTTAAATTCCCATAGAGGCAGGCAGATTTTTATTTTTAAAGGCCAGTTACTTCATGGATCTAGGATACTATGCATCCTGATAAAGTTCCCTTGGCCTTTGGAATTAAAATAGCCCCACATCATCACACAGCCTTCACCATACCTAGAGATTGGCATGGAGTACTTTCCATAAGATCATCTCTCAATGCAAATCAAACCAACTGTTAGGCTAACTGAAATAAAACCATGCCAGTCTCTAGGTGTGGTGAAGGTATTTTTTATTCCTCTTTTTAGTCAACTTTAGCATGGGTGTCTAAACTTTTTTATTTCAACAATTTTTAAAGATGATTTATACAGATAATTTATTGAGTCATAATTTTTATTTGTTTTGCTGTTAATTTATGCTAAAAAAATGTTTTATACTTGTAATGCCGTAAAAAAACAAAAACATTATATGATGATTATTTAAAAGATATAAGAAATTGAGATTACCACAAAAAAATTATAATAATATTGTGATACCCATTTTTTTTACATTTGTCACAATACAATTGTTTGTCATAAAAAGTCAGCTTGTTTTTTTAATGCTAGTTATTATTTTTTTGCCTTGCAATATAACCTGAACAAGCTTGTGTGAGATTCACCATTTTAAGAAAGTGTTGGCTACATAAAGCTCTAACTCTAACAGATAATGGTCCCGGTGTCCCGCAGTGGTAGCAGGGTGTGGCGCACGATTAGAAGGATAAACACTGGTTTGGCTCTTCAGGGACAGTCTCTACAAGTGATTGAGCCCCATCTGCAGCTTTGATTGCCTTCCCTCCCTCTTTCCCTTTCTTCCTCTCCTTCCCTGTCTTTGAGACACATATGGTGAGGAGATATTGCGGGCTTAGCCCTAAAATAGAATAAATTTAAATGTTTTTGCAAATAAATGAGCTAATTATGACTTTTTGTTCACCTTTAGGGCGAAAGGCTACAGTGGATGGTCTATTAGTAAAATAAACTCCTATTGCTGAGAAAAAGAACATCAGTCCAATAATAAAACAAAAACAAAAAGTCATCAATCCTAAGCAATAAGACCAAACACAACCTCTGAATTGTTCTCAAAACCTCAGATAATAACATTTTATTTATCTGTCAGGCTGTTCCTCTTGGTATTTGGATAAAAAAATAATGTAGTTTAGCATTTTATTTGGCTGAAAGATCGCAAATACGAGTTGTTTTTGTAAGTTGTCTGAACCTATAAAAGTTAGAAATGCTGCTTTTTAACTCATGCTTAAAAGGCTTCTTGGATTTCTAAAGATGGTGGATATAAACTCTTAACAAATCCTGATAGGAAGATGTTTTGGGACTCCACAGATTCAGACCAGTACAGCTTTAACCCACTTAGCTGGAATATTTGAACCACTGAAGTCTGTGTGATCTTTGAAAGAAGCGTCTATTCCATCTGTAAATGCTTCTCACGCAGGACTAGATGGAGACCGCAGAGCAGACTTGTGTTGACATGTCCCGACTCACTCTTGCACAGTCACGTCATCACAGTCCTGCAACCATCTGGATATAAACTGGTGCTTTGAGTCACATCTGGTCATCAACATGCCAGGGTCTGAACTGCACTTCCACAGCCTGTCAGGACTGAAATATTCCTGTTGTGGTGACAGGACAGCCAGTATTTCACCAAGTGTGTCCCTGTACGCTGACAGGCCAATCAAGACATGTTTCTGTCCTCGTGCCGCGACAGGATTAACTGGTCTATGTGAAGTGTCCCTGTCGGATCAAATGGGACAAAATGTGTCCATGTGATGAGCATAGCCAGATAACAACACTACTTCATCCCCTCGTTCCATGTCCAAACCAACCTTTTTTCTTTTTGGGGGGGAAAATGCTCGATCTGTCTTGCTTAGTAGAGAGGGAGACTAATTGAAAAGATTTTCATGATAAACTTCTCAAAACTTGAACAAGATGAGATTGGGCGTCTGCAATAACGAAGCTGATCTTTTTGACAAAGAAATTGTCTGAATGGCAGGTTTGTTGCTTAAATTAAATTATAAATCTGTAATATATGTATCATTTAGGTAACACTTTGAATAATGCCTCATTTTTTATGTGCATTTTTAATGCATTAACTAACAATGAACTACAAATTGCATCATCACTTCATAAAGATGCATTTATTCCCCACAGGGTAACTAACATTTTCAACTTCTCGAGCTTATAATTGGACCCTGTTTTGATTCCTGTGGTGTAACCGGAGCACATGGCCTTTATTTGATTATATGAAGGGGGTGTTTGCTGCAATGCCTCTGGGTTATCTTGTGTTGTGTATGCTAATTCAAACTAGCACAAGACCTCTAATGACCACTAATTGCTCTAATGAATTAGTTACAGTGAGATTTCTGGAGAGAGGACAGTGTGGACACTTCATAAGGCCTCACACACATATATACATACACATACACATACTCGCACACATACTCACGCACTTACTCGCTCACATGCTTGTGCACATACTCATTCACATACTCATGCACATACATAGTCACGCACATACTCATGTATATACACATGCTCATGCATATACATACTCATGCACATATACATACTCACGCACATACTCATGCACATATACACATGCACATATACATACTCACGCACATACTCATGCACATATACATATGCACATATACATACTCACGCACATACTCATGTATATACACATGCTCGTGCATATACATACTCATGCATGTATACATACTCATGCACATACATACTCACGCACATACTCATGCACATATACATACTCATGCACATACTCATGCACATATACATACGCACATACTCATGCACATATACATACGCACATACTCATGCACATACTCATACATATACTCTTGCACATACCAGCGATATACTCGCGCACATACTTACGCACATACTCGCGCACATACTCATGCACATACTCGTGCACATACTCGTGCACATACACATATTCATGCACATACTATCTCACATACTCGCGCACATACTCGGGTAAATACTCATACTCATGCACATACTCATGCACATACTCACGCACATACTCATGCACATACACATATTCATGCACATACTATCTCACATACTCGCGCACATACTCAGGTACATACTCATACTCATGCACATATTCATGCACATACTATCTCACATACTCGCGCACATACTCATACTCATGCACATACTCATGCACATACTCATGCACATACTCATGCACATACTCATGCACATACTCATGCACATACTCATGCACATACTCGCGCACATACTCATGCACATACACATATTCATGCACATACTATCTCACATACTCGCGCACATACTCAGGTAAATACTCATACTCATGCACATACTCATGCACATACTCGCGCACATACTCATGCACATACACATATTCATGCACATACTATCTCACATACTCGCGCACATACTCAGGTACATACTCATACTCATGCACATACTCATGCACATTATATCTCACATACTCTCATACCCACACAGAGCCTTCCATTTGTGCCAAAATTATGTCGACATGCTATCTGTCTATGCTGTGTGTCATCTTCCATGTCTGTGTGTCTGTTTACTGTTTATGTCCATGTCTGTCTGTCTATGCTATGTGTCGTCTTCCATGTCTATGTGTCTATTAACTGTCTATGTCTATGTGATTGCCCACATGACTCAACTTTTGTCTTTGTCAGCTCAACTTACTCCTGTCATCTGTCCTTGTCGTTTGACTGTGTCGTCTTGCTGTGTCAATGCTGCATGTGTCATGACTATGTGTTGTTTCACGCTGTCGTTGCTATGCGTCGTTTCCCTCTTTCATTACCATGGTTGTTACTATGTGTCGTCTTCTCTCTCTTGCTTCATATTGTTGCTTTGTGTCGTTGCTATGCGCCGTGTCACTCTGTCGTTGCTTTGTTGTTTCACTCTGTCGTTAACGCAACGACAGAGTGACACAGCGCATAGCAACGACACATAGCAACAACACAAAGCAACAATATGAAGCAAGAGAGAGAAGACGACACATAGGCCGTTTCTCAATATGCGTTCTTGTCTGTACTTGCGTTCTTGTGGACTTGTGAAACGTCATCAGTCGCTGCCCAAGTACCGTCCCAATACACAAGTTTGCAATTTGGCAAGAACGGTTAAAAATCCCGGAAGTGTTCTTGACACGCCCATTTTACCGAGGATGCATAGGTTGGTAACTTGAGTGAACTTGACGGCAGAAATATCCCAGCATTCATTTCTGCATTCGAGGAATGAGAGGTCAATACAGCAAGTCGTTTTTCTACAATTTCGTACGCCATTTCATCACTAAATTCACTTCTGAGAACATTTGATGCGAGAAATCAACTGTGTACGTTAGATTTCAAATATTGGCATTTTTCGAAAATGCGCTCAAACGTTTTCGGAAGTGAGAATCTCCAGCGTAGGTAGCTTTATTGTTATGAATATACATAGTGTACAGTTGTAGAGTAATCCCTTGAGCTGAGGGTAGGCTTGGGCGATAAAGCCTGGCTGTTATCGTCAATAATTCTCGTTATGTTTGGGTACTGCAGACGGCGTCTGTGCGGAGGTATTATTGCGCAATACCAGCAAGAACACATCGTCTCAAAGTGTCAGCAGCGTTCTGTGTGCTCGTCACCTTGTGAGTTCATTCTTCCAAGAACAACTAGCAAGAGCGTTCTCCTCAAGAACACAAGTCCGTTCTTTGCATTCTTGGTTTTGAGAAACACCCATAGTAACGACCATGGTAATGACAGAGGGAA
Organism: Scardinius erythrophthalmus; assembly: GCF_964197995.2. NCBI lineage: Eukaryota > Metazoa > Chordata > Actinopteri > Cypriniformes > Leuciscidae > Scardinius > Scardinius erythrophthalmus. The sequence continues at coordinate 43,911,824 of NC_138230.1, read as the reverse complement.
ATGACGCATAGCAACGACAGCGTGAAACAACACATAGTCATGACACATGCAGCATTGACACAGCAAGACGACACAGTCAAACGACAAGGACAGATGACAGGAGTAAGTTGAGCTGACAAAGACAAAAGTTGAGTCATGTGGGCAATAACATAGACATGTCAACATAATTTTGGCACAAATGGAACCCCATACAGGTGGCTTTCTGTTACTTGATGTTTTCTAACAATGGCTATAATTACTGTAACTAACTGTAGATGTTTTCTCATTAAACTGAAATTAAATTGAGAGAGATCAGATTCAAGCATAAATTTGAGTCTTTCTGTAAAAATCGAACCTCTTGCATGCTTGAGATTGCGATTTGGCTAAGAGTACCAAAAATGTTGATAGACGAGTAATTCATTTTGTGCAGTTGTGCTGCCTCGTATTTTGTTGGAGACCTTGATGCATTTTCTTTCCAGTATTCCTTGACACTTGAACACAAGTTATTTGAAATAGAAATCTTTTGTAGCATTATAAATCTATTGCATCCTTAAATGGTAGCTTAGATCAAAGATTGATTGATTTTTGTGAATGGATTCTTGTGAATTGTTTGCAAAGCCAGATTTAGCAATTTATTTGCATGACCAAAATCACAGCTTCTTTGTTTGTGTTAAATATGCCTTATACTCTGACTAAATTCTATCTCTAAATGAATCCACTACTAACTAATTCTACTGCCGAGACTGCCTAATATTTTATGAATGACCATTTTTTTTAATGCTAATATAATCATATCACATGTGTTTATCCACTTTACACTTTAGTTAGTATTTGTGGGCTTTTCTCCTGAGATTGATGTCTGGGAAGTGGGAACGCTGTGCCTTAGGCTGATTGTTCTGTGTCAGGAACGACAGCCATTTTGGCTCCGTTCCCAGGGAAGCTTTCATTCAGATGTGCAAGAGGGGGAAGGTTGAGAGAGAAAGTTTTACAAAGTGCTGGAAAGCCAGAGAAATTAAACACTGGAGATTTATAAAACATTACCTCATTGTGAAAGACCCCCCCATCAGCCATGTGCAGAACGCATATAATTAACACACTCCGAATGGAAGCATTTAGCTGGAGTTGCTATGGAGACGGAGCTCAGGGCTCTGGTAGTATAATTGTACCCAACCTGTGAAATAAACAGGAACACAGAGGGTGATCCTCATTTTTAAACCCTGATATTGATTCACAGTTTTCTCATAGTACTTTAACACTGTTCGTTTCTCCACTGCATTGTCTCTCACGTAGATGCTGAGTGCCGCTGCTTCACTTCACACAAACATTAGTGTGTGTTTCTGAGCGCCGTCACACACTCAAACAATCCTCTCGCGGATAAACATGCTATTACGCCCTCTCGTCTCGCTGTGCGGTTTTAAGTGCTCCGAGCTTCCCAAGGTCAAAAGATGCTCAGTGTTTGACCGGGAATTAGTGAAAAGAGTTGCTTTAAAATAACATGGTGTGCAAATAAGTACTGTGGTGAAACCGTTGTACAGTTATGAGATGTAACAGATGGTGCTTGTAATGTGTGCTTGTGGCACTGAATGATTGCCAATTTAAAAAATTGTTACGTGTATTTCTGTGTATGATAAATGCATAATAATACATTACACAATGAGTTATAATTCTATTTTTTGAACAATGGTGGACATATACTTTATACATGCACCACTGTTCAAAAAATTTGTGGTCAGGAAGATTTTTATTTTATTTTACAAAACTAATATTTCAAATAAATGTTGTTCTGTTGAACTCTGTTGATGAAAGAATCCTAAAATTTTATATATCAGTGTTTCCATGAAAATATGAACATTTTCAACACTGATAATAATCATAAATGTTTCAAATCATCACATTAGAGTGATTTCTGAAGGATCATGTGACACTGAAGACTGGAGTAATGATGCTGAACATTCAGCTTTGATCACAGGAATAAATTACACTTTACTGTTTATTCACATAGAAAACAGCTATTTTTAATTGAAATATTTCATAAAAAAAAAAAAACTATTTTTGATTAAATAAATACAGCCTCGGTGAGCAGAAGAGACGACTTTCAAAAACTTTAAAACTTAATCTTAAACTCTAAACTTTTGACCAGTAGGATGTATTATTATAATTTTGTGTATATAATATGCGTGTGTGTGCATGTGTGTGTATATATATTAGATAGAGAGATAGATAGATAGACAGACAGACAGACAGACAGAATGACAGACAGACAGAGAACCATTTATTTTTTTTTTTTAATGAAGGTGTCGTAACTTTGGTTTACGGAGTGTGTGGAGAAGTGATATTTGTGTGCTAGGCCTGCTGTGAGTCTCAGTGTTTGCAGAGTGTCTGATGTTTCTCCTCAGGAAAACCGGCACCACAGAGACCAACACTCGTCCTCCAGCCTCATTCATATTCTATCACATTAACGTGGGATCAGTCTGATATCCAGACAGCTGGGACGTGTGTGTGTGTGTGTGTGTGTGTGTGTGTGTGTGTGTGTGTGTGTGTGTGTGTGTGTGTGTGTGTGTGTGTGTGTGCTCACACTCGTGCCTTGTTTGTTCACTTTGTGACAGAACGCCTCTGTGCCTCAGTTTTGTTCTCTCTCTCTCTCTCTCTCTGTGTGTGTGTGTGTGTGTAGCATGCCATTTCGGGCTTTATTCAAAGTCAGCATCTCCCAATGAGCTGAGGATGCAAACAGCAGCTGATCCAGAGTCAGCAAGATCTTCGTAACGCAGATAATGGCAGCGTCTCTGACTCGCACACAACCTTCACCTGTACATGCTCACCAGCAAACGATGAATGATTTTCTGCCTGATGAATAACTGTCTGCTCCTTTAACCTTAAGACCTCTTACACGCTGTATTTTATGCGTGCGCGCATTGAGAGGGCAGGAACCCATCTGTGTCAGTGAGGTCGCCCTGAGCCGAGAGGTGTGTGTGTGTGTGTGCGCAGACTGCGCACATACATGCGCCTCATGAATGTGCCTGCGTGAAACGGGCAGGTGTCACAACCTCATTACCCATCATCACATCTGGTCATTCTGCACTGCTCACACACACACACACAGAGAGAGAGAGAGAGAGAGAGAGAGTGTGTGTGTGTGTGTGTGTGTGTGTGTGTGTGTGTGTGTGTTTGCAGAGTTCGTATCACTCATTTGTGTGTGTGTGTGTGTGTGTGTGTGTGTTTGTGCAGGTATGACTACCGTGAAATGCTGCACAACTCCACCTTCTGTCTGGTTCCACGAGGACGACGACTGGGATCTTTCCGCTTCCTGGAGGCTCTGCAGGTGAACGTTCTTTCATTCTTTTTTCTTTGTTCCCTATTGCTTTTCATTTCATTTAGTTTTTCTTTTACTTTTTTCTCTTTCCTTTCTTTGTTGTCTGTTTTTTCTGCCCTTCCTCCATCCTCATTTGCTTCTGCACATTTCCCCCTTCCTTCCTTTCTTCCTCACTTCCTTCTCCACTTCCTTCCTTCCTCCTTTCCTTCCTTCCTCACTTCCTTCTGTCACCTGGACCGATGACAACGCAGTGCTGAAGTGCCAACTAGTCTCTCCCTATGGAGGATCCCACTACCACTCTACAGATAAGGCGTTGTCGGGAAAATTCGTCTTGCGGTCCTACCCCAAAGCAACAAATAAAATAAAATTCCTTATCAAAATTTATAAGGAAAGACAAGTATTTTGTTTAGGCTTGGCTTGTAGGGAATTCCAAACCTGCGTATATTCTAACGCACATAACTATAGAACCCATTCTAAATGCGCATGTGACCGCCATCAGCGTTTCTCACAGGTTCGCGTTTAAAGTCTGTGTAGAGAGAATGGTGTCGTCTTAGCGCCCCCTAATTTAATAACAAATGATCATTGCGACGGAACCAAATCAATTAAAACTAACTTTAGATGGAAATAACTTAACTCTGCTGTAAAGCCGAAACAATCTCTGTTACCTTAAATTATACGCTTATCTCTGTAAAGCTGCTTTGAGACAATCTACATTGTTAAAAGCGCTATATAAATGAAGATGACTTGACTTGACTTCTGCACTTCCTTCTGCCCTTCTTTCCTTCCTTCCTCACTTCCTTCCTCACTTACTTCCTTCCTTCCTTCCCTCCTTCCTCACTTCCAAGCTTCTTCCTCTAAAGCATTTAAAGTCTTCTTTCCCTCCTTCCTTACTTGCTTCTGTCCTTCATCCACTCTTAGAAAGTTCAAAAGAACAGCATTTATTTGAAATCTAAAGCTTTTGTAACATTAAACACTACCGTTCAAAAGTTTGGGGTCAGTAAGAATTTAATTACATTTTTTGGGGGGGGGATAAAAATAAAAGAAATCAATACTTTTATTCATCAAGGATGATCTAAATTGATCAAAAGTTACAGTTAAGACATT
>NC_138230.1:43864931-43899931 GCF_964197995.2 Scardinius erythrophthalmus | reverse complement strand
CACAACAACATCTTAACATCACAGCACATCATCATAACATAACACACCATCATAACGTAACACAACAACATCATAACATCACAGCACATCATCATAACATAACACACCATCATAACGTAACATATCATAACATCACAGCACATCAACGTAACAACATCATAACATCTTAACATCACAGCACATCATAACACACCATCATAACATAACACAACATCATAACGTAACACAACATCATAACGTAACAACACAACATCAAAACACACCATCATAACGTAACACAACAACACCATAACACACCATCATAACGTAACACAACAACACCATAACACACCATCATAACGTAACACAACATCAAAACACAACATCATAACGTAACACAACAACATCATAACACAACATCATAATGTAACACAACAACATCTTAACATCACAGCACATCATCATAACATAACACACCATCATAACGTAACACAACAACATCATAACATCACAGCACATCATCATAACATAACACACCATCATAACGTAACATATCATAACATCACAGCACATCAACGTAACAACATCATAACATCTTAACATCACAGCACATCATAACACACCATCATAACATAACACAACATCATAACGTAACACAACATCATAACGTAACAACACAACATCAAAACACACCATCATAACGTAACACAACAACACCATAACACACCATCATAACGTAACACAACAACACCATAACACACCATCATAACGTAACACAACATCAAAACACAACATCATAACGTAACACAACAACATCATAACACAACATCATAATGTAACACAACAACATCAAAACACAACATCATAACGTAACACAACAACATCAAAACACAACATCATAACGGAACACAACAACATCATAAAGCAACATCATAACGTAACACAACATCATAACATCACAGCACATCATCATAACACAACATCATAACACCAAAGCACATCATCATAACACAACATCATAACACCAAAGCACATCATCATAACATAACACACCATCATAACGTAACACAACAACATCAAAACACAACATCATAACGTAACACAACAACATCATAACGTAACACAACAACATCAAAACACAACATCATAACGTAACACAACAACATCATAACGCAACATCATAACGTAACACATCATCATAACACCACAGCTCATCATCATAACACCACAGCACATCATCATAACATAACACACCTTCATAACGTAACACAACAACATCATAACACCACAGCACATCAACACAGCACCATAACACCACAGCACATCATCGTAACATAACATCTCATCACAACACAACATCACAACGTAACAACACAACATCATATAACATCATAACAACACAACATCATAACATTACAAGACAACATCACATAGCATCATACCATAATATAATAACCATTCAAATGTTTGGGCCTGTAAATTTTTTTTTTTTTTTCAAAATAGTTAAAATAGCAATATTGTGGAATAATATTTTTTTTAAATGTAATTTATTCCTGTGATCAGTGTCACACGATCCTTCAGAAATCATTCTAATATGATGCGTTGCTGCTCAAGAAACAGTTCTGATTATCAATGTTGTAAACAGTGTTTTTTTTAGAATACTTTGATTTTAAAGTTTAAAAGAGTAGCATTTATTTGACATAGAATATTTTGTAACATATTTAAATGTCTTAACTGTCAGTTTTGATCATTTTAATGTGTCCTTGCTGAATAAAAGTTAATTTAATTAATAAAAAAAGAAAATAAAAAGTATTATATTATTGCATTATGCAAAAAAAAAACATAATATAATATATCATTATAATATATAAGGAAAGTACAATTATTTAATATGACATGGCAAAACATTGACATTTTAAAGCTAGGATAAAATCTAAACTTTATTTAAAGTTCTGCTAAAATTCCACACTTCGCCTTGTTTCTTTACAGTATTAATTGAACGCTTGCATTTGTTGTGCAGATTGTTCCGACACGCTTGATTAGTCCTAATTGTCATTATGCAGAAGGAGTTCATCTCCGTCGTTCACCTCCCCGTACACCTGAACTAATTATGCAGCTGTGATGCTGTCTGTTTGCATATGAATATTTCTGTGCGTTGAATCTCAGCATGATGATGATGAAAGCTCTCCAGATGCCGCTCAGTGAAATTCGACAAGACCTTTATCGTTTGTACGACAACAATGCCTCTAGCCTGGAATTATGAAGACACAATCTCAGAGACTTGGATATGAAAACCCATTCCGGTTGCCAACGATTAGGCTGTCACTAAGCCAAGCCGCTTTCACACCAAAGGGCACAATATAAACCAAAGAAACGACGACAACAAAACATCCTATCAGTCTTTGTCTGTTTTAACAGCGTCTGAGAGCCTCTCTCAAGGCCAGAGAAGCAATCGCTCTCGAGACGCTGGAGAAACGGCTGATTGGCACAACCAGGGCGTTTGGTCATTTGTCTCGTAGTTTAGAGACCCAGAGCTGCACCTCAACTTGAAGTTTCAATTGGAAACATTAATTTGCCCTTTCACACAGCTCTCATGGCCGAGGACTTTAGCTGGAAGTGTTTACGATCAGCGTTTGAAATTAACACCCACCAAATACGGGTAAAAATCAACAGTGGCGAGAAACGCTACAGCCAATTTAGCGTTTTACTTGCTATGTTTACTCACTTTACTGGGGAAGTTTGTGCAAACGCAAATACTCGTGAGTCGTCATTATATTATAAAAAAAAGCTCAGAATCTGCTCATATCTGGCTTACTGTAACACACACACACTACGCAACATGTAACGGTGCGTTTGTTCATTTGCATTGAAGCAATAGCGAAGATTAAAAGGCATTTGCTGAACAGAAAAGACGTTGTTTTCCAACATCCTACATTTTATGTCCAACTAAAACACATTTTTGGTGAAAAGGACAAAGGAGGAGATGGCTATTTTGTTTGAATAAGAATGTATGAATGTATGAAATCCAATTTTTTTTATATATGCTGTGACGTACAGGTGAAACTCTAAAAATTAGAATATCGCGCAAAAGTTCATTTATTTCAGTATTTCAACTTAAAAGGTGAAACTAATATATTATATAGACTCATTACATGCAAAGTGAGATATTTCAAGCCTTTATTTGTCATAATTTTGATGATTATGGCTTACAGCTTATGAAAACCCCAAATTTAAAATCTCAGAAAATTACCATATTACATGAAATCAATAAAAAAAAAGGATTTTAAATACAGAAATGTCTGAAAAGTATAATCATGCATATGCACTCAGTACTTGGTTTGAACCCTAACCTTTTAAGTTGAATTACTGAAATAAATGAACTTTTGCACGATATTAAAATTTTTCGAGTTTCACCTGTAGTTAATCTGGTTAATTTATTTTTTACATTTTTTTTTTTTTTCTTTTTTTCTTTTTTATTCTTTGGCTAGTAGAAGTTCTGAATGGCCGGTAACTTAAAAATTTAGCAGCCAAATTGGCCGGTGAGTGAAAAAGTTCATTTCAAACCCTGTTTACGATGTACTCAGTGTGTGTGTGTGTGTGTGTGTGTGTGTGTAGATCATCCAGGACCGAGTGCTTCAGCAGAGCTCCAGGAGTAATCTGATGTGGAACAGTCATCCCGGCGGTCTCTTCACACACACTCAGTACTCATCCTACCTGGGAGACTTCCCTTTCTTCTACAGCAAACTTGGTAATTGACAATCATCTTCGTTATAGCTTGTAGTTTGACATGCATATGCATATGAAATTGCTCTCCTTTTCAATGCATTTTTTAAATAATTAGTTGAGTAATGAGTTGATCTTGTGGCTTTATATATGGTCAAGACACTTTCTTGTCAAGTCATCTTCATTTATATAGCGCTTTTAACAATATAGATCGTTTCAAAGCAGCTTTACAGTGATAATAGGAGATTACAGTAACAGAGATTGCTTTGGCTTTACAGCAGCTCTAGAATAAAGTTATTGTCCAGATAAAGTTAGTTTTGATTGATTCACTTCCGTTGCAAAGATCATTAGTTATTAACTTAGGGGCCGCTTACACGACACCGTTTTAATTGAAAACAGAAAACTTTTAATGCGTTCTGGCCGCTCATTTGCATGACAACAGATCCATTTGCATGGATTGAGAATGCAAACTTGTTGAAGAAAAATGTCATCATCTCCGTGTAAACTTCAAAAACGTGAATCTGTGAAACCGCACATGCATATTGCGTGTTTAGTCTATAGATATGCATGTTTGAATATGTCTGTGCGCAGGCGTGTAGTCTTTCTTTACAAATTGACATCGCATAACACAGGATTTTTGTTGTTTCCACTGAGCCATGCAAACTGGGATCATTTCATCAAAACATTTTGAACAAGTGAGTGATTTTGGACACAGCAAAAGTTTCTGTTCTCCCAAACTTTAAGAAACTAGTCCTGCATGACGTTTTGAGGTTATGTTCAAATGTTTCTGGAATTAATGAGCTTTCTAAGACATGACAGACAGGCATTATGGGACTTTTCAGATCCTCTTTCATCTTTCACAGACGTGGGTCTACTTGTCAAAGCCTAATTTGAGACTAGCCTCATTCAAAACCCAAGTTGTGTCCTGTCGTCGTCTGATTTATTTTTAAAACCCTCTCCTGTCATCTGTTAATTGCAGAGGTTGCTTGATATCTACAATTTTACCATGTAGCTAAGTGACAACCATTGTACGACTTGATAGATTATCGACCAGCCCTGTGTAATTGGATCACGAAATCCATATTCACAATCTAAAGTGTTGCGTGGCCCAGTTGCTAATGCAGCCCACGCTCGCCTCCATCTTCATCTGCGCTGCTGTCAGGACAATCAATGTGAAGCCGATGATCGAGCACCTCTTGTTAGTGGGAAAATGCGAGTGTGAAGGAGAAGAAAAAAAAAACGTGGGAACCCTCAAGAATTATCATCTTGTATCTGTGCAAGAATTATCATATTACATCATCACCGCCGCACCAATTAAACATGCTGAGTTATTAAGAGGCGAGGAAAGGATGGTGCCAACTGTCTGTTATTATTATTATCTCATGGGCAATAGTCTTGATCTATAGAGAGATTAAAAACAGTGTGCATGAAATTAATGCTATTATCGTTGATTGTAATTAAACATGTCGTTTGTTTAATAACTGTAAAACTTGGATTAATTATCTCCCATTAAATCACACTTCAGTCATACTCCGTGAAGAGGCCATATTACGCTCTTTTTTAAAGTCTACTAGAACAGGTTTTCCTGCTTGAATGTTGATTATTTTCCTCATATTCTCCATTGTTGCGGCCCCTCTCTTCCCAGTCTGTCAGTAACGCTCTGTTTACTTCCTGTCTCTATGAAGCCCCTCCTTCTGAAAAGCACACTGTGCTCTGATTGGTCGGCTAGAGCAGTGTGTTGTGATTGGTCAAGCAAAGTTATTTTGGTTAAAAATAAAATAAGTTATTATGTTTTTTTTTGTGCATTTTTCATAAGAATAAATGTATTTATTCTTATGAAAAATGCACAAAAATACCATTTCCAATTATAATATGAAATATATATTTTCCAAAACATTTTTGACTCTAAAATTGTGAGGACATCTAAATGAGTGGTGTTCCATGTTTGACGTTGACATCTCAAAAAATGAGCTTTCAGTAAGAATGTGTTTGGTCGCATTACCACACGCTTCCACTAGATGGAATTGCTCATTTTTGACCGCGAACAATACAAGTAAAAAAATTTCAGGACCATTTTGCTTTTTCGAGTAATGTCTATAATTTTTGTGTGTGTGCTCTCACAGCATGTGCTAAAATCTTTACCAAGTTTCGTATCATTCCAATGAAGTAAAAAAATCAAAATATGTTAATATACCATATTAAAATATAGCACCGAGGGTTAAAATCAGCAAAAAATATGAAAAAAGTTCAATGAATAGGTGGTGCATAGATCTGTTATATCATTTTTGGATGGTTATGATGCTAATCCTCTCAATCTAATTCTCTTGTTTTCAGGGATCAAGCCGAGTCCTAAGTTCACCGCTGTTATCCATGCTGTCACGCCACTGGTTTCTCAATCTCAACCCATTCTCAAGCTCCTGGTCTCAGTGGCCAGATCTCAGTACTGCGCTCAGGTAAGAGCTCATCTTTACATGCCTGACTAGTTCAGGAAATTAATGGGAAAAAAATATTGCATATTTATTAGTATTTGCAGAGAAAAGATCCAAATGAAGACGATTTAAAGACAAAATCTGGCTTTAGTGCTTTGTCATCAATACGTTTTTATTCATTTTAATTTAATTAATAATTCAATATTTATATATATTTTTTAATTAATCACATTTAATGAGTGGTTCTCAACCAGGGGGCCTCAGCAAACTTAAAAAAAAATGTAAATTGACTTAAAAATATTTAAATTAATAAATGTCTACTAATATCTTAAATATATGAAGGCCCCTCCCCCTCCCTTTTTATTTACAGAAAATAGGAGTGACATTATAAATTAATCTAGAATATTTATATCAATATTTAAAGTATTTATAATATGACAAATACTTAAAATAATGATAAATATTTAAAATAATTTGCTTCCACAAAAAGAAGCAGTTTCAATAAAGGAATGTTTTAAAAATGAATTTAATTTTTTTTTGTTTGTTTTTATGATTACAGGGGTTTTTTTTACATTATTTTTTACTTAAAAAAAAAAGCAATTTCTCAGCAATTTCTATCCAATAATATACTAATAATTCAATTAATAATTGAATTGATTGATATTCATAGAGACACTTCAAGCTTTCTAAAGACACGTCTCTCATGTCTGTGTGGCAAGTATTCGCTGAGTTTCGGTTCATTTTTGTGACGCGTTTCAGAAAAAAGTGAATGGATACAGAGTCGGCAGAATACCCACACACCCTGTTTGTTTTCTTTATTTTACAAAAGCACAAAGTTTTGTCATTATTATGAGTTTACACTAATAAAAGTAGACCCTTTACAGTTTCGAATGATGATATCTGTATGACAAAAAATGACGATTTAGCTGCTATGTGGATGAAATTCACCAGAACGCACCGGCATGTTCGTCCACCCCAGAGGGTTAAAGTATATTTAGTCTTATTTGAAATTATTATAAGGACCCGTTGGACCTTGTCGTGGGCTCTCTGACTCCCTGATTGAGGAACCACAGCGTTAGGCTTTTTGCTATCCGAACCTTAGGAAAATTATACAGTTTGTTTATGCAATTTGATGTGATGAGGTCGCCGAGCGATGTTGTTTTCCTCTTGAAGACGAGTGGATATCTCTCAACGGTAGAAGCGGTTTGAAGCGTCACACTTTGCATCTGGACGCTCGCCTCAGTTTACACCCCTCTTAAACCTCAGAGAGGAGAGTTTCCATGGGATCCAGAGCCGTCTGAAGTGTTTACCAGCCTGGGAACTGATACGTATTGATTCCTCTCTAACATGAGAGAAAGAGAGGATTAAACAACTTTTATTTAGTCACCCTTTATATCTCATACACATTCACAATAATAATATAATACATTAAAAAAAAAAAATTAAACCAACCGACCCTCAAAAAACACACATTAAGATATCTTTAAAACCCCAAATATCACACAAATAATTTCATTTTTCACAAGTTTGTAGTACACAAATTCAATCTTGATTCTTCACCTAAAGAGAGAGAGAGAGAGAGTTAAATTCAACATGTCCCGATTGATTGTGTGAAGCACGCACACACACACACGCAAGCTGGCGGTTCTCTCAGACCGTCTCCTCTCTCCTCCGCGGGCTTGAAAAGACTCGAGCCAAACCAACGCTTGGCTTTTGTTTCTCTGGCGGAGCTGAATCTACTCCAGCTGAAGTGCAGGGATGGGAATAGCAATGCTAGGCTCCTTTAGCTACAATGCATCACCCCGAGTCTTTGCTCGGATGAAGGAAGGATATAAATAAACGAGAGGAGAACGACAGGCGTCTTTTGAGCTGGTTCTGACAAGACTCTGAGACTGAGATTCGGACCCACCGCTGAGAGTCTCCGCATGTTCCTCCTCCTCCACAACTGAGAGAGATGCTGTGTGTGTTTAAAGACACACAAATAAAAATACCCTTTTAAGTTAGGCATGTGAAAAACTACTTTCAGTGTCCCTGCAGGGCCTTAAAAGTCTTAAAAAGCTTTGCATGTTAAGGTCATAAAAAGAAAAAACACAATATAGTCAAAATATTGCCTAATCGTCCCCCGGAGTATTAGATATTCTTGATGTTAGGATGACAAAAAGTTTTAAAATCCACCTGTGGTGAAAATCCAGCTTGTTTATGTGTCTATGTGGTTTTTTTAATCTGCTTTAAGACAAACCATGTGCAAATTCATAAGTCGACAGCATTGCTGAGCATTTCCTCCTTAAAACTGCAGTGAACCAAAGACAGTCTCAAAAACATGCTTTGAAATCGCTGGTGTTTCTGACGTCACAAACTACCTTGTAACCAATCAGATCAACGTGTGATCATCAACCAGTGGATCTCTGAGCTGAGCGAGTGAGTGGAGGCGGGGCTAATTTGCATATTCATAGAACCACGCATACTAAATGAGGCAAGGGTGTCGAGTTACATTCAAGATATTTCTTTAAGGAAAAAACTTTTTTTTGGTGATCTAATATGAGTTTTAAGAGATAAAATTATTGACTACAGGGGGACTTTAAGTTTTTTAAGTCTGGTCTGCCTCGGTGTTCGTCAGTGTCAGAATGATTGAGATGACCAATGAAATCACAGAAGACGAGTGTGAATTCCAACACAACGCTTTTGTGTAATTGAAATGTTAGAAAATAAAACACACTAGAGGTGGAAATGCAGCCACGATTATTTCTAATAATTTAACAGGTTACCACACCTTAAATTATTGTTCAGATGTTGTATTTCAAGACACTTGTCAGACATTTTTGTCCTTAAAACGCTCTTGTGTGTGGGACTAATTTCTTATCTGCCTCCGTTGCTAATTACAAAACATAGTTTCAGAGCTTGTAACATCTGCACTGATAGCAGATAATGAGGGATAATGCAGTTATTAGAGAGAGAGAGAGAATTACCCGAGTCTCAACAGTGTTCGACAGCAGCGTCTCTACTAATAGTGAAATGTAAGTTTATCTGCTTCAAGAACAGCGCTTTTATTTCCTCGCTAGCAGTGTCCGAATTGTGTCAAAGCTCTTGGGGGGTCCCCACAAAAAAAAAAAAAAAAAAAAAACGTAATAATATACATATTTTTTCAGTTATTCATTTCATATAATAAAGTATAGAGTATTTTTGTGGATTGAGCTCGGTACCTAGGGGGGTCCGGGGGCATGCCCCCCCGTAAGAAAATTTTGTACATTTTAAAGATAAATTCATTAATCTGGTGCACTTTGAGTCCCCCGAATCTGCTGTTAAAACTAAATAATCCACCCACCAAACTCCCGAACCTATGATATTCTCTGATTTAGATATCTGCATCTGATCATCACATTTCAATTATTCAAATTCTCAGTGTTAAGCATGATAATATGATGAAATATCACACTGTAGGCTGATTTAAAATTAAGATTTATTTAAAATAAAAGTTCTTCTTTTGTCAAAATTACATTTGCAGCATTAACAGAGGCTTTACTCCCTTCAAACTTAAATTGTCAATGTGTCATTACATCACTGTTGGAAAACACTCTTATCAGAATAATTTTTTTAGCTTTATAAAGGGCATTCCCTTTCGTGGTCACTCCGAGTTACGTCGGATGACGACGATTGGGGTTTCGCTTAGAAGCCTATCACCTTCGAGTATTAGAAAACGAGCCAATGGCAATGAAATGCCATGGGTCTGCGGAATTTGCATAGCGTAACTCCGCCCGCCGCAGGGGGTATATAAGGAAGTACGCGAGCACAATGCAGACATGCTTTCGCTTCAGAGCCGAGAACTTCTCCACTCCTGTAAGCCAAATATTCTGAGTTAGTCTTCTCTTACCTTCGAGACGAGCGAACTCTCCGGTGTTGGTGTGACGGCGATTTCAGCGAGTGCTCACTACCCTGCTGGTCTGTTCAGTGATCTGACAGTTAGTGTGTTTCTCCCTGTTCGCTTCAGCATCCGCGGAGTTTATCCTCTCACAAAAAGAGCTTGCACGCGGCACGTCTTTTTAAAGATGCCTCGCCCGTGCACTTCTGGTTGCGGTCGCGAGATATTTTTCTCTGATGGGCATGAACACTGCTTAGCGTGTTTGGGCGTTGATCACGCTAAAGCAGCGTTCATGGATGACTCATGTTCTCACTGCGGGAACATGACCATCTCCATGCTGCGGTCGAGACTCAATGAACTCACCAGAGCGAGAGTCCCCCTACCCACACCCCGATCTACTGACTCCGAGAGGGCTAGTACTTCGGCTGGTGGCCGGGGTGACCTGAGGGTGACTGTGTGGGACATACCACCGACACGTCCGCGGTCCACACACCCCTCTTCAGCAGTGGTTCCCGCGAGTGTACAGACTGAGACCGCTGGTTCCTCTTCGGAGCCCCAGCGCGTCTCGTTTGGAGCTCCAGAGGAAGATACTATGTCGATCGCGGCATCACAAGGTGGGCGCGAGTCCTCGGGAAGTGAGGATTCGGCTGCGTTGCCGCCCTCGGGCGTGTCAGCGTTGCCCGAGTCTGATCCCGAGCTGACCGCCATGCTTTCCCGGGCAGCCGCGGCCATTGGTGTTGAGTGGTCCCCGCCACCTGATCCAGTGCGCTCGCGGCTGGACGATTGGTTTTTGGGAGCGGCCGCTGACACCCGTCGGCGCCCAACCCCAATTCCTTTCTTCCCGGAAGTGCATGAGGAAGTCACGCGGTCCTGGAAGGCTCCCATGTCTTCCCGTGATCGTTCGTCGGCTTTCTCCGCCTTTCCTCCCCTCGATAAAGCTGATGCTTGTGGGTACACTGGGATTCCCACGGTTGAACGTTCTGTCGCGATGCAGCTGTGTCCGGCAAGCGCTTCATCACGTGGTGATCCAAAGCACCCTTCCAAAGCCTGTAGATTCTCGTCTACTATGGTGGCGAAATCTTACAGAGCGGCGGGACAGGCAGCTGCTTCACTGCATGCCATGGCCATCTTACAGGTCTACCAGGCCAAGATGCTCCGTGACATGCACGAGGGTAGGACAGACCCAGGGCTCTTTGATGAGCTGCGCGCCGCCACTGACCTCGCTCTCCGGGCGACGAAAGTGACCGCGCGCTCCCTGGGTTTGGTGATGTCCACAGCTGTGGTCCAGGAGAGACACCTGTGGCTGAACCTGGCCGATATGCGTGAGCCTGAGCGGACTCGTCTGCTCAACGCTCCCATATCCCAGGCCGGCCTTTTCGGCGGTGCAGTCGAGGACTTTGCCCAACAGTTCTCGACTGCTCAGAAGCAGACTGAGGCCATTAAACATATTCTGCCCCGGCGTGCTGTTGCTGCTAAGCCACCGGTTCAGAGTCCTCAGCCTGCTCGCCGCCGAGGGCGCCCTCCTGCGGCTCCCGCCCCTCCCGCACGGCCCCAGCAGCAGTCATCGGGGTCGCGTCGTGGAGGAAGCCGCAGGAAGGCGCCACAGCCCTCTCCAGCCCCGCCGCCCGCTAAACGCCAGGCTAAGCGGCGCTCCTGAGACGGGCAGCTCAGGATTGGCTTTCCTTTCTGTTCAGGAGGTGGTAGCAGGGCCACTCCTTCCCCCGGTGGAGGGCCGGGGGAGAATCTTTTGTTCTCCACTCCCCGCTGCTCGTCCCACGACGGGCAGCACCCTAATGTGGTTAAAGACAGAATCGAAAATCCCAATCCTGAGCCCACAGAGCCCGAGGGCCGCAGTGCGCGCCACCCTCGGGTCCCGCCACTGCCGCCCTCCTCTGTCCCAGAGGTGCGGGATGACAGCACGCGCCGCCCACGGGCCTCGCTCCTCTCATCCCCCTCTGTCGCCAGACCCCTGCCAGAGCACGCCCCCGTGGGACGCGCGCCCTCCCCTGGCCTCCTCTGGCAGGACGCGGTTAATGACCGTGCCCCCGCACAGGGCCGCTATGCCACCCTCGCCGGTGCCGGTCATTCCGCCTCGCTGCCCCACCGACGGTACGTCTGTGGTTCGTATGACCCCGCTGGTGCACTTTCTGGAGGCCTGGCTAGAGCTTCCCAGACTGTCCCGCTGGGTCGCGAGAACCATCAGGCTCGGCTACGCGATTCAGTTCGCGCGATCTCCTCCCCGCTTCAGGGGAGTCCGCTTCACTATGGTCGGTGGCAATGCCCCTGTCATGAGAGCGGAGGTCGCCACCCTGCTGGCGAAGGGTGCGATCGAGATTGTCCCTCCAGCCGAAATGAAGTCCGGCTTCTACAGCCCTTACTTCATCGTACCCAAGAAGTCCGGTGGGTTACGGCCGATCCTCGACCTACGCGTCTTGAACCGCTCCCTTCACAGGCTGCCGTTCAAGATGCTAACGGCCAAACACATCCTCCAGTGTGTGCGGCCGCAGGATTGGTTTGCAGCGATCGACCTGAAGGACGCCTACTTCCATGTCTCCATTTTACCTCGACACAGACCGTTTCTACGGTTTGCTTTCGAGGGACAGGCATACCAGTACGCGGTTCTCCCTTTCGGACTAGCCCTGTCTCCTCGCGTCTTTACGAAGGTCGTCGAGGCAGCCCTTGTTCCCCTCCGGGAACACGGGGTTCGCATCCTGAACTATCTCGACGACTGGCTGATCCTAGCTCACTCTCGACACCAGGTTTGCGAACACAGGGACCTAGTGCTCCGGCACCTAGTTCGTCTGGGCCTTCGGGTCAACTGGGAGAAGAGCAAACTCTGCCCCGTGCAGAGGATCTCTTTTCTCGGTATGGAGATCGACTCGGTCGCCATGTGCGCGCAGCTTACGAGCGAGCGCGCGCAGTCACTGCTGACTTGTCTTCGTCAGTTCGAGGGCAAGAGTGCGGTTCCACTGAAACTTTTTCAGAGGCTCCTGGGGCATATGGCATCCGCAGCCGCAGTAACGCCGCTGGGATTGCTTCATATGAGACCGCTTCAGCTGTGGCTTCGCGATCGAGTCCCGAGGTGGGCATGGCAACACGGCACGCTCCAAGTCCCAGTGACTCCAGCCTGCCGTCAGACCTTCACCCCGTGGGCGAACCTCAATTTTCTACGGGCCGGAGTGCCCTTAGAACGAGTTTCCCGGCATGTTGTTGTATCAACAGATGCCTCCAACACGGGCTGGGGCGCCATGTGCAATGGTCATGCTGCCGCGGGCTCCTGGACAGGACCCCAGCGCCTTTGGCATGTCAATTGCCTCGAGTTGCTGGCTGTACGTCTCGCCCTGCACCGCTTCCGGGCGTTGCTCAGGGGTCAGCACGTACTAGTCCGATCAGACAATACCGCAACAGTAGCGTACATCAACCATCAAGGTGGTCTACGCTCCCGCCGTATGTCGCAACTCGCTCGCCACCTCCTCATATGGAGTCAGAAGCATCTGAGGTCGCTTCGAGCCATTTATATCCCGGGACACCTGAACCAGGCGGCCGACGAGCTGTCTCGAGTTCGGCCTCTCGCTGGAGAATGGCGACTCCATCCCCGGACGGTTCAGCTGATTTGGGATCAGTTCGGCGACGCACAGGTAGACCTGTTTGCCTCCCACGACTCGTCCCACTGCGACCTGTTTTATTCCCTGACCGAGGGCACGCTCGGCACGGATGCACTGGCGCACAGCTGGCCGCGGGGCCTACGCAAATATGCGTTTCCCCCAGTGAGCCTCCTTGCGCAGACCTTGCGCAAGATCAGGGAGGACGAGGAGCAGGTCACTTTGGTTGCCCCGTATTGGCCCAACCGGACCTGGTTCTCCGAACTAGTACTCCTCGCGACAGCACCTCCCTGGCCAATTCCTCTGAGGAAGGACCTCCTTTCTCAGGGACGGGGCACCTTATGGCACCCTCGTCCCGATCTTTGGAACCTCCATGTGTGGCTCCTGGACGGGACGAGGCAGGTTTGAGTACCCTACCACCTGCGGTGGTGGCTACCATCACTTCCGCTAGAGCATCGTCCACGAGACATGCCTATGCGTTGAAGTGGAACCTCTTCGTCAACTGGTGTTCTTCTAAACATCAAGAACCCTCGAAATGCCCCATCAGTGTCATGCTTTCCTTCCTGCAAGAAGGGTTGGAGCGAAGGCTGTCTCCCTCCACCCTGAAAGTGTATGTGGCCGCCATTGCCGCCCATCACGAAGCAGTCGATGGTAAGTCTCTGGGAAAGCACGACCTGATCGTCAGGTTCCTGAGGGGAGCCAGGAGACTAAATCCTCCTCGTCCTCCCCTCGTTCCCTCTTGGGACCTCTCAGTGGTTCTAACTGCCCTGCAGAGCGCTCCATTTGAGCCTTTGCAATCAGTGGAGCTTAAGTTCCTGTCAATGAAGACAGCGCTCCTGGTTGCATTGGCCTCCATCAAGAGGGTAGGGGACCTGCAGGCATTTTCGGTTGACGAAGCGTGCCTGGAATTCGGGCCGGCTGACTCTCACGTGATCCTGAGACCCCGGCTTGGATATGTGCCCAAGGTTCCTACCACACCCTTTCGAGACCAGGTAGTGAACCTGCAAGCGCTGCCCTTGGAGGAGGCAGACCCAGCCTTGGCACTGCTCTGTCCAGTACGAGCCCTCCGTGCTTATGTAGACAGAACGCGGTGTTTCAGGACCTCAGACCAGCTCTTTGTCTGTCATGGTGGGAAGCTGAAGGGAAAGGCTCTCTCAAAGCAAAGGTTATCACACTGGATAGTGGATACCATTGCGTTGGCATACCAGCAGCAAGGTCGTCCGTGCCCCCTTGGTGTGAAAGCCCACTCCACACGTAGTGTGGCTTCCTCTTGGGCTCTAGCGCATGGCGCTTCGCTAACAGACATTTGTAGAGCTGCAGGCTGGGCGACACCCAACACTTTCGCGAGATTTTATAATCTCCGAGTAGAGCCAGTTTCTTCTCATGTACTCGCTTCAACCAGCCGGTGCTAGATTCTGCTCAGGTGTCTTCGCTTGCTCGCCATTCCCCTCCACGGACGGGATACGTGCGATATTTTCCTCAGGTGAGTCTGATAAGCTCTGAGTTCCTCCAGCACTGCTTATGTCAACGCCTGAGTTATGCCAAAATTCCATACTCAGCTTTTGCGCTTGACTAGGTGCCACCATGTGCATGGTCCCCCCTCTGGGCGACCCCCACATGTGTATTCCGCTGTAAGTCTCTTTGTGAGCGTGTGTCTTTCCCTTGGCAAGCCACCTTGCCACCCCTGGGGTTTAAAATTCCACTTGCGGCTGGACACCTCAGTGATCTTCCATATGCAGCCTCTGGCCATATGTGTATTCTAAGTCCCCCCCATCAATGGCTGGGCATAATTGCATACTTCTCTCTGGAGATATGCTTCCCAGTGTACCTTGGTATCCCTGTGTTAAGTAGGACTCCTTCGTTCGTGCTAGTCTCACAACAGGGAGCTCAGACTTACGCAGGGCACTGGAAGACAGCCGAGGTGGCGTGATTAGACTGGAACCCCAATCGTCGTCATCCGACGTAACTCGGAGTGACCACGAAAGGGAACGTCTCGGTTACGGATGTAACCCTCGTTCCCTGAGTGGGAACGGAGACGTTACGTCTTCCTGCCACTTCCGCTGTACCGCTGAAAAACGCCTGGGGCCAGTCTCGGCTCCGAAGCGAAGGCATGTCTGCATTGTGCTCGCGTACTTCCTTATATACCCCCTGCGGCGGGCGGAGTTACGCTATGCAAATTCCGCAGACCCATGGCATTTCATTGCCATTGGCTCGTTTTCTAATACTCGAAGGTGATAGGCTTCTAAGCGAAACCCCAATCGTCGTCATCCGACGTAACGTCTCCGTTCCCACTCAGGGAACGAGGGTTACATCCGTAACCGAGACGTTTCTTTCCCTAATTTGTACTCTCTATACTCTTTCCTTACTCTCAGGGAACTGAGGTTACGTTAGTAGCCTAACCGAGTAGGCCTACGTTATTTCTTATTTTATTTTTTTGATTTTATTTTTTAATCAGGGCATTTGTTCGGTTGGGCAAGTAGGCTACAATTCTCTTTCACTTGTCCCTTAAAAAACACACGCACGTGTCCCGGACAACCGTTAATGTCGAAATTCTATTCAGATCAGTTAATTACCAAACAATCATAAAAGAAAGAAATATTATCTTACTGTCATCGTGAGGTGAAAATGAGGATCCACTCTGCCAGACTCTCGTGAAAGTGCTTATCTATAGCACGAAATTTATTTCTCGTACCATTTATTCGCCAAAAATAGTTTTTGCGTGCATATATGATACGCACTTTATGGCGTGTAGGCCTAATACGCACGTACTCCACACCCCTAATCCTACCCAAGGGGTTTGCAGTGTGTATCATTTACACGAAAAACAAACAAACAAAAAAAAAAACTATTTTTTTTTGGGCCTTATGGGGGGTCCCTTGATGCTTATGGGGGGTCCCGGACCCCCTCAGCCCCCCCTCAATTCGAACACTGCTCGCTAGTGAGAAACTTCAAGTAATTTAAGTTGTTAAACTATTTTACTGATAAAATCGTCAGAGCAGCGCTGACAACATGTTTCTTTGCGAGTGTGTGTGTCTGTACTGTAAGAGTGTGTGTGTGTGTGTGTGTGTTTTTGAGCTTTCCGTACATAAAATGTAATTTTGTGGCAAAAAACATTGTTTTTTTTTATCCTATTGTTTACTATATTTATGTGATCAGTGTCGCTGTGGGTTTTGGTTCTTCTGCTGTTGTCGGCTGTAAAGACCTTTAAATAACTGAAATCATTTGGCGAAGTGATATAGAGCTGTAATGCGTCAATCGTCAACCAATCAGAATCCAGCATTCAACAGCACTATAGTATAACAGTAAAAGAGTGCATGGAAAGATGTAACTAAACATTTAATATTTAACTGTTTTACGATATAAATGTGCCATGCTATCATCTTATCTTCTACATGATTACATGTTTTGCATTTTCCCCACATGCAAATAAGAGTAAATGTGTGCATATTTTAAAAATTAAATATTATTTGCAAATTGATAACTTCACAACTACATTTAGACCTTTTTTCATCCTTCCGTTTCTTTGTTCCCTTAAATCCCATTTAATCCTTTAATTATGTAATAAAAAAAAAGACTTTAAAAACTTTGGGTAAGACATGGTTACATCCTTGAATTATGACAGTGTTTATGTTTTAAACTAGAAAGCGCACTTAACCGGTGACTGATAGTTGAATCCCTCGAGGCTTCACTCAGAATCTGTCTACATGCTTCAGCAAAATCCATGAACACTGTCTGCGTTATCAAAAAATCCAGCCTTCAGGCTTTGTTTTGTTTCTAAGAGTTTAAGTAGTTTAATTATGTCTCTGATCTTATTATAGATTATGGAATGCTTAAAGTTTGAAGAGGCCTGATCCTCCTGCGTGTAATATCATTAGACAGTCCAGCTTTCCTGTCCTCTGTTCTGTGCTCGAGAGCGGCGTGAGTCTGCCATCGGGACTTAATGAATGAAAGATGTGGTTAAGTAAAAGGCTGGATGGATGTTTATATCACCAGCGCATTAAAACGAGTGCATTAATATAAATATAGTGCTTTTCCAGTTTAAGCAGCTCTTAAAGCAGCAATCCAGCCTGAGTCATTCCCAACGCATATCATATTATACAATTTATAATATAATGTAGATGTTACACTAATTTCAGTACAGATTTATAAAATGTATATAATATAATATAAATTATATATTATATTATAATAATTTTATATATAAAGTAATAAAATAAAAATTTAATTTTAATTTAAATATAATAAATGTTATATTAATTTCAATACATTTTAACAATTTATTTTAAATATATATATATTTAGCAAAGTTGCACTCGTTAGACAAAACTGCCACAGAAAAATAAAATAAGATTTAAATTTAATAAATGTTGTATTAATTTAAATGTTTTAATATTAGATATTTTTAAATTATTGTGGAAAGTTGCACTTGTTAACAACAAAAATTCCCACAGAAAAAATAAAATAAGATTAATAATAGGGCTGTCAAAAGATTAATCGTGATTAATCGCATCCAAAATAAAAGTTTGTGTTTAAACAATATATGTGTGTGTACTGTGTATAATTAAATTTGAATATATAAATACACACACATGCATGTATATATTTAAGAAAAATATGTAATTTATATCTAAAAAAATTATATTTATATATAATATAAATTATATATAAATATATACAGTGTATGTATGCAAATATTTCTTAAATATATACAAGCGTGTGTGTATTTATATATACAAAATAATTATACACAGTACACACACATATATTATGTAAACACAAACTTTTATTTTGGATGCGATTAATCGCGATTAATCTTTTGACAGCCCTAATTAATAATAATGTTATTTTTAGTGTAAAGTAATAAAATATGATTTTAATTTCAATTTAAGTGTAATAAATGTTGTTTTAATTTCAATAAAGTAATTTCAATTTTAAAAAAAAAATTATTATTATTGGTAAAGGTTTATAAGCCTAATGTTTTTATGTCATGATATAAAATCCTTATTAATATGCATTTAATTTTCTTGTGGATTTTCAGAACAAGCAGATTTTTGATAGTCTATCAGTTTTGTTGTACGTGTAAACACTTGATTTTAAATTCAATTTAATGTAATTGAAATATTTACATCAATACATTTTAATAATTTATTTCAATTGATATGTTAACTTTGTTAATTTTTATAGGGGAAACTTCATAAACCTGATCAGCAAGCCTCGATCTTTCTCTGTCATCGCCTTTGATTGCTTTTCTGTCGGCTTGTTCAGTTTGCGCACTCGTGTTCATGTTTTGATGTCAAACCTGATCACTTCAGCGTTTTAAATTCTCATTTATATTCATTTATTTTTCTTGTGGGCTTGTAGACGGAGCTGATTTTTGATAGTCTATCAGCGTTTGCTTGTGCATGTAAACTCACTAACTCTCGACTGAAAACCCCGAGTGTTGGGTTGAGTCCAAACACTCCAGCGCTCTTAATGAGTTATTTAACCCGACTCTGAGAAGCAACCGACTTCTAAATCACACACACACACTCTGAGAGGAAGAAGGGCCGCTCCGCATGAAACATTTATGAGTGTTAACGTAAAACCAGAGCCAGTCGCTTCAGCTGGAGGTGTAATCACTCAAACACACTTGAAAGTGACAAAACAAAATGAATGTAAAAACCTCACGGCTGTTAGAAGCTGTAAACTGAAACCGACACCGAATCCCTGTAACGCTGTCAGGTTTGGGACTAATGTGAAAACAAGATACATGATCATAAAATAAATGCGTTTGAACTGTCACATGTATGCTCTGTTTAAGTGTGGCTTTGTATGATTATGCATGACATGTAATATTATGTCTTGTGTTATTAGAAACATATAAGCTGAGATCAGATTGAATTAATGTGACTTCCTTCCCATGAGGCATCAGTAGGTGCGTTTCCATTACAGATTTGCGCAAAACTTTTGCGATTTATTTTTTTTTTATTTATTTTTTTTTTATAAATGTCGACAAAAAACTATTGCGAAATGACGGCGTTTCCATTAACTGATGTTATGCGACTAAAACTTAATTTTTTCCTCTCGCGATCAGTAAAATCATTCCAAAATGTAGGTTTATGTACTAATCCCAGCCACTGCACTAGCCATTATTATTAATGGAAGGAGACGTGTGTGTGTTTTCCAAGCATTAATGGTAAGGAACGACCCTTATTATACTGTGAGCGGCTCATATGAGGAGTTTCTGGGTGTTTCTCCCTCAGATCTGCGTCGAGGTCTTGATTGTGGCACCTCTATGAGGTGTAGAATCCAGTATTCCTGTAATTCTTTTTGTCTTTTATGAATTTAATAAAGAGCTCTGTCTCGTATTCTGTCCAAACACACCGCGTCATCTACGTCAGGTGACTGTAAATGTGCAAAAACTGTTTCCATTGCAGTTTTGCGAAATATTTCTTTTTCGAATTGCCTGAAAAACCTCCTCATGAGAGCGGAAAAACTTTATTGCGATAAATGGGAGTTTTTGCAAAAATTACGTGTTTCCATTGGGCGTATTTTCAATTCGCAATTTGAAGGGTAATGGAAACGCGGCTACTGATAGAAATGCATAACTTTTGTTTGCTGATCTCTCTTTCTTTCTGTTTTTTTTCTCAGATTATCGTGTTGTGGAATTGTGACAAGCCTTTGCCCGCCAAGCATCGATGGCCGGCCACTTCAGTGCCCATTATTGTCATCGAAGGAGAGAACAAGGTGAGAGAAAGTTTCTGTAGGGTTTTCTCTCATAGGTTTTCCATTTTATGATACTTAAATATGCGCATTTCCTTTTTGCACGTTAAAGCTGAAAAATTACCATTTTCTCATTATTAGATGTGCCACATTAAAATTCTAAAAATATAATCAAAAATGAATGAAACTTTGCAAATGCAGGGGTCAATACAATTTTTAATACAATTTTTAATACAACACAAGTAATTAACACTTTTATTCATCAAGAACACAGTAAATTGATCTAAAGTGACAGCAAAGACACTTATAATGCTCTATTTCTACTCAAACTTTCTGTTCATCAGAGAATCCTGAAAAATAAAATCCATCACTTTTTCCACAAAAAAATAAACAGCACAACTGTTCAACTCGGATAATAATCATAAATGTTTCTTGAGCATCAAATCATCATATTAGAGTGATTTCTGAAGGATCATGTGACACTGAAGACTGGAGTAATGATGCTGAACATTCAGCTTTGGAATGAAACCGTATATTACAGTAAACACAACGCTGCATCTCTAGCTTGTCTGTGTGACTGTGTGTGTGTGTGTGTGTGTGTGTGTGTGTGTGTGTGTGTGTGTGTGTGGTCTAGGCTAAAGCTGAGGAACAGAGAGGGACTGTGAGTGTTGTTTCCCAGTGTTTGGAGTGGAGAGAGGGATTAGTTTTCCTCTGGCTGAGGGAAGAGCGCAGTGAAGTAGTGCCAGTCAGCCTGTGGTGTGTATGGCTTGTGGCTCGCTTGTTTGCTGTGTGTGTGTGTGTGTGTGTGTGTGTGTGTGTGTGTGTGTGTGTGTGTGTGTTCCCACCCAGACTGGTTGACGAGGAGACAGCTCTTTTAAGCCGTGATTGACAGCCTGGTCCCACACCGCACTGAAGTGTAGCTTTGGGCATTTTCCTTTTTAAACACTCGCGTTCTTCCCGAATCTTGAGGTCCTGCAGAGAAAACTGAGCCTCTCCGTCTCTCTCTCTGCGGTCCGACTGCCTTTCATTACACAACAGCATCAGCTACACACTGAGATGTGCTTTAGTTTCTGGATGAAGTGGAACAGTCTAATACAGGATGGGACTTGATGAATAGCCATCTGGGATTTGATTGGATTGTGAAGTTATCACAAATAAATTTTGTGAAGATTAAATATTAAAGTTTAGTTATGTCAACACAAAATTTGGTGCAATGAGGATATTTTAAATATATACACACACACACACACACACACACACACAATCATATTTTCTTTTTAATTTTGCACAATAAATGTATATATGTATATGAAGAGTTCAGATGCAAAAGCCTCTAAGTGCCATCTGAAAATTTCTCATCTGAAATTGAAAAAAATTATTTATCAAGCTCATATATTTAAGTTCAATAATTTCACTTAAATGACAATGAATAGATAGTTAATTGTCATTTAAGTGAAATTACTGAAGTGAAACTTAAGTGAAACTTAAATATACGAGCTTGATAAAAATGATCATTCTAGAAGAAAATTTCAGATGGCACTTAGAGGCTTTTGCATCTGAACTCTTCATTTATATATATATATATTATTGTGCAAAAAAAAAAAATATATATATATGTGTGTCTGTGTGTAAATCTACATTTGGATTTTTTTGTTTTTAAGTGAGTCTTAGTTTTAATTTTAATAGTGATGCACAGAAATATTTTTTATTTACTGAAACCAAAATTAACATTTTCATTTCAAACCAAAACCAAAACTGTTAGTAATCAGATGTGTGTAATTATACTCTGCTGCTCTCAGATGATAGATTACACTCGTCGTAATGAAGTCCTCTTAATATTTCAGCCAAACAAACTTCCTTTAAAGTCGGCATGAAACAGAAGTTGCGATAGTCTTTTCTGTTGTCTATCCGAGTGAAACGCTTCTGGAACAAGAACAAATGTGGGCGGGGCTTGATTTTGTCTGTGGGGAATTGATTGGATGGTTGTGGTTCGTTATTGGCTGATCTCACGTGATTGACAGGTTGCCCCGCCCTCGTCATCAGAGAAGAGAAGAGATGAGGGGAAGTTATTCTGATTCAAGATTACCAGGAACGTGATATAAAAAAATGATGTGCATGGATAATTCATTTATAATAAATACTGCAATAACTGCAAACACTGTTACACTCTCTCTCTCTCTCTCTCTCTCTCTCTCTCTCTCTCTCTCTCTCTCTCTCTCTCTCTCTCTCTCTCTCTCTCCTATCTCTCTCTCCTATCTCCTATCTCCTATCTCTCTCTCTCTCTCTCTCTCTCTCTCTCTCTCTCTCTCTCTCTCTCTCTCTCTCTCTCTCTCTCTCTCTGGCGTGAGATTTGTGAGATTGTGAGATTTCCTGTGTTAGATTTAATCGGGTCTTCCTCATCTTTCACCTTCATATAGTGGTGCTGGCTTTCTAGAAGTGCAGATAGTATGTGGAGTTTCCTGCAGCACTGCCGTCTGTGTGTGTGACAAGTGTGTGAGTGTGTGTGTTATTTCCAGTTTGCTTGTGCTTTAACCCAGTCCTCTTTCGGTGCGTTTATGACTCCGACACTGTTTTGACATTTTGTGCCGTTGAGGCTCGATTCGCCTGTGTGTGTTTTGACAAAAGTTGAAATAGTGTTTGCATGTGTGTTTGTTTGCTTGTGTGTGTGTGTCTGTGTGTCTGTGTGTGTGGCCTGTTGTTGTGTGTGTCTGTGACAGGACTGTAATGCATGTGGTCTGCTTATTGTAGGTCTCATATTGTAAATTTCCTCCTCTTATTAGTGCCCAACTAGCCTGGTTAAAACCAGACCCTTCTCAGCTGAAACTGAGTGTAGGGTCTGGAGAAGCTATGTAGACGAATCATTTCCAAAGGGGCGTCACCAACCGACGTAGCTCAGCTTGATTGACAGGTGATCTGACCAATCATACTTCGCCATCCGCCATTTTGTCCGACAAAGCATTTAGGAGAGTAAATTAACAGGAGGATTTGAACTTGAAGAGACTTTGTTTAATATGTTTAATATCAAACGTAACCGAAAAGTAGCCTGCTCTGTCCTGTCTGCCAGCGTGTTGTCAGTCTCCTCTCTGCTCCGCAATGTATTTTTCACTGCGTGAGAACTCCTTCAGCGTCGCTGCGCTGTCGTCATCATGTAAATCCCTCCCCAAACGTTTCTGATTGGTGCCGCGATTTCGGCGGCACAGAAATGAGTTTGAATGGGCTCTTCTCCAGACTATCCTGGAGAGAGAATTAAAATTCACCGGAAGTAGTCTGGGTTTTCCCAGGCTAGTGCCCAACCACACACGCACAATAACCAGATATGTGGACTTTAATCCAAACAAGAAAAGAAACATAAAAATGTGCATTTTTCCCTCTTTAAATGCCCATTACACCAAGATATAGAACTAAAAACCATTGTAAATGTAAAGGAGTAGCAGTTCCCACTTGAATGAGTGATTAAAAACATTGTCAGCCAATCAGAATCCAAGAGCTCGAGCATTTAAAGTGACAGACGACAAAACTGCAGCGCTTCTAATAAACAGAGCGATGTCGTCTGCTGGTGAGACGCTGACGTGTGAACAGGCTTTAATGCTGTATCATAGATCTGATCTGTGTGTGTGTGTGTGTGTGTGTGTGTGTGTGTGTGTGTGTGTGTGTGTGTGTGTGTGTTTTCTGCAGGTCATGAGCAGCCGGTTCCAGCCGTACGACAGCATCATCAGCGACGCAGTGTTCAGTCTGGACGAGGACACAGTGTTGTCCACCACTGAGGTACACACACATTTTATTTTCTCTTTCTCTTCATGGGTGTGAACATGGTCTTTATTTCTATTCATGGTGTGAATGTCGTCTTCCTTCTTGCCAGTCTTCGGCACGAGGTCCGTGATGGTTTATGTCAGGACTGTCAAAGTTATTGTGTGTGATTTAGTGACATATTTAATGCATCTCTATTAGTTAATAATATTGTTAATAAAATTTTTTTTTTTTTTTGGGGGGGGGGGGAACATCAGAGCTGATTAAAATCTATTAACATTTATTTATGAATTTATTTATTTAAGGTGACTGAAACTCAGCAGCTTGAGCCTCTTTTTTATTAGGATTTTATTTATTTTTTCTTGGCTGTTGTTTTTATTTTATTTTTAATAAATTAAACCCAGATGGTTGATTTTAAAAAAAGTGAAGTCAATTAAAAAAAAAATATGGTCGAACTTAATTATCATCAATATATAGTGTGTGTTTGAGAGAGAGAGAGAGAGAGAGAGAGAGAGAGAGAGAGAGAGAGAGAGAGAGTGTGTGTGTGTGTGTGTGTGTGTGTGTGTGTGTGTGTGTGTAATGCATCAATATCCATACTGTATACATTGATAAAAATTAAGTTT
Source organism: Scardinius erythrophthalmus (assembly GCF_964197995.2). Lineage (NCBI taxonomy): Eukaryota > Metazoa > Chordata > Actinopteri > Cypriniformes > Leuciscidae > Scardinius > Scardinius erythrophthalmus. The sequence goes on along the minus strand of NC_138230.1, from coordinate 43,875,270 downwards.
GATCCTACAAGAGTACTTGTATTTGTATATTTATGTATACGTTTACTATTAATAATCTCACGCATCAGTTGATATAGCCAATCATAACAGAGGTCATTTACATATAACAGTTTGATAAGTACAGTAGCCAGATCGGCTTGTTTTCGGAGTTTTAGAGGACGAGAGAGCGTTTTCCCTGAGTTAAATCAGCATCTCTTACAGTGAACACTAGTGTAGATGTCGGATCAGAACCCTCTTATCGCTGTTCTGGGATTAAACACACAACCTTTCAGATCTGGAGACCACTGCACTTCTCCACCCATAATCATCTCAGCTCGACCTCTTCATCCCTCATTCCTCTTCTCCGCTTCGTTCTGTCCGTTCCTCATCAGAGTCAGCTGAAGTCCAGCGCCTAAACCTGTCTTCCTTTAATCATGCGTTATCTCGACCACACTGCAGGAAAACTCCATTTACTCTCTCTCTTTCTTTCTTCCTTTCTTTCTTCATCCCCGTTTATAAAGCAGGAGCCGCACATGTCCTGCCGGTGGAGTTGCGCTGTATAATCTCAGTGTGTGTGTGTGTGTGTTTCAGTTCTGCTGACTTCAGATCTGCCGCTCACACTATTGATGTGTTTCAGTAATTGTGTGTTTAAATGCTTTGATCTCAGAAAAAGGAGGGCATCTTCTCAGCCTCAGCTTTGAAAGCGTGGATCTTTGTGTCTGGCTTTTGTCATGAGAAAGCTTTCATTCTTTATTCGTTCCTTCCCTTTGCGTCCTGTAACAAATCCTTCCCTCGCAGGTCCAGAATCCCTAAAATTATACTTTATAAAAAAAATAAAAAAAAATAAATAAATAAAAATTATATATATATATATATATATATATATATATATATATATATATATATATATATATATATATATATATATATATATAATTTTTTATTTTATTTTTTTTGTCCAGAAAGCTTATTTTATTTTGATGTTTTTTTCTATTTTTTAATGCAGATGTTTCGAGATTTTTTGTTATTATTTATTTTATTTACCTTTAAATTACTTGATTTAATCAATAAGTTATAAATAAATTTTAATTTTGTAATTTAAGCACATTACTCACATTTCAAATTAAATTCAAAATAACTCACAATTTCATGCCTAAACCTTTTAATTCAGCTCAAAATATCTTACATTGGGTGTCTTTGCTGACCTCTTGTAGGAGTAAAATAAATAAATAATATGATATTTCTTGACTCTAGATGGCGCTATAGCTCTATATGGAGCAAATGAGCTGTTCCACTGGGTCCTAAAGTCAGTTTCACTTCAGTATGCATTCAGATATACATGTAGACATTATAAGAATAATTTTTTTAGTATGAATTCTGAGCATTTTTAGGTTTTTCTGTGTGTACTGAAGCATCCCTCGCATTCCATTCATTCCTATGGGGTCAAATTGACCCGTGAGGGAAGGATTTGTTACTTTTTAAAATTTCAACCACAAAACTCCTCGAATCCATCTAAAACATTTTTTTTGTGTGTGTGTATTCGTGATTCAAGTGCGACAAAAGTCCTAGGGGTCTTGTACCCCTCTGATGAACACTCAATAAAAAAATAAAAAAAATTCCAGGTCAAAATGACCCAAGCGAAGGATGACTCTGTGTCCTAAATAGACGCGAAACAAAGTTTTTCCAGCGAAAAATAATTTGTCTGTCCACACTAGACGCGATGCGACTGCGAGATGCGTCAAAATCAGTCAAAACCCACAGCCAATCAGAACGGCGTGTGGGCGGAGTCAGTCAATCAGAACAGTGTGTGGGCAGAGTCAGCCAATCAGAACAGTGTGTGGGCGGAGTCTCGCTGCGAGTGCACAGAACCAGAGAGTAATCTTGACGACACTCGCAAGAAAATCGATAAGTCGCTACATAATCAAATTCACAAATATTAAACATTATTAAAACTACATAGGCTGAGTTACTAAAACAATCTTTGTCAAAGAATACACTTGTTTGTTCACAGTTTGAACGTTCGTGTTTCCATTTGTTTAATTTGAAGATCTGAGGTGAATTATCCAGTGTTGCTTTTACAGCCTCAAAGCTGGAGCACTAATGATATTCAGAGTCACATGACACGCTTTTAACATTAAATAAAGCTCATAAACAGTACCTGAGATCATCATCGCCACACTTTGTGTTTGTTGTTCCAGCGTGACGTCGCAGAAAAATAGAAACCGTTTCTAAAGTAGAATCGTCGCGTGTCGCCGTCGCGACAAACACTGATTAACATGGAACATATATGCTTTTTATCGCGCGTCGTGTGTAGTTAGGACGCGGTGTGAGGGTTAACGCTTTATATCTTTATAGCGCTGGTTTGGCGAGCGGCTTCTAACTCGAGCTCGACGTTGTCTTGCAGGTGGACTTCGCCTTCACGGTGTGGCAGAGTTTCCCTGAGAGGATTGTGGGATATCCGGCCCGAAGTCATTTCTGGGACAATAATAAGGAGCGCTGGGGTTACACCTCCAAATGGACCAATGATTATTCCATGGTTCTCACCGGAGCTGCCATTTACCACAGGTACTGTGTGTAGAAACTGAAGGAATGAGGCCAGCGCCTCCAGCTTCAGGACTGTTATGTGCAAATGAGTTGATTGACACAGTTTCTGCTGCCGAAAGATCAACCATTCAAGAGTTTGGGTTTTTTTTGGCTGAAAAAAGACTTTTATTCATCAAAGATGCATTAAATTCATCAGAAGTTACAGTTAAACCTGATAAATGCTGCTCTTTTCAACATTCTATTCATCTAAGTATCCTGAAAAATAAAATGCATCCCTATTTTCCATAAAAATATGAACCGTTTTTTTATTTCAATTCACAGAAACATTGAAATAGTTTTAGCACACTACCTGCCACCACAAATGAAGAATAATAGTAAGCTAAAAACCTGTTGCAAGAACACTTTAGTATTACAGAGGGCATTAAAAATATTGATTAAATATCCATTGATTAAAAGTCTGATATTGGGATTTCTGCAGTTAAGTGAAAAATCAATATCTATTAACAAACTGTGTTCATTGTCCTATTGAGCTTTTGCATGAATGATGTGATTGTCTCCGCCTGTTCTTGACAATGTCCATATGTGACCCTGGACCACAAAACCGGTCACATGGGTCAATTTTTTTAAATTGAGATGTATACATCATCTGAAAGCTGAATAAATCATATAAAATATTTGGCCGAGATACAACTATTGTAAATCTGGAATCTGAGGATGCAAAAAAATCGAAACATTGAGAAAATCTCCTTTAAAGTTGTTCATTTATGTTGGCGATTGTGCTGCATTCACTCACAGAAATACATGTTTTATATATTTACGGTAGGATATTTACTAAATATCTTCATGGAACATGATCTTTACTTAATATCCTCATGATTTTTGGCATAAAAGAAAAATCGATAATATTGACCCGTACAATGTATAGTTGGCTATTGCCTCAAATAAACCCATGCGACTCGTGACACACATATTATATATATTTATAATGTTATATCTTCCAGATATTACCACTTCCTGTACACGCACCTCCTGCCCACGAGCCTGAAGAGCATGGTGGACCAGCTGGCCAACTGTGAGGATCTCCTCATGAACTTCCTCGTGTCCGCCGTCTCCAAGCTGCCGCCCATCAAGGTCACTCAGAAGAAGCAGTACAAGGAGACCATGATGGGTCAGGTGAGCGGGGGGTGACGCTAGACGTCTTTTTGTTCAGTGTGTGTGTGTGTGTGTGTTCCAAACGAACACTGTTTTAACAAACGTGTAGAACTTCTCTGTGAGCAACTCAGAGTTTCTCCTCTAGAATGGACAATATTAATTATAAACATATACTTTGAAAAATATCGAAGGACACAGAGTGAGTGAGTGAGTGAGTGAGTGAGTGAGTGAGTGAGCCGATGCCGGGTGAGTAAGAATAAGGTGTTTGCGTATCGGTCAAAAATGACCACTTTTTTTTTTTGTAATATATATTTAATTCGATTAATATTTTGGATTTTTAGGGATTTTTATGGTATTAAATTATATTTATCCAGCAGTTATAATCCTTTTTTTTTTTCACTTTTTGTGCATAGACCTGAAAACGAAATGTAAAACAAAAAGAAAAGTGAACCTGAAAAAAGTTATAAAATGTTACATTTAGTGCTGTGAAAAATAGTTTCCAAAACACTTTTACTCTAAAACTATGAGAAAATCAATAGTTTTCTATGTACAAAAGATTCTATTTCAAATAAATGCTGTTCTTTTGAACTTTCTATTCATCAAAGAATCCTGGAAAAAAAATTACAATGTTTTCAACACTGATAATAATCATAAATATTTCTTGATCATCAAATCCTCATATTAGAGTGATTTCTGAAGGATCATGTGACACTGAAGACTGGAGTAATGATGCTGAACATTCAGCTTTGATCACAGGATATAAATTACACTTTACTATATATTCACATAGAAAACAGCTTTTTTAATTGCAATTATATTTTACAATTTTGCTGTATTTTTTATCAAATAAATGCAGCCTTGGTGAGCATAAAGGGATCTTTAGTAGTGTATATGTTACATTGAAAACACTTGTTTTAAATTGTCAACAATATTACTGTTTTCTTTAGTATTTTTAATCAAATGAATGCATCCTTGGTGAGCAGAAGAAACTTCTTTTCAAAAAAACAGTAAAAATCTAACGTCGTGTCTCTGTTCCCCTCAGTCATCTCGAGCCTCGCGCTGGGCCGACCCGGACCACTTCGCCCAGCGCCAGACCTGCATGAACAAGTTCGCCAGCTGGTTTGGCGGCATGCCTCTGGTCCACTCCCAAATGAGACTGGACCCGGTTCTGTTCAAGGACCAGGTCTCCATCCTCCGCAAGAAATACAGGGAGATCGAGCGGCTCTGACCCGACTGGCGGCCCTCGATGGACATTCACCAGGGGGCCGCGAGAGACTCTCAGGAGCCCACGGGGCCGCTTCCCCTTCAGCACACACTGCGGGACGACACACACACCTGACACGCTTTAACTCTTGGGGAGGGTTTGGTTTCAGGGGTGACGAACTGATCTTTCCCAGCACACGAGCGACGACAGGAGGGATGCATCATCGCGTTAGCACTTCCCAACCACAACACATCTTCTCCCAATCCGTTTCTTTTCCCAGGGTTTGAGGAAATGAGCCGGGATTGTGTGCGAGTGAGCTTTACTGACACGTTTTTGAGGTGTTGCACTGCAAAAAACAGTCACTTTACAGTACAAATGTCTAAAAGTTCTTAAATCAAGATGCATTTACTTGAGAAGCAACATGACTTAAAATAGTAAGTAAACATGTTTTGAGTTTGTGCTTAAAACAAGAACAAATATCTGTGTGTGCAGTCAGAAAAATAATCTTTATTCACAGGGAAAACAGGATGATTTTTCTGACTCCATTGACACATATTTGTCTTGTTTTAAGCACAGACTCACTCCATTTAGATTTTTTTTACTTGTTATTTTAAGTCATGTTGCTTCTCAAGTAAATTTGAGTTTGTGCTTAAAACAAAAATCAGAAAAATCATAATTTTCCCTGTGAATGAAGATTTATTTTCCTGACTGTACTGACAGATATTTGTTCTTGTTTCAAGCACAAACTCACTTCATTTTCACGATTAGCTTTTTTAACTTAATATCTCATGTTGCTTCTCAAATAAATGATCTTGATTTAAGAGCGTTTCGATATTTTAAATGAAAAGCGAGACAAAAAGAATAATTTTTTCTGCAGTGTAGAGGCTTTTTAATTTTCTTCATATCGGTTTCATATCGATTCAGAGCAGGTGAAAAGCTCGTGAACGCAGACGTGTGCATAAAAAGGTCGGATCCCCGTTATCAGCGGCAGAACCACGGCTCAAACCCTGCAGTATTTCAGTGCTTTTATTTTTTAAAAACCGTGCCAAGACTAATGAGTTTCCTTAAGTGGCTTGTCAAACCCTCCCTATCTAATTAATGAATGCAAATCCACCTTAAAATGCATTTTTTATCATATTAATTAGAATTCCCCGAATCCTCCCAGCCAGACTTTGGGAAAAGCGTTGGTCATAGTAAATGAGTGTGGAAACAAAGGCAGAGCTTACAGTGCACAACACCATCTGTTCACCGGAGGAACTTTCAGACAGGTCTGCATCGTAAGGACTTAAGTGAGACGTCTCTCGCCTCCTTTATCTTCCCTGTCCCTGTGAAAAATGAGCTGTCCGTCAAAGTTCAACGGCTCCGCCTCGTTCCGCGTGTAAAACTCAAACGGACGCCGGCTAATTTACGCCCCCTGCGAAGTGACACGCATCCTGGTTTCTTCCCGTCGAGGGAACGTGTGTTTGCGGAGAGCGTGTCGCAGGATCTTGAATGTCTGATGACTTGAAGGAGAGCTGAGCTTTAGTGGCCTTTAGTGAAGGTGACTGGACTTAAGATGTGCCAGCTGTGAGCCAAAGCCTTTTCCTTTTCCTCTTTCCCTTCACATCGCACTTCATCAGGAATTCGGTTGACGCTGATATATTCGCACACTACGTCATTCATACGCATATCTGACACTGAATGTTGTTTAGGAGCCCAAGTTGTTTTGCGTTGTATTTTAATAAGCTTTTTTATTTCTTTTTTTTTACATTGAATCGTGATTTAAAAACCTGAGAAATCTGCAGTAATTCGGCTTTATCCGACCCGGATGAACGTCCTAACTGTGGCCTGAAAATGCCATTTTAAAGTGTTTCGTCCATCTTGACATTGGCGTTGTTTAGGTGCTCGCTTGAATCTTGTTATACAAGTATGTGAAAGCTTCTAATATAATTGCCCTCTTTAACGGTTGCATTCGTGATTAGTTTTAACACAAATGGCCCACATCTGGTTGACTTTTAAGTTCAGAAAACCAATTTTAAAAAATGATTGTTATAATGCCATATCACAGAATCAACGTCAGTTTCATGCATCAGCGTGACTTATCGCTGTACACACAGCTGGGTCTACATGATTATATACGCGTGAGATGGTTTTGATTGACATGTGCATCCCGTCAGGGCTTGAGATCCGCCAGATCCGCTCGTCCACACACTGATAGGTGTCCGCGTTGATGCCAGTGTTGTTTTAATCACCCAGCTTAACGTGACAAAGCCATTCATTTGCAATCGGCCGGTTGAATGCTGCTGCTAAACTACACACACGCAAGATCACCAAAGAATCTTGGCAAATTAAAACTCATGCAATTAACTGTTATGTTGCTTTAGCGAAGTAATGTTTGTCTGCATCGTTTAGTCAGGATCACACTGTCTGGTAAATTTGCATACTAACTTTAACCTTACGTTCTGTGATTAGCAATAAGCAATATGGACTCATGCTCAACAACGTCACCGATCTCTCCCTGATTGTGCCTTTTGATTCCAGTGAACTGAGTTCGCGACCCCTGACCCGGTCCTCCGGAGAGCGTTCGACACTAATAAGGATTGGACGGCGTTGCTCACGTTAGGCTGTTAACCAGACTTGCATGACCACTTTAGACTATTTATGAGTAAATACTGGTTTGTTTTGGGTTATTTCTGTTCAGATTTCTTTGTTTTGCTCCCTCCTGTCCTGACCCGTCATCCCAGTAATTAACAGATGACTTTTTATAGAGGTAATAAAGAAATTGCAGAATGCCAATTTTGTATGAATGATTTATAAGAAAATGAATAAAGTCATATTTGATGCTATAACGATGTGTGTCGTGTTTCTGGGGAGTGGAAATAATGTGGAGGTACACTGGTAGAAAAAAAATCATTATCATAATCAAATCATAATATCGCTGAATCAACCTGAGAATTTTAATTTAGAAATAACTCAAGGTTATAATTTCAGGTCACCACTTTTTACTGTGTGTATCGAACCGTTCATGATGGAATTCAGCACTATTCAATGTAAAAAAAAATCTCATATTGTGATTTTTGAGGCTGCTTTAATATCTAATACTGAAATCAGACTGTACTTTTGACTTATAAAAAAATCATAAAAGATAAAAAAATCATTATTATCATAATCTGCTTTAATATCTAATACTGAAATCAGACTGTACTTTTGACTTATCAAAAAATCATAAAAGATAAAAAAATCATTATTATCATAATCTGCTTTAATATCTAATACTGAAATCAGACTGTACTTTTGACTTATCAAAAAATCATAAAAGATAAAAAAATCATTATTATCATAATCTGCTTTAATATCTAATACTGAAATCAGACCGTACTTTTGACTTATAAAAAAATCATAAAAGATAAAAAATCATTATCATAATCTGCTTTAATATCTAATACTGAAATCAGACTGTACTTTTGACTTATCAAAAAATCATAAAAGATAAAAAAATCATTATTATCATAATCTGCTTTAATATCTAATACTGAAATCAGACCGTACTTTTGACTTATCAAAAATAAAAAAATCATAAAAAATAAAAAAATCATTATCATATCCTGCACACCAATTAATCCATTTTAAGTTTGTGCAGAAATTGTACCTTTCCCCATACAGACGTTTCAAAATGAAGCTTATAGATACCCCAAATTGTGAAAAATGTGATTTGAATACGGTTGGCACTTGCATATCTTCTGGGACTGCCCAGATGTCTCTAACCTTTGGTCTCAAGTGGCAGCTTTTCTTGAAGATATATTAGAGTTTCCAATTCCTAAACGGCTTACTTTATTTTTATTTAATGATGACTCATCACTTATTATTGGTACTAAATTGGCTTCTAAGAAAATGATATTTGCAGGTTTAACTGCTGCAAAAAAGACCATAATTCATTCTTGGTTTTCTTCTGGATCCCCATCAATAAAAGAATGGTATAATTACTTCAGAGATATTGTTCTTATAGAAAGATCACTGGCTGTCATTCATAAAGCACGAAGTTCAACTTTGGATGTTTGGAACAAAGTTATTGTCGCTCTTTTGAAACCACCTGTTTTTCCTCAGGTTTAATGCATAATTTAAATGGGTCTTAACAATGCCACAAATTGCATTGCATCTTATTTATTTTGCATCTATTAGTATTATTATTTATTTTTCAAGGCTTTGGCAACTGTAAATAGTTTTAATTTTGATGTTTATATACTTGATGTATAATAACATAAAATGTATATATCCTATGGTAGTGAAATAAAAAGATAATCACAAAAAAAAAATCATTATCATAATCTGCTTTATTATCTAATACTGAAATCAGACCGTACTTTTGATTTATCAAAAAACCATAAAAGATAAAAAAATCATTATTATCATAATCTGCTTTATTATCTAATACTGAAATCAGACCGTACTTTTGATTTATCAAAAAATCATAAAAGATAAAAAAATCATTATTATCATAATCTGCTTTAATATCTAATACTGAAATCAGACCGTACTTTTGACTTATCAAAAATAAAAAAATCATAAAAGATAAAAAAAAATCATTATCATAATCTGTTTTAATATCTAATACTGAAATCAGACTGTACTTTTGACTTATCAAAAAAAATCATAAAATCATAAAAAAATAAAAAATCATAAAATCATAAAAGATAAAAAAATCATTATAATCTGCTTTAATATCTAATACTGAAATCAGACTGTACTTTTGACTTATCAAAAAATCATAAAAGATAAAAAAATCATTATTATCATAATCTGCTTTAATATCTAATACTGAAATCAGACTGTACTTTTGACTTATCAAAAAATCATAAAAGATAAAAAAATCATTATTATCATAATCTGCTTTAATATCTAATACTGAAATCAGACCGTACTTTTGACTTATAAAAAAATCATAAAAGATAAAAAAATCATTATTATCATAATCTGCTTTAATATCTAATACTGAAATCAGACTGTACTTTTGACTTATAAAAAATAAAAAAATCATTATCATAATCTGCTTTAATATCTAATACTGAAATCAGACCGTACTTTTGACTTATCAAAAATAAAAAAATCATTATCATAATCTGCTTTAATATCTAATACTGAAATCAGACTGTACTTTTGACTTATCAAAAATCATAAAAGATAAAAAAATCATTATTATCATAATCTGCTTTAATATCTAATACTGAAATCAGACTGTACTTTTGACTTATAAAAAAATCATAAAAGATAAAAAAATCATTATTATCATAATCTGCTTTAATATCTAATACTGAAATCAGACTGTACTTTTGACTTATAAAAAATAAAAAAATCATTATCATAATCTGCTTTAATATCTAATACTGAAATCAGACCGTACTTTTGACTTATCAAAAATAAAAAAATCATTATCATAATCTGCTTTAATATCTAATACTGAAATCAGACTGTACTTTTGACTTA
>NC_138230.1:43732431-43862431 GCF_964197995.2 Scardinius erythrophthalmus | reverse complement strand
AAGTTTTTGAAATGTTCAGTGCATGTGTGTGTGAGGTAAAATGACACGAGCTCTTGAAGCTCCGCCCCCTGCGCCGGGAGCAGCAGCTCATTTGCATTTAAAGGAACAGACACAAAACTGTGTTTTTGCTCACCCTCAAAAAGTGACGACTTTAACATGCTATATAAAAATATCTGTGGGGTATTTTGAGCTAGAACTTCACACACACACTCTGGGGACATCAGAGACTGATTTTACATCTTGTGAAAAGGGCATTATACCACCCCTTTAAATGATTCATTGAACGAACAGACTCAGAAGAGTCATTTGCTCGTGAATCAGATTGGTTGTCAAATCAATCAAACATATCCCACTTATTTTGCAACGTGCAAGTGAGAGATTGAGACTTCGGTTCAAGAGATGTAAATAACTAGAAGAGTAAAGAGCAGTGAAACTATTATGATTACATGATGATATTAAGATAAAATAGCAAGTTTGCATTATAAAGCAGCAAAACAGGCAAAGCAAGTCGATAAAGTCGAGACGTTTGGCTGTGTTTCGACCCAACAGAAATGTGTTTCAAGATCTTTGAGTGTAGTGTTGAGCTGGACACACACAGCAGAAACACGACAGATTCTCTGGCCAAAAGCAGCTTGTTAAAGAGGGAAATGTCACTCACTGACTCTCTTTCTAACAGTGCTGGAGAATAATGCGCTTCATCCATCCCTGGTCGTGTAATAGCGCAGGAACTGTTTACTCGGCACACTTTACCCCCTTAAACATAAGCAGTGCTCTAGATGCTGTAGCGGAGAACGAGTGTTATTGCTGACCGTCTGGATCCCGATATAGCCGCAGTCTACACGTCTGAAATGAATAGCCCACTTCCACTGGGACAATGCAGCATGTCGCTAAGCATTCATCATCTCCAGCTTGTTCTATTGTGGGAATATCTCGTGACTTCAGCTTGTTTTAGTGGAAACACGGTCCCCTGATCGCTATCCAATAGAGCGCCGGCTGAAACCTGAGATTCATGAAGCCTGTGACTCGCCACAGCTGGGATTGCGTTGAGTTACCCTGATGAAAACTGGAGGAATTATTCCAGCGTGGCTTCCTGAATCCTTCCCACAAACAATCCCGAAAGCTCTGGAGGAAAAGCATCTGATCTGTGTGTATAACACTGAGATATACAGTGATGCACGTGTTTAATATGTCACATGAGCTGACATGGTGTTTCAAGCAGTGCGACATCATGCTATACTCAACATCATTACAATTATTTTACACATATACAGTGCAATGCATAAGTTTAGACACCCATGCTAAAGTTGACTAAAAAGAGGAATAAAAAATCATCTTTTGGAAATTGAACTTAATGCCTTAATTTAAAAAATTAGGAAAAATCCAACCTTTAAGGACACCAATTTTCTTTGTGAATGAATAATGTATCGTAAATAAATAAATGTTCTTCCTTAAAATACAGGGTGCATAAGTGAGTACACCCCTATGTTAAATTCCCATAGAGGCAGGCAGATTTTTATTTTTAAGTATTTATTTTTATTTTTTTTAGGATACTATGCATCCTGATAAAGTTCCCTTGGCCTCTGGAATTAAAATAGCCCCACATCATCACATAGCCTTCACTTCACTTATGCATTGCACTGTATATATATATATATTTCTTTTTTTTTTTCATAATTTCTCATAATTTCAAATATATTTGCAGGTTTCAATTTGTTTCTTTTTTATGCTGCAGGGAAATTTAATTGTACTGCAAATTCACTCGATAAAAAAGGAAATAGTTTCAGCCACAGCATAAAATATACACTTTAATTATATAAATATTATATAACATTTTTAATATATATATATATATATATATATATATAAAAAACTTAATTGACTGTGTAACAAAAGTCTCTCCAAACAACCTTTAATAAGGTAAATTACAGCTTTTCAATTTAATTTAACATTGACACTCTTGCTCACCAAGGCTGCATTTATTTTATAAAAAATACAGTAATATTGTAAAATATAATTACAATTTAACAAATAAACAGTAAAGTGTAATTTATTCCTGTGATCAAAGCTGAATGTTCAGCATCATTACTCCAGTCTTCAGTGTCACATGATCCTTCAGAAATCATGAATAATATGATGATTTGATGATCAAGAAATATTCATTATTATTATCAATGTTGAAGACAGTGCTGCGTAATATTTTTGTGGAAACCATCGTACATTTTATTTCTCAGGATTCTCTGATGAATAGAAAGTTCAAAACAACTGCATTTATTTGAAGAAAAAAAAAAACATTTTCTAAACTTATAAATATCTTTCCTGTAATTTTTAATCAATTTAATGCATCCTCAGAATTGCAGAATACAAGTATTAATAAAATATTTTTGAATGGTAATCTATAGTCTAGATATCTATAAAAAGTGATACCAAAATAAAGTTATAGAGGTTTAAAGTTTATGAAAACGATTTATTATTTAAAAAATTATTTTATATAAAATATATATTTTATGAAACATGTTGAACCCTAAACCCGCTAGAAAATCAAAACCATAATTCTAAACAAGGTTGATATCTCAAAAAATTAGCTTTAAGTAAGATTTAGTTGCGCACACACACACACACACACACACACACACACACACACACACACACACACACACACACACACACACACACACACACACACACACACACACACACACACACACACACACACACACTTTCTATTACATACATACAAACCACACTCTGACCTCCAAACCAAACACCCACATATTTAAAGCTGCATAATGCATCTAATTTGCTCTATAATATGCAGAAGCAGAAAAAAAGGAATAAAGTATTTTATAGCGAGTATTTGCTTTATAGGCCAAACCTGAGAAAATGGCTCCATCTGGTAAAAAATGGTAGATAAAGTTTAATTTTGAAGCCTTGCCAACAGAAGGAAAGCCTATTAACAAAGATGGCATAATGTTATAGTGAAATGGCCCTGGGATTAAATATTGCCGTTTTAATGGGTTTCAATGAGTTCGTGTTTGTCCAAAAGGCGCTGAGAGGAACTATTGTGTAGATTTATTAAACGAAATGAGGGTGAAATAGTAAAATTATAATAAAAAAATACACACCCGTGCCTAAATTTATGCAGTTGGAATTAACACCAAATAATTGATCCAAAAAACTAAACTGAAAAAGACAAAAATGACTTCAAAAATGTGTTCTGGACTCAATTTGAAAGAACACTTTATGCCAAAAAGGTTCATTTAAGGAGAAATGTCTTAAAGTATTGCATAATACTTTCACGTTTAATGGGCCATTTCATTTTTTTTCTACTGATAAAGTATGTTCATGAGCTGTTTAATTCATAAAATGTCATTAAAATTAAAAATGAATTAAAACAAAATCAATTAAAGTGAAATGAATGCATAAAATGGAAACCTCTAAAGTTCTATATATGAAGTGCTTTAGTATGTACTTGTTTTCTGACTATTAAAGGACTGCTTGAAATAAAATAAATGTTAACTGAAATATAATTTTTTTTAACACGTATTTCTCTTTTCAGAGAATTAATAAAAATATATAGACATATTTTACACAAAAAAACATAAAAATGACAAAAACTAATTTTTAAAACTTTAACAGAAATTAAAATGAAAATGAAAAATCTAAAAATAAAAACTATAATAATATCACAAAAATAACAGATTTACGCATGTCATTGCAAAGCATTTACAGTGAAAGTCAATGGAGCCCAAAAAAACATCGGACTCCATTAATTTTCATTCTATGGACAAAAAAAAAATTATTAAAATGTCTTCTTTTGTGTTCCATGAGGGTGAGTAAATAACATAATTTTCCTTTTGGGGTGAACTATCCCTTTAACAATGCTATAATGAACAATAGTGTGTCACACTTGCGGTCTATAAACACAAGCTTTTGCAGAAGAGAGAAACCTGTTGCACACATGCCGTCTGGTTTCACCGGATTCTTCCCTCGTCGAGATCAAAGCATCCGCCCTGATAATGTGAGGGAAGAGTGTCTGATCAAACGTGGACTTATTAAACTCAGGTTTGCTGGAATGTGCTGTTTCACACAGTTTTGAGTGACAGCTGGAGGTGTGTAAGAACCACAGCATCCGAACCTGAGAAGCACAAATGAGTCTCTGAGGTAAGTTCACACGAGAGTGACTGAGAACTGCTTTAATGCATGTTTATTAGAGAACCATTAAACAGTTAAGAAACACTTTTTCAGGTCTTCATTTTAAAAGCTGTGAACCTCGGCTGATAATCCGCCTTCGTGTCTCTCGAATCGCTTCAGTTATTCTAGTATTCTCAGGTGACGTCAACATCTCTAACGCAAACATGGAGCTCTGCTTATTTATTTCAGGACTCGGGAAACCTCAACCTTTAGCTTTAAACTGGACATTCTGGCATCATGAGTTTCACAATCTGTGTTTCTGGATGATCATATGATCCCTGTGCAGAATAAGATGATTAGTAATTATGAAAATCTCAAAGCTGCTCTTTTTTCATAGAGGTCAGTTGCAGTTTTTATTGGTTTCTAATATATATATATATATATCAGATAAGACTACCACTTTCAGTGATTTTGACAAACTAAATGTTTTTTTAGTTTTTTTTTCATGTCATGAAAGTGAGAAAGGACTGACTGTTAAATTTAATAAAAAAATTATATAAAATAATGGGGGAAAAAATGTAATTAAAAATTAAATTAAATATCTTAAAATAATGAAAAATAAAATTATAAAAATAGAATAAAAAATAGAATAAAAATAGAATAAAAATAAAACAATATAAAATAATGAAAAAAAAAAATATTACAATAAAATAATGAAAAAAAAAATAAAAAATATTACAATAAAATAATGAAAAAAATAAAAATAGACTAAAAATAAAACAATATAAAATAATGAAACAATAGAATAAAATAAATAAATAAAAATAAATGTAAAAAAAATAATAACATGAAATAATAAAAATAATAAATAAAGAATGAATGAACGAACACAACTCAAAGAGAGAGTGTTCAGTGAGTTAGCGCTGACTCTCGCCTGTCGTCTCCTGCAGAGTAAATGATGTGGACAGTGTGTTTTGGCATTAATGCCGTCGCTGAACATCCAAAAACTGAACTCGCTTCATCAGCACTTTATTCTGATCAAAGCTGAAGCCAGATGGCCCTGTGTAAGTGTGTGCGTGCGTGTGTGTGTGTGTGTGTGTGTGTTACACGAGAAGACTGCTGATGGCAAGAATGCAGTAAATGATGAGTGACTGCACAACTTCAACAAGAACCTTCAGACATGATGACGAGACAGCAGAGCCTCTGAAAGGCGGCTCAAAAATGCAACTTTTTTCCATTTTCTGAAGACAAATCTTCAGTTCAAGTCACTTACACTGCATGCTGTGTGTGCAGGATCCTCCAACACTTTCCAAAGGGACCAAGAACCCCATAATGCACAGAGAGACGGAGGGATAAGACTAGAGCCGATCATACACACACTAAGTAAGTACATGTAGTTGGTTAATATTACTCAGTGCTTAAATATATAATTACACTGAAATGCTGACAAATGTATTGCCGGCCGTCTCCATTGATCTCCAGTGTTTTACAGTCTCTCAACACCAGATATTGATTTAGCTGGCTATTGTTCCTCAGTTTACAGTGCTTGTATCAAACGTTCATGACCATTCCCTGCCCACTCCATCTGAGATCATAAACACACACACACACACACACACACACACACACACACACACACACTCACACTCACACACACTCACACACACACACACTCACGCACACACACACTCACGCACACACACACTCACGCACACACACACACACACACACACACACACACACACACACGTGGGCCGTCTGCTGAATTAACATAAACCGATCTACTTGCAAATGATCTCCTTTCCTCTCTCAAACGCTCATTATTTTGGTTCCACTAGAGCACTTCATAAACAAGAACCTAAACTCAATTAAACACACGATGTTCGGGTTGAGAAGTTCATCAGATCTTCAAAGAGAGGTTTGGGTTTTGGGATAAACAGTGTGTTGTGTGACTGGGACCAGTGGGAGTGGAGGCAGGATTGATGGAGAAACGAAGCAGACGCTGGAGGAGGGAGGAGAAAGAAAAGAGAGAGAGAGAGGGGGGGAGAGAGAGAGAGAGAGAGGGAGAGAGAGAGAGAGAGAGAGAGAGAGAGAGGGGGAGAGAGAGAGAGAGAGAGGGAGAGAGAGGGAGAGAGAGAGTGAGAGAGTGAGAGAGAGAGAGAGAGAGAGAGAGAGAGAGAGAGAGAGAGAGAGAGAGAGAAAGAAAGAAAGAAAGAAAGAAAGAAAGAAAGAAAGAAAGAAAGAAAGAAAGAAAGAAAGAAAGAAAGAAAGAAAGAAAAAAGGAAGGAAGGAAGGAAGGAAGAAAGAAAGAAAGAAAAAAGGAAGGAAGGAAGGAAGGAAGGAAGGAAGGAAGGAAGGAAAGAAAGAAAGAAAGAAAGAAAGAAAGAAAGAAAGAAAGAAAGAAAGAAAGAAAGAAAGAAAGAAAGAAAGAAAGAAAGAAAGAAAAAGGAAGGAAGGAAGGAAGGAAGGAAGGAAGGAAGGAAGGAAGGAAGGAAGGAAGGAAGGAAGGAAGGAAGGAAGGAAGGAAGGAAGGAAAAAGAAAGGAAGGAAGGAAGGAAGGAAGGAAGGAAGGAAAAAGAAAGGAAAGAAGGAAGGAAGGAAAACGAAAGAAAGAAAGAAAGAAAGAAAGAAAGAAAGAAAGAAAGAAAGAAAGAAAGAAAGAAAGAAAGAAAGAAAGAAAGAAAGAAAGAAAGAAAGAAAGAAAAAGGAAGGAAGGAAGGAAGGAAGGAAGGAAGGAAGGAAGGAAGGAAGGAAGGAAGGAAAAAGAAAGGAAGGAAAGAAGGAAGGAAGGAAAAAGAAAGAAAGGAAGGAGGGAAAAAGGAAGGAAGGAAGGAAGGAAGGAAAAAGAAAGAAAGAAAGAAAGAAAGAAAGAAAGAAAGAAAGAAAGAAAGAAAGAAAGAAAGAAAGAAAGAAAGAAAGAAAGAAAGAAAAAGAAAGAAAGAAAGAAAGAAAAAAGAAGGAAGAAAGGAAGGAAGGAAAACGAAAGAAAGGAAGGAGGGAAAAAGGAAGGAAGGAAGGAAGGAAGGAAAAAGAAAGAAAGAAAGAAAGAAAGAAAGAAAGAAAGAAAGAAAGAAAGAAAGAAAGAAAGAAAGAAAGAAAGAAAGAAAGAAAGAAAAAAGAAGGAAGAAAGGAAGGAAGGAAAACGAAAGGAAGGAAGGAGGGAACAAGAAAGAAAGAATGAAAGAAAGAAAGAAAGAAAGAAAGAAAGAAAGAAAGAAAGAAAGAAAGAAAGAAAGAAAGAAAGAAAGAAAGAAAAGAAAGAAAGAAAGAAAGGAAAAAGGAAGGAAGGAAAAAGGAAGGAAGGAAGGAAGGAAGGAAGGAAGGAAGGAAGGAAGGAAGGAAGGAAGGAAAAAGAAAGGAAAGAAGGAAGGAAGGAAGGAAGGAAGGAAGGAAGGAAGGAAGGAAGGAAGGAAGGAAGGAAGGAAGGAAAAAGAAAGGAAAGAAGGAAGGAAGGAAGGAAGGAAGGAAGGAAGGAAGGAAGGAAGGAAGGAAGGAAGGAAGGAAGGAAGGAAGGAAGGAAGGAAGGAAGAAGGAAGGAAGGAACAATGAAAGAAGGGATTGTGTGAAAGAAGGTCATTCTGTCAGGCTTTTCCGCATCCGGATGTTCCAGACAGGAGAAACGGGAGATGAGCAACAGAAATCTGACGCAGTGATTCCAGTTTAGAGCCGAGAGTGAGCGAGATGTAACTCTTATGGGGAAAAGAGGAAAACTCGGGATCTGGCCGAGGAATCACATTCCCTCACAGGTAATGGGCCAGGAGGAGCACAAACACAAGAGGAGTCGGAGCGGAGTCGGATCATATTTGAGCAGTTATGGAAGATGATTCTGTATAATCTGATACAGTGAAGAGCTTTTAGTAACAGAAGAGGCTCTCTCTGGCTCTCTGAAGACAACATGAGGGAGAGAGACTGAGGACCTCAGAACTATGAGGAAATAATCCTCTTTTCCTAATGTTTTCCTGTTCGAGTTATTACTGTAAACCAAAACTCAAACTAAAACCATAAGAACATTTTCTGTACTTGAAGTAACGTTAGCTGAAATAAAAATATACACTACCGTTCAAAAGTTTGGGGTCAGTGAGATTTTTAATGTTTTTAAAGAAGTCTCTTCTGCTCACCAAGGCTGCATTTATTTGATTAAAAATACAAACAAAAACAGTAATAATGTGAAATATTATTACTATGTAAATCAGCTGTTTTCTATGTGAATATACAGTAAAGTGTAATTTATTCCTGTGATCAAAGCTGAATGTTCAACATCATTACTCCAGTCTTCAGTGTCACATGATCCTTCAGAAATCACTCTAATATGAGGATTTGATGATCAAGAAACACTTATGATTATTATTATCAGTGTTGAAAACAGTTTTTTACATTTTTATCTCATGATGCTTTGATGAATATAAAGTTCAAAAGAACAGCATTTATCTGAAATCTAAAGCTTTTGTAACATTAAACACTACCGGTCAATAGTTTGGGGTCAGTAAGAATTATAATTTTATTTTTGGGAGAAAGAAAAAATAAATCAATACTTTTATTCATCGAGGATGAGTTAAACTGATCAAAAGTTACAGTAAAGACATTTATAATCTCAGAAAATATAATATTTTAAATAAATGCTGTTCTTTTGAACTGTCTATTCATCAGAGAATTGTACACAACAGTTTTCAACTCTGATAATAATCATAAATGTTTCTTGATCATCAAATCCTCATATTAGAGTGATTTCTGAAGGATCATGTGACACTGAAGACTGGAGTAATGATGATGAACATTCAGCTTTGATCACAGGAATACATTACACTTTACTGTATATTCACATAGAAAACAGCTGAATTACATTATAATAATATTTCTCAAAATTTTACTGTATTTACTGTATTTTTCATGTAAAAAAAAATGAAGAATGAAGAAAAAAAAACAATATGAAATCTCACCGACCCCAAACTTTTGAAGAGTAGTGCAGACATATATAAAAACCACTAAAAATGTCAAAAACATTGTAAAAATAACTCAAATGAAAATACGAATAAAACCATAATAGTATCTCACAACACACTAACATTAGACTGAGACCCTGAGTGGCTTTAATTTGTTGTTTAAATGTTAACACAACCATTGCATGAATAACTAATCTAATTACTCGTGCACTGGTGCAAAGCACCAATAGGAGAACAAACAGCACCTGAAGAGCGACGAACCGCTGATAGATGTTTTCCAGTTTGTACATGTCACCTTTCCCAAAGCATGCTGGGATTCCTCTCTGACCCCACGAGCACCAATTATAACTTGCGCTAATGGAGGACATATGAATGACTAATCATGTGGAGAACTGAGTGTGTGTGTGTGTGTGTGTGTGTGTGTGTGTGTGTGTGTGTGTGTGTGTGTGTGTGTGTGTGTGTGTGTGTAAGAGTGAGTGAGTAAGTGAGTGAGAGAGAGAGAGAGAGAGAGAGAGAGAGTGTGTGTGTGGGTGTATGTGTGAGAGTGAGTGAGTGAGTGAGTGAGTGAGTGAGTGAGTGAGTGAGTGAGTGAGTGAGTGAGTGAGTGAGTGTGTGTGTGTGTGTGTGTGTGTGTGTTTATGTGTGTGTGTGTGTGTGTGTGTGTGTGTGTGTGAGTGTGTGTGTGTGTGTGTGTGTGTGTGTGTGTGAGTGTGTGTGTGTGTGTGTGTGTGTGTGTGTGTGAGTGAGTGAGTGAGTGAGTGAGTGTATATGTATGTGTGAGAGAGTGTGTGTGTGTGTGTGTGTGTGTGTGAGTGAGTGAGTGAGTGAGTGAGTGAGTGAGTGAGTGAGTGAGTGAGTGAGTGAGTGAGTCAGTGAGTGAGTGAGTGTGTGAGTGAGTGTGTGTGTGTGTGTGTGTAAGAGTGAGTGAGTAAGTGAGTGAGAGAGAGAGAGAGAGAGTGTGTGTGTGTGGGTGTATGTGTGTGAGAGTGAGTGAGTGAGTGAGTGAGTGAGTGAGTGAGTGAGTGAGTGAGTGTGTGTGTGTGTGTGTGTGTGTGTGTGTGTGTGTGTGTGTGTGTGTGTGTGTGTGTGTGTGAGTGAGTGAGTGAGTGAGTGAGTGAGTGAGTGAGTGAGTGAGTGAGTGAGTGAGTGAGTGAGTGAGTGAGTGTGAGTGTGTGTGAGTGTGTGAGTGTGTGTGTGTGTGTGTGTGTGTGTGTGTGAGTGAGTGAGTGAGTGAGTGTGTGTGTGTGTGTGTGTGTGTGTGTGTGTGTGTGTGTGTGTGTGTGTGTGTGTGTGTACAGGGAGGACTGTCTCCTCTGAACCCGCCTCATTACAGTTGCAGCGTGTGTTTATCAAAGCACGGCTACACACACACACACACACCCTCGGCTCCGGCTCAGAGATAACAGTAAACGCTGTACCGCTGTTGATTACGCTCACGGTCTCTGCCTTCTGAGAGGCCTATTCGAAAACACAAACATTCTCCTCACATTTCTCACTTTCTCATTTGAATAAAGAGGACAGACGGGGTAATTAACAGGGTATTAAAAAAAAACATCGAAAAGGGGGGCGAGCGAGGAAGAAAGAGTGCAAGGAGAGGGGGAAAAGAGAGTGGTGGAGAATAAATGAGAGCAGCCGTCTCTCCAAGGCCTTCTTAATGGGCTGTGACAGGAATATATTAACAGTGAGAGAAGTGTTCAATCAAAGCTCCGGCCCGGATGAGCTGACAGCGCCTCGACTACAGCGGACCTCTGGATGGCCTCACACATCTGAGGGCCCTCAGGGGCCCGGGACTTTCACAGCAGAGCATTATAGAGTCAAGAAGAGGGGAGAGATGACAGGCTTGCTGTAAATTATGCTCTAGAGTCAAACGATGCATATTTCAGGCCAGCGTTTGTTTACTTCTCTTGCGCCTTTGTTTCCACTCTAAATTGCACTGGAATTTCGGTGAGACTAAAATCCGCATTCAATTAAGGGCTGCTTACTACAACTGGAAAGGACCTGTTTAGATTTACATGTTAAATTTTCTTTCTTTAGTGTGTAATGTTGCTGTTCGAGCAGGAAAAAGCTCCAGTTCTTCTCTATATCAGTGTCAGTGTTTCTGAACTCCTGAAACGCCTCCATTGTAGTCTCGAGATTCTTCAGGGAACGAACACGTCACAATATTCCTCATTATAATAATTCATACGCAGAATAAAGGGGCGGGGCCTGGTTGAGTTAGTTAGTAGTGTGTTGAAACCAAGCGGCAATCTACCGGTCTCTCTCTTGAATCTAACACTGAAGTGACTTAAACTGCAGTTCATCGACTGGCCACTAGAGACCGGCTGCAGAAGAGAGTCAATCCCATAGACCCACATGTTAAAATGCCCAACTTTAGAAAGAAAAAAAATATGTTTACAGCCTGGTACAAAAAGTGGTTTTGGTCTATATAGCTAATTTTGCACTTCATGACAACTGTGAGGGGGGTGAATTTTTTTATAACTCATCCATTTAAATTATATTAAACCTTAAAGTTCTGCATAATTAAGGGCGTGGCCACTTGAGTGACAGGTGGATTGCCACTGCTGTCACTACTAGCAGTTTGTCTGCTGTCTGTTAGCGTAATCCGCCCCTTTGCCGATTTTCTGTTATCCAGGAATGACGCGCGGTGACGTGTTACCAAGATGGCGACGGCCGGCTCCGCCCACTTTGGGCTTCAAAAATGCTCTTAAGAAACCAAGAAACCGTCACGGACATTTTTTTTACAGTCTATGGTTGAAACTGGCGGTTATGGGAAGGGGCGGGACATTTCCCAAACATGCTCAAAGCACTCGACCATTCACAACACACTGCTCCAGCCGACCAATCAGAGCACAGTGTGCTTTTCAGGAGGAGAGGCTTCATAGAGACAGGAACTAAACAGAGCGTTACTGACAGACTGGGAAGAGAGGAGCCGCAACAATGGAGAATATGAGGAAAATAATCAACATTCAAGCAGGAAAACCTGTTCTAGTAGAGCCTGAACACAACATCAAGACCTTGTAAAAAGAACCTCTTTAATAATCACTCTAATTCTATGAAAATAGTCTATTTCTAATAGAAAATATCCTCACCACAACCATAACGATAACAACACAGAGGAACGACACGTTTGAATTACTTTCAGGGCCATTTTTTTGTTCCAGCTGATGAATGATAAAAACATCAGAGTTTAAAGAGCTTGAGCACTTAAAGTGGCAGACGACGTAACTGCATTATGTGCTTATAATAAACAGAATATTGCCGTGTTTTGATGTGGATGTTAATATCCTAATAGTTCTTGTTGTGAACAGTCCTACAGTACACCAGGGAGATTTGAAAAACGAAGGAAAGCAAAGCCAATATTGTTATGCTGCTAATGAAAGGTACAATAAAACTCTCCAGAACACATACAAGATGTGCGAAGACAGATCGGTCGCGGTGATGAAGGCCGCTCGAGATTGCAAGTCCATTATTCAGCCTGGACTCTGACAAACAGCAATTACCCCAATCGACAGATAACGAGAGCAGGGCAATCATTCAGTGACGGAACGTCCCATAAAGCAGCGGGACATTACCATACTCGCGCTATACATCTCTCCACAACTTCACCAACTTGTTGGAGCTCCAACAGTGATAAAGGATTCACTAAATCAAGCCTGAGCTCCATTGGCAAAGCAAATGACGGCACTCAATCAGCAAGACAATGGCATGACTCTATTAAAATGCGCAACCTAGCCCACAATGGGATGAGTCAGACAGCCCGGTCTCCATTATGATTCAACAAACTGACCTGAGTGCTAATTTTCAATCATCCATACATGGTCTCATTACTTTCATGCATGTGGCCGTTTGTTCGTTCAAGCTGATGTCTATCTGCCTGTTCATCCATCAGTCCATTCATTACTGTACCGTTCTTTCTCTGCATTCATCTGTCTATCCGTCCTTCCATCATCCTTTATACCACGTTTATATAAATCATGTGCACAAGCATAAAAATAATCCATCAATTTATCCATTGGTCCAAGCATTCCCAAACTGATGTTTAATTACTCTCCGCCTGCTACAGAAGCCACGCCCCAAACTCTCCGTCTGCTACAGTAGCCACGCCCCAAACTCAGTAACCACGCCCCAAACTCTACATCTGCTACAGTAGCCACGCCCCAAACTCAGTAACCATGCCCCAAACTCTCTGTCTGCTACAGTAGCCACGCCCCAAACTCAGCAGCCATGCCTCAAACTCTCCATCTGCTACAGTAGCCACGCCCCAAATTCTCTGCCTGCTACAGAATCCACGCCCCAAACTCTCCATCTGCTACAGAAGCCATGCCCCAAACAAAGTAACCACGCCCAAACTCTGTCTGCTACAGAAGCCACGCCCCAAACTCTGTCTGCTACAGAAGCCAGGCCCCAAACGCTCAGTCTGCTACAGAAGCCACGCCCCAAACGCTCAGTCTGCTACAGAAGCCATGCCCCAAACTCAGTAACCACGCCCAAACTCTGTCTGCTACAGAAGCCACGCCCCAAACTCTGTCTGCTACCGAAGCCACGCCCCAAACTCTCTGCCTGCTACAGAAGCCACGCCCCAAACGCTCCGTCTGCTACAGAAGCCATGCCCCAAATTTAGTAACCACGCCTCAAACTCTCCATCTGCTACAGAAGCCACGCCCCAAACTCTCCGCCTGATACAGAAGCCATGCCCCGAACTCAGTAACCACGCCCCAAACTCTCCATCTGCTACAGAAGCCACGCCCCAAACTCTCTATCTGCTACAGAAGCCAAGCCCCAAACTCTCCATCTGCTACAGAAGCCACGCCCCAAACTCTCCATCTGCTACAGAAGCCACGCCCCAAACTCTCCATCTGCTACAGAAGCCATGCCCCAAACTCAGTAACCACGCCCCAAACTCTCCATCTGCTACAGAAGCCACGCCCCAAACTCTACATCTGCTAAAGTAGCCATGCCCCAAACTCAGTAACCACGCCCCAAACTCTCCATCTGCTACAGAAGCCACGCCCCAAACTCTACATCTGCTACAGTAGCCATGCCCCAAACTCTCCGTCTGCTACAGAAGCCATGCCCCAAACTCAGTAACCACGCCCCAAACTCTCCATCTGCTACAGAAGCCACGCCCCAAACTCTACATCTGCTACAGAAGCCATGCCCCAAACTCAGTAACCACGCCCCAAACTCTCCATCTGCTACAGAAGCCACGCCCCAAACTCTACATCTGCTACAGTAGCCATGCCCCAAACTCTCCGTCTGCTACAGAAGCCACGCCCCAAACTATCTGTCTGCTACAGAAGCCACGCCCCAAACTATCTGTCTGCTACAGAAGCCACGCCCCAAACTCTCCATCTGCTACAGAAGCCACGCCCCAAACTCTCTGTCTGCTACAGAAGCCACGCCCCAAACTCTCTGTCTGCTACAGAAGCCACGCCCCAAACTCTACATCTGCTACAGAAGCCATGCCCCAAACTCAGTAACCACGCCCCAAACTCTCCATCTGCTACAGAAGCCACGCCCCAAACTCTACATCTGCTACAGTAGCCATGCCCCAAACTCTCCGTCTGCTACAGAAGCCACGCCGCAGACTCTCCATCTGCTACAGAAGCCACGCCCCAAACTCTCCATCTGCTATAGAAGCCACGCCCCAAACTATCTGTCTGCTACAGAAGCCACGCCCCAAACTCTCCATCTGCTACAGAAGCCACGCCCCAAACTCTCTGTCTGCTACAGAAGCCACGCCCCAAACTCTCTGTCTGCTACAGAAGCCACGCCCCAAACTCTCCATCTGCTACAGAAGCCACGCCCCAAACTCTCCATCTGCAACAGAAGCCACGCCCCAAACTCAGTAACCACGCCCCAAACTCTCCATCTGCCACAGAAGCCATGCCCCAAATTCAGTAACCACGCCCCAAACTCTACATCTGCTACAGTAGCCACGCCCCAAACTCTCCGTCTGCTACAGTAACCACTCCCCAAACTCTTCGTCTGCTACAGTAGCCACGCCCCAAACTCTCCGTCTGCTACAGTAGCCACGCCCCAAACTCAGTAACCACGCCCCAAACTCTCCGTCTGCTACAGTAGCCACGCCCCAAACTGAGTAGCCACGCCAATAAACTCTCTGTCTGCTTGGGTGAAGAGAATATATTAAAATAAATCAAAAATAATAAAAATAAAACACTTCCTAAAAAAAGCTGAATATTTTATCTGTTTACTTTCATGTCCTGTGACCATCAGAGAAGAACATGTAAATGCTGCGCAGGCAGATGCTGGAGAGCTGAAACACATCTGCGCTCCACATTCTGACGCAACCTTGACCTCCCCTGAGTTTGTCAACCTTTATTCCCCCAACATGGTTTCCTCATCCAGCGTGTTATTTGCAGCTGGCTATTTGGCCGGCGAAAACCTCCAGGGCCCTCGTCGCATGAGCATTTCCGCGCCGACTGCCTTTCATGAGCACGCTGCAGTTTTTAATAAGGCCGACTCAATGGCAGAGAGGAGAGCAGAAAAAACACTGCCCTGTTAGGGCCAGATCATTTAGCTTTTACTGCAAAAAAGTCATAAAATCCTTGGCAGAGAGTCATCAGGTTGGTTTTCAAATACTATGGCTTCTTTATTTTGCAGATATATCATTGCATTCCATGTTAAAGGACACTATAAACATGGATTCTGAAGGAGATCTCTTCAGGAGATCACGTCTTGATGGAAATAAAGTTGGGATGTTATTTCCATCAAAAGGTGCATACATTTTTGGTCAAGATCCTGTATTGACAATGCAAGAGTCCAGAACTCTGTAAAGTCTTCTCCAGCACATGCCAACAACTTTATATATGGATAACACTTAATTTTACAGTGTCCTTGTTACGTATGTCACATGTACTTACCATAGTAATACCAGTAAATTATGCATAATTACATGCAACTAACCCTCAACCTAATCCTAACCCTACCCTAACCCTATAG
The DNA here is from genome assembly GCF_964197995.2 of Scardinius erythrophthalmus. NCBI lineage: Eukaryota > Metazoa > Chordata > Actinopteri > Cypriniformes > Leuciscidae > Scardinius > Scardinius erythrophthalmus. Next base: position 43,846,397 of record NC_138230.1, on the reverse strand, counting down.
TAAGTACATGTAGTTGCTTAATATTACTCAGTACTTAAATATATAATTACACTGTAACAATGACTCCTTAAAATAAAGGGTTACACTTTATTTTAATGTGTCATTGTTACAGTGTAATTATATAATAAAGGGTTACACTTTATTTTAAGGTGTCATTGTTACAGTGTAATTATATATTTAAGTACTGAGTAATATTAAGCAACTACATGTACTTACTATAGGGTTAGGGTAGGGTTAGGATTTGGTTGAGGGTTAGTTGCATGTAATTATGCATTATTTACTGTTATTACTATGGTAAGTACATGTAACATATGTAACAAGGACACTGTAAAATAAAGTGTTACCAAATAAAGTGTAACCCAAACATATTACATGATACAAACATAAAAATGACTGCAATAATGATCCAATCATAGACTCTTAAGCATTTGCATATATAAATCCAAAGCATCTGTCAAAAATGAGCTTTTCTAACCTTATTAACTTCCAGTACTTCTCTCCTCTCCTCGCTGGATGCACGCGTTTGATTGGCCATTCGGTCGTCCAGTTTAGAGCTGTCATCCTCTACATAGGGGATAAGTTGCTAAAACAGAAAGCCAGAATAAAATTACCACATATCAGCCGCAGACAATATAAAACAAGCAAACCCATTTCACGCTCTAATCGTTCTACAAAAAAAGAATCAGTCAATGAAAAAAAAAAAAAAAATGAAAAAAAAAAACTTCTAGTAAATGTTGTCATAAAATACACAGATATTTTTAAATTGCAGTAAATGGTGAAAGATGCTTTTTGGGTCGGGATGGTGTAGTTACAGGAATATACCAGCAGGGGCAAACCAGCTAAAACACAGACCCCAAAAGTCTGGAGAAGTTTAACTATTATTTTATTTGATGTTTCATGCTCAACTGAAGAAGAATGAGGCACCTTTGAATCTCACTATACGAGACTGCAATCTGATGCCTTCCTGAAGAAACATCTTGTATTAAAAATGAATGAAAAAGATATGATGGTATTTGTGGACTGAAACATGAATTTTGTTTCTGATTTTGAAAGCTGGGCTGTTATCCAAAGCTACATGAAGAATAATATGAAGGACAAAAGCCACAGTTTGAATATGATTTCGTATAAACATTTACTGTGGTGACCCACTGTCTAAACAACACGAGAGCTTAATAAGAGATGAGATTAAGGTTCAACAACCCGGCGATGCCACAGTAATGGATTGTTGCATAATTCAAAAGGCTTTCATCGCAGGAGAACTCAACACTTATGTTGTCTTATTGCACAACAGCCTCTGCTCTTTTGCCCAAATAAATCCCTCATCAGGCACTGCCCTTTCGGCTTTCAAATGAAAAGGTTTGAATGATTTAACTTCACAAATAGTCCCTCGACCGCACGGACAGGGTTGTTCGACTCGTTGTTGCCCTCGGTTCAGATGGTTCTGCCCTCTTATGCTTTCCCGCATCAATAAAGTGTCTCGTTCTTTTTTTCATGTTCCATCATTCTGTGACCTTGCCGAACAGACTCGCACGTCCCCGGTTTAACATCACAGTGACACCTGCTGGTGTTCTGGACGAGGAGAAGAAAACTCCCTCACTTCAAGCAAATCAGGCAACGGGATTTACTACGGTTTACAGAAGTCAATTTAACGGCCTGAAAATAAGCTGGAGGAAAATGGCACATGACTAGATGATGAGAAATACACTTAGGAAGTTGGCATGTCCTGTGATGTGGCATGTAAAACCTTTTTAAACAGCATTTTGCTTTTTCTTTTAAATTATGCATGCATCTCGTATTATAAGGCTTCATTATTTAATGCCGAAAAAGCATTTTTGCACTTGATATTGCATTAAACATGCATTGGTCATAATGCATCTGTGTTTTCATTGTCAGTTGTTATTGGCATGTTTTATATTTTTTAAACATTTTTAAACAGCATTTTGCTTTTTTTTTTATTATGCATGCATCTCAATGGCGAAAAAGCATAATCTTGTGGCTGATATTGCATTAAACCTGCATTGGTCATCATGCATCTGTGTTTTCATTGTCAGTTGTACTTGGCATGTTAGCCTATATATTTTTTAAACATTTTTAAACAACATTTTGCTTTTTTTATTTTTATTATGCATGCATCTCAATGGCAAAAAAGCATAATTTTGCGGCTGATATTGCATTAAACCTGCGTTGGTCATCATGCATCTGTGTTTTCATTGTCAGTTGTAAATATTCTTTTATTCTACGAACATCCAAGAACTTTGAGTTCAAGAAATACTTCCTCAAGACATATTTTCAATGGGAAAAGACTGAGGCGGGAAAAAATCTTCCAAGATTTTTAATGTTATTTGTGTCTCTGACTATTAATGAGTTGTGAGACAGCAGATTATTACAATGAACAACACGCTGGAGGTAAATGGCACATGACTAGTTGACAAGAAATACATTTAGGAAGTTTTTATGCATGTTCTGCAATGTGGCATGTTATATATATATATTTTAAAACATTTTAAACAGCACTTTGCTTTTTTTTATTATTATTATGCATGCATCTCATATTATAAAATACTTTTTAAAATAATTTGCCACAATACCATTTAAACAGAACTATTGAATGCAAAAAGGTGACCTAAAATATACATTTCATCATAAATATTCATATACATTTGACAAAAAATCTTCAAAAAATATGTTATGCTTTAACTACCCATTACAAACTGAATATATTTTATATATTGAATATTGAACCATTCAAAAGTTTGGGGTTGGGTTTATGTTTTTAAAATAAGTCTCAAGGTTGCATTTATTGCAATTATTAATACAAATATTCTCAAATATACTCAATTTAATGCACATATAAATTCTAGTTAAAAAAAACTCACTTTTGAATGGTAATGTCAATCTGCCCTCTTCTATCTGAAAGGTCAAACTTCGACACACAGACGGCAGCGCACAGGTAACGGCTTAAACGATCTATAATTTCAGCGGGGAACAGAAAAATCAAGTCCTGCTTTCTGAATCACTCATATTTCGTGGCTCTGCGGCTTTACAGAACAGACCTTACCGGCTTCAGGCCGTCACACACCGAGGAGGAAAAATCTGATCATATGAAATGCATGGGAGGGAGAGAGAAAAGCCCTTGGCAGGTTTATCAAGCTAGGGAGTGAATGCAGGAAACCATGGGCGAGGGACTGGCCAAGCAGAGAGAGAGAGAGAGAGAGAGAGAGGCAGAGAGAGAGAGAGAGAGAGAGAGAGAGAGAGAGAGAGAGAGAGAGAGAGAGAGAGAGAGAGAGAGAGAGAGAGAGAGAGAGAGAGAGAGAGAGAGAGAGAGAGAGAGAGAGAGAGAGAGAGAGAGAGAGAGAGAGAGAGAGAGAGAGAGAGAGAGAGAGAGAGAGAGAGAGAGAGAGAGAGAGAGAGAGAGAGAGAGAGAGAGAGAGAGAGAGAGAGAGAGAGAGAGAGAGAGAGAGAGAGAGAGAGAGAGAGAGAGAGAGAGAGAGAGAGAGGCCGAAGCTCAAGGACTGATTTAATTAGCTTTGCGCTCTTTAGGTCTGAAGAGTTTCTGAAGAGAACAAGAGCAAAAACAATCTAAGTTCACACTTGGCAGGTTTGGTTGGATAAAAACGAACTCTAATGTGATTGCTCTGTTCGTGCGCTTCGACTGAAACACGAACACAACACAGACCTAAACGAACCAAAAACAGGACATGATGTCACAAGATGTGACCCTAAAAATGACAGAATGCTCAAGAATATCTGTGTCCCAAATCACCCCTATACCCTTAAATAGGGCACTTGAGTCATATAAAGTGGCGTCCGAAACCACAGTGGATGTTATCAAGTGCACTCATTAAATCCCATAATGCACCGCAATAACAAGCATACAACCGATGTATGCTCAGAATACCCATAATGCACTTTGAGGATGAATCATCCATCCATCCGTTTTCCAAACTGCTGGTCCAATTTGGCTAAAGCGTATAAATTCCTTTAATTAAAGTTTATATATGATAGTTTCCAAGATGAATAGAGTTCAAGATAAATCTTTTCATCACTACAGGAGCTGCCAGTTTGCTAAGTTTCAAATGATTATTAAACGGCAAGCGCAAAATATGCAGAAGCGGCACTCAGTGTCCGAATTCACTCTCTCGTTTCATTCACTCCCTCAACTGGACTATATTGGTGGAGTGATGTAGGGAATAGTGAATGAGGGTTTAGCTCTGGTTTTTCTCATCAAAGTCACAATGTTTCCTATTTTACATTTCCGTTCAGCATCAGAACCACGTCTCCTCACAGCAGATCTGCTCTTGTGTGTGTTAGAGGAACGCTGTTTTGACTCCTTTACACATTATATAAGCTCTTAACGAACCTCAGCTGGTTAAAACACCATCATATGTCGGTTACGCACACACAACCAGCGCATTTATCCCAGAACACAGCATTGTTTTGGATGTTCGGTAAGTTCCGTCACAAAATATATGTAATAAAAGCAGGTTTTGAACATATACCTATGACTTTAGGTTCGGTCTCTTTGTTAAAATGCCGATGTGAACGCTATAAGCGGACCAGGATTAAGGGCCCTTTCACACCTACCTTGTTTGGTGCGGATTTTCCGACTTTTCAGTTTGATCCGAATCAGAATTACCGGTGTGAAACCTCCCCCGGACCACGATCAAACTGAACAAAGGTTTAGTTCGTTTCTAGTGTGAACGCATTTTCTGTATGGTTCGGACTTTCAGACCATTTACAGGAAGTTCCGGATGTTCCCACAGGATTGCTGGCTCTTCTCCTCCTTTCCCGCCGGCGACGATTAAGTGTTCGCATGACGAGGACGTTCATTTGGCGAAGTAGAACTAGCTTTGAGTATAGTCAGTGCTGTAGGGAATAATGCCGTAATAATAACAGTATAGTGGCAACGAAATGCGCATATTCATTCGTTCTTGAGGGGGGGTTGATCCGAACCGAGCGAACCAAGTGAACCGAACTACAAGTGTGAACACAACCGTATCAGATTCAGAGATCGTTTGGAGGAATGACCTGCCAAACTCAACCTGAGTTTTCAAGAAACAGCTGAAGACGCATCTTTTTCGGCAACATTTGATCCATTAATACTAATACTTTTTTTTCTTTTCTCTTCTATTCTTTATCTATTTAAAAAAAAAAACATAAAGGGCCCTATTTTAGCGATCTGAAACGCAAGAATCAAGCGCGAAGCGCAAGTAACTTTGTGGGCGGATCTCGGGCACTGTTGCTATTATACCGGCGGGATAAATGACTCTTGCACCCGACGCAAATCTAAAATGTGTTGGTCTGAAGTCGCTTCATTACTCACAGGTGTGGTTTGGGCGTAACGTGAAATAAACCAATCAGAGCGACATCTCACATTCCCTTTAAGAGCAGGCGCGCTTGTTCCATGGCGGATTGCTATTATAATATGTGGATTTGCCAGGAGCGGTTCACAGCCGAGGAGACCGACGTTCTCGTCAGGGACGTAAAACACAGAGAAGTGACATTGGGGATGGAGAAACCCACCCAGATTAGCTTCGATTAAACAGGCGTATGATAATTTGGGTAAATGTGTAAGCTAGATTTATGCCTATTTTTCACATCTTCATGGACACAACAATGATTTCCCTCGTGTGGTAATATTTTTCCTTGTAATAATGTATGATTTTCTAAAAATGAGAACTGCTGTGTCTGTGTAGATGAGAGAATCAAAGTGTGTGTGCGTTATGCACACGCTACATTGATTATGGCCAAGCATGCGCCCTTAAAACAGCATCTGAATAACATGTGAAACACGCCACTGACTTTAGACGAGGTTTCTCCTGGTCAGTGGAGGAATTGTTTTCTGAAACTGCAAAATAGCACCAGGGAACGTTTGCGCCGGAACACGCCTCCTCTTTTCGCTGAACCGCCCCCGGGAGCGCAAGTTCATTCCCTAATTTACCGACGTGCGTCTGTGGAGGGAAGAGTCCGCTGTGTGTCGGGTGAGAAATAGGGATGATACATGCGTCGTGTACAAAGTCAATTGCGCTGGTTGCAAGATAGGGCCCTAGATGCGTTAGACTAAACTGGGAAGCAGGGCCGGCGATTGCTATAGGCGAACTAGGCGGTTGCCTAGGGCGACAAATGTGTTGGGGGCGCGGATGCACTTAATGCCCTGTCCCAAATGGAACCCTAAGCACTCGCGGTCTTCCTCTGAGTCCGCACTTTCGTGACGTAATGGCGCTTTGACTGTCGGGAAGAAGTCTGCTGCGGAGTCCGCATCAGCGCGGGCTCGGCAAAAGTGCGCATCAAGGGCGCAAATCGACCACATGGGGGCGCTCGCGAGCACCCTTCTGAGATCTAAAAATGAGAAATGGGACACCCTACGGTCTCACGGACTTAACGGACATGCGCACGCGCAGCCATTGTAAGTCCACAAGACCGAAAGTGCACATGAAGTGTGCCATTTGGGACAGGGCCCTAGTGTCGCCCTATCTACTTCCCATATTAATCATAAAATTAGAACGAAACACGAAATAAAACATGTTTATTAAACATGATCAAAGGGCGAAGGGCGCCCCCTCAATCACACGTTTAATTACTTGTCAACCTGATTATTAGATTGAATTTATGATTTTTGTCGACCATTTCTGGATTGGCGGGGGGCGGGAGGGTTGCGTTACGTTACGTTAGGGAAGTGCTCAGCTGCTGGCGCGTTGATCGAAAATGAAGCGGTCTAAACCTTTGGTGCACAGGGACGAAAACGGAGAAAGGAAGAAGATAAAAAATAAGGCTCAGTATAGAGTAAGTCTTCTCATCTTAGCTATTAAGGTGTCCAATGAAATAAATTTACTTAGTATTGTAGCCTACATCACCTAATATTGGACGTTTCATTGCTGTCACTAAGCTATAGTTTGCTAGCTATATTTACTTTGAAGGTGAATAGAAATGGCAGAAACAACTGTTAATATGTTATTATTTGAGATAGAACTAAAAGAACTTAAATATTTTAATTTTGTAGTGGTACATACATAATCCATAATAGCACATTTGTTTGTAGAAGGTATAGTTAAACCAGTTTAATGGTCATAATTTGCTTAAATTAATCCAATTTGGTAAATATCCTTGAACATTCTTTGTAGAATTTGTGTATAAACAATTTACAGTTGATTCTTCAAGTCATAATTTGCTTGTTGAAGTGTTGGAGTGACTATTAGAGCATTTTTGTTTGTTCATCAATGAACATTCTTTGTAGCATTTTTGTATGTGCAATTTATTTGAGTGTATCATTTAAGTAATATTTTGCTTGTTGAAGTGTTGGAGTGACTACAGGTGAAACTCGAAAAATTAGAATATCGTGCAAAAGTTCATTTATTTCAATTATTCAACTTATAAGGTGAAACTAATATATTATATAGACTCATTGCATGCAAAGTGAGATATTTCAAGACTTTGTTATGGCTTACAGCTTATGACATATCAATTCATATCAATTCTAATTTTCTGTGATTTTGAATTTGGGGTTTTCATAAGCTGTAAGCCATAATCATCAAAATTATAACAAATAAAGGCTTGACACTTATCAATTTTCTTATTTCTTATTTTCTTATAAAGAGCGGGGGGGGGGGGGGGGGCGCAAAAACTCAATCTTGCCTAGGGCAACCAAAGGGCTAGAGCCGGCCCTGTTGTTAGTTTAATTGCTTCTATTGCTCTCCTCATTTGGATAAAAGCGTCTGCTAAATGATTAAATGTAAAAGTAAATGTAACCACACTAACAGAGCAACTGCATTACTAATCGCACCAATAATGCCAAGTGTGAACGCACTCTTAAAGTCCCCCTGTGCTGAAAATCCATCTTTTAATGTTGTTTATGTGTCTATGTGGTGTTTTTAATGTGCTTTAAGACAAACCGTGTGTAAGTTCATAAGTCGACACCATTGCTGAGTATTTTCTCCTTAAAACTGCAGTGAACCAAAGACAGTCTCAAAAACACGCTTTGAAATCGCTGGTGTTTCTGACGTCACAAACTACCTTGTAACCAATCAGATCAACGTGTGATCGTCAACCAGTGGATCTCTGAGCTGAGTGAGTGAGTGGAGGCGGGGCTCATTTGCATATTCATAGAACCATGTATACTAAATGAGGCAAGTTACATTCAAGCTATTTTAAGGCATGAAGAAAAAAAACGCTTAAATATGTAATTTTGGTGAGTTTTAAGGGATACAATGATTGACTACAGGGGGACTTTAATGTATCATTTTCTTTTTTCCGATCTGGACCAAAAGAACCAAGAGAGCCGAACCGAACACACCCTGAGTTTCCACCTGGCGACAGCAAGCGTAAGAAAGAAAGAGCCAGCTATAGTTAATATAACGCAGTCAACACATTACTCAAGGCCCAGACACTGAAAGATGGATGTGTTCTGCCAGCTAGTGATTCACCGAGGCTCACTCGGGTTGATTACTCTGAGGCGACTGGAAAAAGTGAGGTGGTAAATGAAATGACTTGGCTGTTTCTTTTTCGGTGTGCAGGAAATTCCACCGCTGGGAGCCGGTGATTGCCTGGGCTGGAAAATGCTGACATGAGGGACTTGGCCAGCTGTTCATTAGCGAGCGCCTCGGCTAATTAGCGAAGTGATGATGAGGTAATGCCTCTGACTCCATTAACTCACTTCCTGTTAGGAGAGAAAGCGCAACAGGAGCTAAAGATAACACCTGAACCAAACACACGAGACCGGGCCAAAATAAATATGCTGTGAGCACGAGCTCTTCTGGTAATGAGATGGAAGAACCCGAATTTCATGCCCTCCAGTTAAAGCTCCTGCAGATCTAATGACTTTATTCCAGCGCTCTCTCGATAAAAGAGGAGAGACTGCATGAAACGGACCAGCTGTGAATTCGATCTTTATTTGCTCTCAGACGCATTCGAGTTGTAATTCCTGAGCGCCAAATCTCCATCCTCACATCTAAATCACAGAGACACTTTATGTTTCACGTAATTTACCTGTGATTCATAAAATGTTATTTTAGTTTTTTAGTATTTTGAATTGGCTTTTATTGAATTGGCTTTTAATTGGCTTTTATTTTTATATTTTCATGTTAATTTTAGTTTTTTTTATATTGCTATTTGGGTTTAATCTATTTTTATTTAGGTTTTAGTTATTATTTATTTCTAGTTGATAATTTTGTGCTTCAACTTCAGCTTATTTCCAAGACAACATTTCAAATTTTTGTTTAGTTATTATTAGTTTTCTACTAATATTTATATTTTATCTTATTTTAATTAAGAGAAATTGCTTTAATGGTTTTAGTTATATATATATATATATATATATATATATATATATATATATATATATATATATATATATATATATATATATATATATATATATATATATATATATAGTCATTAATGGTTTAATGACTCTTTAAACCATAAAAATATGAGGAAAATATTTAATATTTTTTAAATATTTTAAATATGAGGGAAGAACAAAACACTAAACTTGGTTAAAGTACTATCTGACTAAATTATCTAGCAAAAAGGCAAAGTTCAGCTACAGGTTTTATTTTACCTTGCGAAAAAAGTGCATAGCTCACAGGAAAAAGCATACACTGACTACAACATAATCAGTTATTAATATTTGGTGGGTTCTCTCGTTTTTGCATGTGTTCATAATTTCTTTGCATGTTTCATTGCGTTATTATCACAAATAAAACAATCAACTCCAAGCACTACTATGCAATATGCTTACAAAAAATGTTTTAATAATATTTGAATAAAGGGTTTGAAATGTACATTTTTCTAGGCCAGACATCACTATTGGCCACTACTATACATCTTTTCTTCCTGATTTAAATGTATTTTATATTCCAGATGTTTCTGTCATAGAAGTCATTAAACCAGCACTCGAGAAGATCAGAAAAACATGCTCTTGTAAAGCCAGACCTGACGTCAATGAGCAATCTGAGTCAGGGGGAATCTCAGTTGGACTCAATCAAGCTTGCATTGTGATTCAAGGATGTTTCCTCAACTAGAAATTGAAAGCTAGTGCTCAAAAGGTGCACGAATTAAAACGTTTGCAGGCACAAATAATGTTATGAATGGAAAGAATTACAAGATCAACTGAACCCACTCCTAAATATTCACTCTAACACCACTTTATCAACCCCTCATAATATAATTTATACTTCTGAAAAATGTATTTAAAATGATGCACACTCACACAGGAGACACTTCAATCATGTCAGTGGCCTATTAAAAGCGGTTTTATTCTATACGGGCCAGTGATTCTCAACATTTTCAGGGCAGTCGTGGCCTAATGGCTTTATAAACTATAATCACTGGCTATAGGAGTACACATTTCTCTTTAAAAATTCTCGTTTTAGACTTCGAATTCATGACCGGTGTTTTGTTTTGCTCTGTCCTCTGTGCTTCCCTGTTCGTCAATACGCCATGCATCGGGTCAGAGGTCACTCGACTCGTGCATGGCCATTACCAGAAGCCAGTGATTATAGTTTATAAAGTTATAAATATGGATATTTTTCTCTCGTTCAGAAGGCCTTTATTAACCCCTGAAGCCGTATGGATTACTGTTATGATGGATGGATGTGCTTCTTTGTACCATTCACTCCCATTATAAAGCTGGGAAGAGCCAGGACATATTTTAATAGAACTCCGATTGTGTTCGAATGAAAGTAGAAAGTCAAATAGACCGAGGATGGCTTGAGGGTGAGTAAATTATGGGATTTTTGGGTGAACTGACCCTTTAATGCTCATTTAAAATGGCATTAAATATAACAAAGATCAGTTCCAAGATAATTAAGCCTGAGCGATCTAAAGAGCAATCCAAGAGGAGATATATAAATGCTAAAAAGTAAGGGGCCTAGAACCGAACCCTGAGGGACACCAGAGTCAATCTCAATCTCAGACCCGAAACCACTCAAAAATAAACGTTACCAGCCAACTGGACATTTTTTAATTGCATTTGATGTTCATTTGAGTTCCTGAATATCAGTTTAAAGTCCAAGACCACTGCCGTATTTGCCACATAAACAAACATGCTTAATACTCCTTTAAAATAGCATTAAAGGTGCAGTGTGTAATATTTAGGAGGATCTGTTGACAGAAATGCAATATCATAAACATAACTATGTTTTCAGTGGTGTATAAAGATGTTACATAATGAACCGTTATGTTTTTATTAGCTTAGAATGAGCCATTTCTGTCTACACACACCGCGGGTCCGCTTACATTGACATGTTTCTACGGTGGCCCTGAGCGGACAAACCCAGTTCGTCACTGTGTTGTTCTTCACGCTAGCTAAAGTCAGCGAATAAAACACTGAAACAATGATGAACAAGTAACAATAATATTCGCAGTAACATCGTTTTACTGAATAATTAAGTAAACTTAATTTCTTAATTTATCTTTGTAAAGAAACCTCATTGCTTAACTGGCTACTCTCTGCTGGCTCAGGTGACGACATCACTTCCTGTCGGCCACCGTAACTTCTGTTGGGTGCAATTCACAACCTCACCTCTAGATCCCGCTAAAAATGTACACACTGCACCTTTAAATATAACAAAGATCAACAGAATGATTCAATGTAATGAAAACTGAGTCTAGAGAGAGTGTAATCTCACCTCAGGAGGAATGGGCTCCAGACCAGCGCAGTTCTCATTGCATTTATCATAGACGAGACGGAGTTTGCGGAAAAGCACGGAGAGCATCCGCAGGTGCTCCTGCAGTTTCCCCAACCGGTCCTGATGAGTGTTGGGATGATAGCTGACTCCGTTGGGCAGCTGAGCGAGGAGACAGAGGGAGTCAGACATGTGGAGGACGGGATCAGTGTACGGCTGCACAATTAATCGCAACGAAACCGCACGCGATTTGGCAAAGGCTACGATTATTTAAGCGCAGTTTGTCAATGCAGCGGCTGATCATAGTAAATGCTCCCTCTGAACACCAGAGGGCGTCTCACACACACACCACATATCCCTCTGAACACCAGAGGGCGTCTCACACACACACACACCACATATCCCTCTGAACACCAGAGGGCGTCTCACAAACACAGAAGAACAATAACACACATCATTCCAGGATCGCTGTACCTGAATAAACAGAAGATTGAAACGCTTTGATTGATTAAACATGACTAATAAACACACGACTGCCGTATTCGGCGTAAGAAGCTCATCGTCTCACAGAAGGAGGAGCTCAACTGTTGTTATGAAGTGAGTTTGGAGTAAAAGCACGTTATTAAATGTTGTCTTTCGTTGGACAAGAGGTTCATAAATGCTTCTCATGTTTGGAAAGATGTTTGGCGCGTGTTGCACGTTATAAGTGACTCAAACTCATTGCTTTCAGAGTGAGCAGCGTTTACAGAGCCGAACATCAATGCATAACAAATATTCACAGCCTTTGCGATTTCAAAATCAACTTGATTTAAGTGCGATTACATGGAAATTGCGATTAAATCGTGCAATTCTAGATCAGTCTTCATCCGTGGATGGACGAACTCACCTGCATGTTTCTCAGCAGCTGGAAGATCTCCATGGTTCGTAAGACGATGTCCTGCACCGTCTCCTGTCCGATCCGACACAGTGATGCTGTGTTCACATCCCGAGCCGCCTGAGCCTGTTGCCCGGGGAACGGGGCCAGAGGAGGGGTTGCCATGGCGACAGAGGGATGCAGGCACTGATGGATGGATGGCTATTCAGTGAGACTTAGTGGCATGTCTGTTATGAGAGAATATTAAGTTGAAAATTGCACCATACACCATGTATCACACTTTTAAGCATTGTGTGATAAAACCATAAGTGTAGATATAAAACAATAAACTACGAAAGCTAACTAAATCCCATATATATTATTAATAATAATAATAATAATAATAATACACATATTATTTGGATGGAAACATTCTTCAGCTTTACATTGAGCTACTATCATCAAAACTTGAATGTCTAACGGAGCTGACATAACATATATGTGATGTAAACATAGAAAATGTCATTCGTCTGAACATATGCAACATTTGGAGCGTTTAAATACCTTTGTTAGTGTTGTTGACAAGACGTCATTTTTTTCCGTGCTGTGATCTCGTCTGTCAGTCAGCCTTCGCGAGATTTCACGAGATGTCACCGTGTACTCTTACATACGCAAAGCTGAAGACGAGGCGCCATCTAGTGTTCAATCAAATTTGGTATACAATACATTATGAAATGATTTATTTTGGAGATCATGCATGGCACATTCATAAATGTTGAAGATTGTCAGCTGCTCTGTACAGTCCTGCGATAAGATATAGATTAAATGAACAAGAGAAACGGTTGCATTTAGGCCTGTATAATTCCATCAGTGCATTGTATATTAGCGATTAAAAGAGCAAGTTGGATCTCTAGACCAGGGGTGGGCAAACTACGGCCCGCGGGCCACATACGGCCCGTTAGGCTGTTTAATCCGGCCCGTCGAGTATTTAAAAAATTGTCTAAAGATCGCATTCATTTTGCCTTTTTCTTGAAATACTTTGCGTTATATATATATATTGCGTTGCATATATTTGACAATCGGAATATCAGATATTTCATGCCATAGCTAGCAAATGTAAAAAAGGAAAAATGACATAAAAGCAGATCATCATTCATTCAGCGCTGTTGTGGCTGCGGTGTGTCACGTAACAAGCTAGACGCGTCACCATGGAAACCAAACAGACAGCAACTTAAGCGCATAGACTTGGTGCACGTTAATGTTTATTTCTTTTTTTGAAAACTCACAGAGAAAAAAATGTTCGGTAACCGCTTGCACACGTTTAGTTTTTCCTTTGATTTGTCTGCTATTTAGTTTTGCTACTCTGGATTTGTGGATGTATCCTCCTTTATCGCCCGGCTTTCGACTAACGTTACGCTCCCCTGTCTGCCATGTAAGTTACAGAACCCGGTTTTGTTCATTAAATGTTCTGATCTGCCTTTGCTTTTTATGTTTTATTTTATTATACTTATTTCGTTTTTTTTTTCCCACAAATGTATGACTTTTGGAAGTGCAAATTGATTGCCATGCAGTTTTAATTAAGTTGAATTAACGTAACCTTCTGTCATTTTTACTCTTCTAAGTGTACACTTAGGTGTTTTGTTTCTAATTTACGGTTAGGCCCATTAAATAATAATAAGGATAAACAATATTTAAAAAGTATAGGCTATAATTATCAAACATCTAATTAAAAATTAACCTCAAAACATAACATGCTAAATGGGGGATATCTAAAAAAATGTATTGTCAGAATGTCGTCTCTCAGTTGTTGAATTTCGCGCAGACGTTGCCACAACGTAAATGTGTTTGCTCAGCCCGATCTCATGAAAGTTCGAATACCACGAATTGTATTTGTAGTTCTTATGAAACGCAGTTTTCGCGTGCATATGATACGCACTTAAAGGGATAGTTCGCCCAAAAATTAAAATACGGTCATCATTTACTCACCCTCAAGTTGTTTCAAACCTGTATGAATTTATTTTTTCTGCTGAACACAAAAGAATATATTTTGAAAAATGTCGGTAACCAAACAGTTGATGGACCCCATTGACTTCCATAGTATTATTTTTTTTTCCTACTATGGAAGTAAATGGGGTCCAACAACTGTTTGGTTACTGACATTTTTCAAAATATCTTTCAAATTATTTCAAATATTTTTTAAAAATTGCACTCCGCACCCCTAATCCTAACTAATGGGTTTACAGTGCGCAGCATTATGCACGCAAAAAAAAATATATTTTTGGCGTAAATGGTACGAGAAATTTAATTCGTGGTATATATACGCACTTTCATGAGATCGTGTTTCATAATCTGCTACTGGGCCGGCCCTCTGTCAAATTTTAAAACCCAGTGTGGCCCTTGAGCCAAAAAGTTTGCCCACCCCTGCTCTAGACAAAAACAAAGACAGACGTTCATCAATTGAAAGAGAGTCAGGAAGACCTTTTAACTTCAGACTCTGTGATCATTGATTTCACTTGAGTTTTGTAGACCTGCTCTGTCTAATAATCCCATATTTCCTTTCAATATCAAAGAAGATGATTCAATATAATTTAAAGTAATTTGTGGCTCTCAGAGACGCAGGTCTTGATCTTGCTCCTCTCAGAGGAGAATATGCACTTAAACTCAACAGTCTGCTGTTTACTATTCGGTGTGTGTGTGTGTGTGTGTGTGTGTGTCAGTGGCGTAGCCACGAGGGGGCCTGGGTGGGCCTAGGCCCCCTCATTTATATGTCCGGCCCCCTCAGATTTCTGATGGCTTAAAATAAATTAATAAAAATAAGAAATTATTGAACTAACTAATAGGTTGACCAATCAAAATACTGCGCGGTAAAATGCGGCTGTTTTCAAACTTGATTTGACTTGTGCATAACCTACGCTGTCATCTTCGCGTGAGAGTTCATGCGGTGAATGGCAGCTTTGTGCAAAGTACAATATTACGCACGAAAAGATGAGCGAGAAGGAGAAAAGCCATCTACATCTGAGTTTGCTTCAGCTTACTACAAGACGACAGCGAGTGAAGCGGCTAGGAGACAGAAACGTATATTTCATCACAGGAATAGCGGTGAGACTTCGACTCAGATCGGCACAATAATGCGCAATGACTTGTTTGCAATTGATGAACCGCCTTCACAACCAGTGAATGACCACATTTCCTGTATAGCCTATATCTGTTGTATATGAAGAGTTTGGTTTTAAAACGCGATAAATTCATTATGATTAATTTTGAGTAATAATGTGTTTTCTTTACCAAGAGAGTGGAAAGATTAAAACCACTATTTTTTGTTTCAAACTTTCACATAGCATATTTAGGTTATAATAACATAACAATTTCAAATCCATATTTTGATTTTCAAATATTTATTATAAAAAAGGATTAGTTTCCCCCCAAAATGCAATAAATTCATGACACTTTTTCCCCAAAATGCAATTAATCCATTGAATCAATATAAAAGTTATTTTTCATATTTTAACTGTTGAAATACACAACAAAGTAAGTTGATCCACATATGACAGCCTCTGAACTTGGTCAATACTAATTATATAACTTACAGGCACTGGACTAAAAATAGCCGACATTAAAATCACCATCGCTAAGAAATACCTCCTGAACTTTTTTTTACGGCGATCAGCTGTAAAATGGCTTGGTCCTGCTCGGTTTTCGTTGACTTTGAGTAAAACAATTGAAAGTTTTTCAAAAGATCCCCTGGGGTTAAAGTGTCAGCGTGACAGAAGTTTGACGCTGTCGTGTGAGAACAAGCAACAGTCGAGATTTTTCCTCCTCCCTCAGTCATCTTCTTAATCTCCTCAAATAGCCTAAATGATTTCAATGGCTCACGTTTCTTCCCCACCACAGGGTCACCAATGCCGTCAAAATGATTATTATTAATATTTTTTATTTTTTTTTGTGGATCACAAAGTAGAAGGAAAACTAGGATGCCGGGTTTATTCAAAGCGCCGCCGTTGCGGTTTACAAAGCGTGGAATGGTGCGCTGACTGCGCGGATATCGTATTTTACGTAAAATTAAAAATGGACTTTTCAACACCGACCAGATAGCCTACAATACAGATTTTTGGGGGAACTAAAAAAAATATATATAGCCTACATATTTAACGTTTATCGCGTTTTGGAACCAAACTCTTATTTGCGGAGTAAGATGACATCATTGACACTTTTTATAATCGCCCTTGTAGGCCTACTTCATGTAAAAGATAATAATCGCCGAGCTATGTCGTAGGCTGCTATAGCCTAGGCTATATATATATATATATATATATATAGGCTATAATGTGTATATATATAGCCTACTGTAGGCTATATTAGTTGCCCCCTCATTTTAAGTTGGGCCCCCCCAAAAATAAAATTCTGGCTACGCCCCTGGTGTGTGTGTGTGTGTGTGTGTGTGTGTGTGGGACTCCCGCTTCAAAAAGGCTTTTCTCTGTATATATTCTGATTATTAGCTAGGCTTGATTTGCTGTCCTCGTCCAGTGGACTATAAAAGGATTAGGATTAGGAGCTGGAGTACAAAGAGATTCAGTTTTCACTTAAAAGAGAATGAAAACTAGAGAGAGTGCGACAGCAATTCTCGTTTCCTTTGAATAAAATATCCAACAATGGAATTAAGATGGATTGGTTCACATGAACAATGAAAAATACTTCTAAAGCATGCATTAATCTTAGTTAACGTGAATTTCAGCATTTACAAATACATCATTCAAATCAAAAGTTATAATAGACCAGAGGCGCTCACAAAAATGAATGAAAAGCCTATCAAATGATTGATTTTTACACATAAATGACTGAATTACTATGTGCTTTTGCCAATATCTTACTTTATATGCGTACAGTATCAATTGTTTTAGCTGGAAAAAGCAGGACAATTCACCTAAATGTTATTTTCACATTCCAGTTGCTGTGTAGAACAATCATATTAGACTGACTTGCAGTGTTGGGTGCAATTAATTGCTAAGTAATCTAATTACTTTTCCCTTGAAAAGGTAAAGTAAGGGATTACTCTTATTTTTTCTGATGTAAGTGCATTAAATACATAGAACAATTCTACTCAAAACAATAGTGGATTTAACATGAAAACTTTATGTTAAAATGCTTGCTTTTAATGTAACCTGCACTCTTTGGTCTGTTCAAAAATAATTAATGCAATTGTATATTGTTTATTTGGAAGAATTAAAATAGCAGCTTCCTGTTTGGTGATATGGGATTTATAAAGTAATTAGTAATAAGTAATCCATTACTTTTAAGAGAGAGTAATTACATTGTGGACGATGTAATTAGCTAGTCACTGTTTTAGAGTGACTTACCCAACACTGCTCACTATGGTGAGATTTAGCCAATACTTCCCTTAATTTATGTACAGTACACTATTATTTTTAGAAATAAAACTTACTGTAATTTCCCTAAACTGTTTTTCATGTTCCAAATCGTTGTAGTAGCCTATTTCTAGTGACAAGACTGACGGAAAAATTACTGTATTTCACCAGAAGTTGTTCCAAAGGTTGGGCCCACATTATAATAACAGTGAGCAAACCAGTTCAAACTGGTGTAGCAGTTCTGACAGATAATGAGGAGCAAGATCATGAAAGCATTCAAGAAAACAGTGCAAAGTAACAGGCTGTGCATGGAGGAAGATAAAGATTTTGATGAAAAAACAAATGATGGGAAAGATCAAACTGTTGAATGTTTTCTAGACAATGGTGGACTAGATGGGAGAGCGGCACAACCTAACACTTTTTGACTTTCTCAATTCGTGTAAATTCAGTTATAGGGTTCAGATTATTCATTATTTCCCACATTAATTTCAAGTACAATTATGTGGTTTTATTAATACAGTGTTTACTTTTTTCTTGATTTACCCCGAAAGAATGGAAGTGAAATGTGACAACATGCCCCATAGATGGAGCACAATATGACCATATGACAGATTAAAATGTTACAAACTAAAATATTGTCAATAAAATACAATTATTACCTTTTTCATATAAAATAATGGCATTTTGTAATAATTATTTGACAAATAAACACACCACAAAACAAAGCTATACAGCATCGTTCAAAACATAATAATAATGAATAATTTCTGAACATTGACCCTCACTCTTTATTTACCTTTTTCTCATGGTTTCTCAATAGAATTCATAAAAGTCTAGAATAGAACATCATAGTTCTAACAGGGTTCATTGTAACACAGGCGAGTGTCTTCTGTTGAATCATCTCAACTGTTAAATAACAGAGATAATATTAAAATATTATAAGAGTTCTTTCATTTTAAATTAACACAACAACAAAAAACAGAAATGAAAAATTAACTTAGGTAATGTACTTTTGCTATGGTTAAATGAATGTTCAAAGATATCGTCCAAAGATTCTTTAATTGAGCTTTTCTTCATATAGTGTTGATATGGCAACTAGTAAATCCACTAAGTTTGGTCATAGCATGTGTGGAAGGTTGTAAACCATGTTTGTTACAACGAGCCCCGTGTTTGTGTCCCGATCACCCCTATATTCTGTTATAAACGAGAGTGAATATTGTAAAGTTTAGGTTTGATTATGTGGTTAATTTATGTTCTTTTGGGGGGGAAATTACATTAACTGTCTTTTGCTTTTCCTTATTTGTCATGGAACCAACCTGGAAAATACATGTGTAGTTTCTTCTTGCCACACCAGAGCAAACATTAGTTTGACCCTGCTGATGTTTCCAGTGACCTTAAGGACTCAAAAGAAGCAGCCACACATTTTCAGAATGACAAGAAATTCTAATATTTACTTGAAAAATATTTTAGGACACGATTCAATTTACGTGGCAAAAGGGACTCGTTAAACATTAGTAGTTTATTTTAAGCCAACATAAGGAATTTACATACTGCATACTGTTCATACTGTGGATGGAAAGAAGTAAAGCACACAATCAACATGGTTTGAGTATATTAAATTAAGAGGAAGCGCTTAAATATTTACAGGCAATACAAGAATTAATGTGTTTACTTTTTTAATGGTATATTTCTGTTTGCTTTAAAACAGGGCCGGTCTCACTCATTTGCAGCCCTAGGCAAGATTTTACCTGGCAGAAATCTTCCATCCATTCCAATTCCACTGATCATAAACATAATCATAAAGTTCATAAACTCACTGTAATGATTCCTGTCCTGTGTTTCCCTTGTCTTGTGTGCCCTTTTGTTATTTCCTGTTCTGTGCCATGTTTTGTAGTCCTTTGTAGTTTTTCTAGTTTATTAGTATCCCCAGGTGTTTCTAATTAGCCACACCCCCTTGTTATCTTGTTTAGCTTGTTGGTCCCAGTGTATTTATAGCCCTTGTGTTTCACTTGTTACTTTGTCAGTTGTTGTACATGTATGGGTGCTTCTAGTTCGGTCCTGCTCGTGGTTTTGTTTCTTTGTCCTTCGTGTTCTTTATTATATGTACTACATGTTTCTCTATTAAAATCCTGCAAATAGATCCTCGCTTCCGCCTGCTTTCTCCAGCATCATTACAGAACAACTGACCTACATTATGGATCTAGCAGGTAGTAACCGGTACCCACTGAGCAAACTTAGTTCAATTTATCAACAGGATCACAACATTGAGAATTACGTGAAAGAGTTCCTGTTTTACAGTCACCTCGTTCCTGGTGATGATGCGATGCTTAAGGACTGTTTCTGGAGTGGACTGGAACTGGACATTAGCCTGAATCTACCAGAGGAAGACCCCAACTGGACCCTGGCACAGTATATTGATTTTGTCCTGCTGTTTTGTGGATCCTCCTTCACTGTAGGAGAGGTGGAGAAGGAGGTTGTCGCTTCTGCTGATCCAGAGACCGTTCACGTCGCTTCTGCTGATCCAGAGACCGTTCACGTCGCTTCTGCTGATCCAGAGACTCACGTCGCTTCTGCTGATCCAGAGACCGTTCACGTCGCTTCTGCTGATCCAGAGACCGTTCACGTCGCTTCAGCTGATCCAGAGACTCACGTCGCTTCTGCTGATCCAGAGACTCACGTCGCTTCTGCTGATCCAGAGACTCACGTCGCTTCTGCTGATCCAGAGACTCACGTCGCTTCTGCTGATCCAGAGACCGTTCACGTCGCTTCAGCTGATCCAGAGACTGTTCACGTCGCTTCTGCTGATCTAGAGACTGTTCACGTCGCTTCTGCTGATCCAGAGATTGTTCATGTCGCTTCTGCTAATCTAGAGACTGCTCACGTCACTTCTGCCGATCCAGAGTTTCACGCCAGTCTAGCCGAGCCTGCACTTCACGCCAGCCCAGAGTCTCCTTCGCCGCTGGTCCTGCCCAGTTCAGAGTCTCCTTCGCCGCTGGTCCTGCCCAGTTCAGAGTCTCCTTCGCCGCTGGTCCTGCCCAGTTCAGAGTCTCCTTCGCCGCTGGTCCTGCCCAGCTCAGAGTCTCCTTCGCCGCTGGTCCTGCCCAGTTCAGAGTCTCCTTCGCCGCTGGTCCTGCCCAGCTCAGAGTCTCCTTCGCCGCTGGTCCTGCCCAGCTCAGAGTCTCCTTCGCCGCTGGTCCTGCCCAGCTCAGAGTCTCCTTCGCCGCTGGTCCTGCCCAGTTCAGAGTCTCCTTCGCCGCTGGTCCTGCCCAGCTCAGAGTCTCCTTCGCCGCTGGTCCTGCCCGGCTCGGAGCCCTCTTCGCCGCTGATCCTGCCCGGCTCAAAGCCCTCTTCGCCGCTGATCCTGCCCGGCTCAAAGCCCTCTTCGCCGCTGGTCCTGCCCGGCTCAAAGCCCTCTTCGCCGCTGGTCCTGCCCGGCTCAAAGCCCTCTTCGCCGCTGATCCTGCCCGGCTCAAAGCCCTCTTCGCCGCTGATCCTGCCCGGCTCAAAGCCCTCTTCGCCGCTGATCCTGCCCGGCTCAAAGCCCTCTTCGCCGCTGGTCCTGCCCGGCTCAAAGCCCTCTTCGCCGCTGATCCTGCCCGGCTCAAAGCCCTCTTCGCCGCTGGTCCTGCCCGGCTCAAAGCCCTCTTCGCCGCTGGTCCAGGACTCTTTACCGGGGAGCCTCCCCAAGAAAATTTTGGGGGGGGGGGGCAATACACCTCCGGACCAGTCCGATCCGCCAGGACCGCCAGAGGGGTGGTCTCCTGTTCCGCCCTGGCCGCCTGAAGGGTCGTCTCCGCCCTGGCCGCCTGAAGGGTCGTCTCCGTGGTGGCCGCCTCAAGGTTCGTCTCCGCCCTGGCCGCCCGAAGGGTCGTCTCTGCCCTGGCCGCCCGAAGGGTCGTCCCCGCTGTGGCCGCCTGAAGGTTCGTCTCCGCCTGAAGGGTCGTCTCCACCTGAGGGGTCGTCTCCGCCCTGGCCGCCCGAGGGGTCGTCTCCGCCCTGGCCACCCGAGGGGTCGTCTCCGCCCGAAGGGTCTTCTCCACCTGAGGGGTCATCTCCGGCCCGGCCGCCTGAAGGGTCGTCTCCGCCCTGGTCGCCTGCACTGCCTGCTCCGCCCTGGCCTTCCATACTACTGCAGTCTCCAGGCCCTCTTCCACTCCACGGGCCTGGCCCTCCATCCCGCCCCTCAGTTCCACCTCCGCTCCACCACCCTCCTGAAATATTTCCTGAGGAGCGTCTGGAATCCGCTCCTTAAGTGGGGGGCTATGTCATGATTCCTGTCCTGTGTTTCCCTTGTCTTGTGTGCGCTTTTGTTATTTCCTGTTCTGTGCCATGTTTTGTAGTCCTCTGTAGTTTTCTAGTTTATTAGTCTTCCCAGGTGTTTCTAATTAGCCACACCCCCTTGTTATCTTGTTTAGCTTGTTGGTCCCAGTGTATTTATAGCCCTTGTGTTTCACTTGTTACTTTGTCAGTTGTTGTACATGTATGGGTGCTTAGTTCGGTCCTGCTCGTGGTTTTGTTTCTTTGTCCTTCGTGTTCTTTATTATATGTACTACATGTTTCTCTATTAAAATCCTGCAAATAGATCCTCGCTTCCGCCTGCTTTCTCCAGCATCATTAAACTCACACTAGTGCTGCACGATTCTGGATACACTGAGAATCATGTTTTTTTTTTTGTACACGTGTTTTTTTCTAAATAGGGATCACGATTCTGAATAGTCAATTAAACAAAATAACATACAATTTACTAGAGGTTCTGACAGAAGGTTGATTGCTGCTGTCTATTTAATATATATATATATGTTTTTTTTTTTTTAAATATGGTTAGAAGGAATGAATCAATGACTCACACATAAAGACGTCACTTGTTTCATTATTAGATCGATCGAGTGTTTTTGAACGAATGATTCGACAAATTAATTTTTTAACAGTCACTTGTCGCCACCTACTGGTGTAATAATGTAATTAAAACAATCTTTATTTGAAGCGTCAAGTTACTATCAAAAGATGATTAAATCTATATACATCAGTGTTTATATCCAAACTCTAAACTTTTTGGCTACACTTTATTTTAAGGTGTCATTGTTACAGTGTAATTATATATTTAAGTACTGAGTGATATTAATTAACTAGCCTACATGTACTTACTATAGGGTTAGGATTTGGCTGAGGGTTAATTGCATGTAATTATGCATAATTTACTGTTATTACTATGGTAAGTACATGTACCATATGTAAGGACACTTTTAAATTAAGTGTTACCAACTTGTATCCCAGTACTTCTGTAATAAATTTAAATTATTGTAACACATGAATTAGGGTATCATTGAAAATACTGTTTGTGATACTGTTTCATGTCTTTATATGACTACTGTTCTATCTGGATCATATTTTTTAATTTGTTTACTTCACTCATTTGGGCTCCCCTAATATTTGCCTACTCCATGGGACGGCCCTGCTTTTGAACAGAGCCTAAGATGGTCCCATGTATGCTTGCCTTGGACTATCACCAGACCTTCTGCCTGGAAAAGAGGTTTTGTTCACTAGTTCAACAGTGGCGTCACGTTACGTAACTGATCCGAGATCAAAATGCAGTCGTTTATCAGGGTAATCTAGAAGCACAATCCATTAAACATGCAGTAGGTCAAAAAACACAGGCAAACCTTCCAGATAGGCAACAGGCAGAGCGGGTGATCAAATAACCAGGCAAAAGAGTCAAAACCATGAACACGGGAAACCAGAAAAGTGCTCAGAACTGCAGTGTGAAGCAAACAAGACTTTGCAAAGAATGACTGAAAACACCGGGTTAATAAAGGCAGAGTTAATGAGGTGATGACACAAAGGTGGAAGTGAATTACAGTATTACAGTACTTTATTACATTACAGTGAATTACAGTATTATTTTTAAATAATAGAGTACTGTACATTTATGAAGAGAAGTATTGGCAACATCTCACCTGTCGTAAGTCAGTCTGACTACAAGCTTTGGAATTTGAAAATGTGTGTTTTTAAATGTAAAAAGTCCTTTTAATGAATGTAAATGAGACATTTTAACCCATCATGCACTGTGGCATTCATAAATATGCAGCTATAATATACGTAGATGGTTTTAAATAAAAAAATGTATGCCGATATACAACAGTTGCATATTATCGTGGTACTGATATCTTAGTTTCGAACTTTGCTTGAGGAGTAAAAAAAAACAAGATTGGATTCAAAACAAAAAATAGGAAATGAGAACAAAAAAAAAACATTGATCGAAGAACTGAAAGTCCTCTTAGCGTTTTTTATTTAGTTTTTACTAAAATAATGTGTCTATTTCAAATGATTTTCATTGCTAAAGTACCTTCTTACCTGCATGGCTCAGTGGGGTTTTTTTTTGGCACATGTCAAGTCATTTTCCATTTTCTGTTTATGTTCACTGATCAATATTTATATGTGAATAAAGGCCTAAATTAAATCTGTTCAAGTCAAATTTGGACTAAACCGCTTGTTTCATTTGGATTAGTTTTATGATCTCTTTATGAACTTTTTGAAGCATCAAAGTGGTAGTTGCGCAGACTGTCAATGGAGGGACAGATTTCATTTAAAATATCTTTCATTTGTGTTTCGAAGATGAACGAAATTCTTAAGGGTTTGGATCGACATGAGGGTGAGTTTTTTTTTTTGGGTGAGCCAAACCTTGAAAGGGATAGTTTGCCTAAAAATGAAAATTTCCCAGATTATTTCAATGTATTTTTTTAAATAAACGCGTTTAACAACAGAGTTCGTGGTGAAAACGACATTATTTTCTACCAAATTACATCCAAATGTGCATATTTTGCACTAAACTTACAAAATAATAAATAAATAAAAAAATCAACATTTTTAAATGAGTAGTTTGATATTTCTCCATTGTTTTTAAGTCTATTATCCTGTATGCAATGCTTCATGGGATTGTAGCACACAGTCTTGTACCTCTGTCTAATTTTGCTTCAAATCAAAGTTTGTAACGTTATGATTCTCCTCGTAGCTTGTTGGTTTGGTTCATGGCTTAGAAAGCTTATACGAAATCCCTATGGGAGAAATGAATGTAAAAAATACTTCCGTATCCAGTCCTGCGGATACAAAGAGGGACGGCACTGTTATAATACCACAACCTCAGTGAAATACTGTCATGTGACCCGCCCCCAAAAACACACACCGAAGTCCAAGAAGACCTCATTCTACAATAAAACAGATGTAATTATATCAGCTCTAAAGCGTTAACACCCAATAATCCTCTTGAAAAGGTCTCTTTCCGCCTTTATGGATAAGTCTCTGGGAGTTTCACTTCGTGGGGTTTTGACAGAGACTGCAGTCAGGCCTTTGGTCCTCCTGTTGCTCCAGTTGAATGGTGACCGAATGGAAACTGTAAGCGTTGAAACAGGCTTGGGTAATTTCTTTCAACACCACCTGTGGATCTGCAGTGTCTTCTGAGGAGTTCAAAATGAACAGACGGGTGAATATTTCAGAATTAAATGCCAAAATTAAGCCACATGGGTAATTTTTTTTTAAATTAAGATGTATAAGTAAGATGTATGTATAAATAAGCTTTCCATCAATGTATGGTTTGTTAGGATAGGACAATATTTGGTCGAGATACAACTAAAAAAAATCTGGAATCTGAGGATGCAAAAAAATCAAAACATTGAGAAAATCTCCTTTAAAGTTGTGCATTTATGTTGGCGATTGTGCTGCATTCACTCACAGAAATACATGTTTTATATATTTACGGTAGGAAATTTACAAAATATCTTCATGGAACATGATCTTTACTTAATATCCTAATGATTTTTGGCATAAAAGAAAAATCGATAATTTTGACCCGTACAATGTATTGTTGGCTATTGCCACAGATAAACCCGTGCGACTCGAGACATATGGAGTTAAAGCGTTACCTATGGCCACGTGAGCGGAGAGCACCGCCTGGTTCATCGTCAGGGCCCAGATGTGAAGGTTGTGCACAGTTTTGACTCCCTTCACTA
Organism: Scardinius erythrophthalmus; assembly: GCF_964197995.2. Lineage (NCBI taxonomy): Eukaryota > Metazoa > Chordata > Actinopteri > Cypriniformes > Leuciscidae > Scardinius > Scardinius erythrophthalmus. Next base: position 43,820,554 of record NC_138230.1, on the reverse strand, counting down.
GGAGCAGACGATCCCTCACCTCATTATAGTTCACACCAACCGGAGTTCCTGTGGAGGACACACACTCGAGCTCCAATTCACATCGTCATGATCCAAGAAATGAGAACGTTCCCTGTTAGCTCGGTTATTACTATATTCTATATAATTGTTAACTCATCAAAACTTTTAAATAGCACAATGGAAGAATGACCTTTTAAGAGACCACATTTTTTTTAAATGAAACAAATAAAAATCTTACACAACAATTAATTGTGTTTCTAAAAATTATGGCATTTCAGACAATCTGACGAGCTCTAATTCATATCTTCATGTTCCAAGAAAAGGTTTAACGAGAAGAGCATGTGAAAAATGAAATGACCGTTCACAGAATGCTAATATAGAGACTATATTTAAGATTTACCTTCAATTAATCTACCAGTCAAAAGTTTGGACAGCTAACAATTTTTTATTCCCAGCTAAAAAAAATTTTTTCCAAAAACGTTTGGCTAACGTTGCCATTAAGTTATACGAACGTTATTTCTGAATGTTCTCTGAACGTTCAAAACGCGCAGTTAAAAAAATAAAAAATAATACTGGTTATGTGAACGTTAAGAGAACATTAAATTTTATCATTTTGCAAACATTATGGGATTGTTACTTTTGAATGTACTCTGAACAAGTAGTAACTTTAAAAAAAAAAACATTAGACAAACATCCAACTAAAATGTTTCAGAAAAAAACAATATTTTGAGAACATTATTAACTCTTTCCCTTCCATTGACAGAAATGTTCCGGCGTTCAGTGTTTTCACTGTTATACGGTAGGGGGCGCTATCACACATCTTCTGAAACATAACTGAATCTCCTGATCAAAAGATACACAAAGATGCAGCAGAAACAAGCGATATCACATGTAAGCAGATGCATATGTAAAATAATGTGATCATCAACATTAAACAGCATATAAATCAAATCTGCCTAATGTTCCTGAATGAAATGTGGACCCAGGATGAGCTTTAGGACTGTGAAGCTTTTGGGTGTTGATCTACTAATCTCTGTTTTGATCGTCGTTCTTAATCTGATCTGGATGTAGTCTTTTTGTTCTCAGCTTTTTGTTCAGAATGTTGCTTTTTTTAATGAAACTTACCCATATTCAAGTGTTGATAAAAAATAATGCATGAAGCTAGAATAAAACATTTTAAAAGCAGAGGCTCTGTTCTTTCTTTTGATATATCGCATGTTCAGATATTCAACAAAATATTCAGGGGGTTATGAAACTTTTGTTTCAAAAATGCAAAACGTTAAGCTTCTTTAAAAAGTCACAGGCAAGACATTTTACCTTCCATCAAGACGATAATAATGTCCCTCATGATGGTGAACGTGGTTGCCAGGACGAACAGAGAAAACAGGAAGGTGCAGATGGGATCTGCAATTTTATATTCAGGCTGTAAAAAGAAATTAATTCAGTTCATTAGCATCATGCTGTTACATTTGATCTATACAAGGTTATTGTTAAGATAAAACCAATAAAAATATTTCTGTTAAAGGCATAATATGTAGTTTTTCGCCACTAGAGGTCGCCTATTCAAAACAAAGGCATAGCTTGATGAACCCTTGATTTGGCGGAAAAGAATCCGACGGGACTCGTAAATAATATTCATAGATGAGATTAACATGGTACTCACGGAAAATCAAGAAAACAAGCGATTCAAACAATAAGACTAACAGTGTTGAGCTGTATAACAATGATTCGTTTCTGTCTATAAACGTATCTAAACAGTTGTTCCCTTGTCTAATAAAACATTTTATATAGAATATCACTGACAGGCGACGCACGGACATGGTCCGAGTCCTGGTTCAAATTGCTTATTTCTCTGGATTTAAACATTCTTGGAAACATCTACTGGTGGTTCTAGTGGTTTTTGGATATTTTAATTTCAAAAATCTTACGTATTGTGCCTTTAATTGAAATAAAGCTGAAATAAAATAAAAACAAAAATATTAGTTGGAAAAACTTGAACTAAATGAAAATTTGTCTTGGCAATAGTAGTTTAAGTTTAAGTTGAAGCACTAAAATTATTACCTGGAAATAAATAAAAACTAAAACTGAAATAAAAGTAAATTAAACCTAAATAGCATATTTTGCTCTTCCAGTAACGCCTATTCCAAATAGAAATGTTAACGTCTTTAATTATGTTCTCAAAACATTAGCACTAAAACATTCTTTATACAACAATCATGAAACATTTTTTTTCTGAAACATTTGCCTAATATTTTTAAACGTTACTACTTCAGAGAACATTCAAAAGTAACTTTCCTATAACCTTTGCATAACCAATCATTTATTTTATTTTGTTTTTTTACTTTAAGAAAAAAAAAATGGATGTTTTGAACGTTCAGAGAACACTCATAACCTATATATTTAATATATATATATCATATTTTTGTGAGCTGGGTCATCAGTTAGGACTCATCGAATCTAAGAATGTAAAGTAAAACTGCTTACCTTAAAAAAGATGAGGAGGGCACTGACCAGCACACTGACACTCTGCAGAAGGTCTCCAATCACATGGACAAACGCTGCCCTTATGCTGGCATTAGCTTGTTGTTTTTTCCCAGTCTCTTGCTCCTTGACGTCACAATGTTTATCGTTAGAATGGCTGTGTCCCTTTTCCTTCTCGTGATCGTGACTGTGACCGTGACCGGCGCTCAGACCACCGTGACTATGGCCGTGACCCGACTGATGCAGCGTGAGTGCCATTCTACACACACAACAACAGATAGAAGGTCCGTTTAAAGGTGCAGTGTGTACATTTTTAGCGGCATCTAGTGGTGAAGTTGTGAATTGCACCCAACAGAAGTTACGGTGGCCGACAGGAAGTGATGTCATGATCTGAGATGGATGGTTCGGAGTAAAATCAACCTAGGGTCCTTTGCACCATGACCTCGAGCAAAACAAGCCTTTTTTCCCTTGGTCGAAGATTATTAAAGTTAGAGCTTATTTAGAGATATCAGCCGGATGGCTTAGTGCAGGCGCTAATGGATCCAAGGTCGTATCTCGTAAATTACCCCACTAATAATGCCCAGAATAGTACCAGACTTCTACAGTAGTACAAATAGGTTCTGTACTCATAAAACGAGGCATTGGAAAGTTTGTAAGTACATCAGAAGTTTATTTAAATAACACTTGCCTGACAGCTAATGCTACCGCTAACCCGGACGTCGACGTTTGGCTCGAGGTCATGGTGCAAAGGACCCTAGGTTGATTTTACTCTGGACCATCCCTTTAAGCAATGAGGTTTCTTTACATAGATAAATTAAGAAATTAGGTTTATTAATTATTCAGTAAAACGATGTTATTGCGAATATTATTGTTACTTGTTCATCATTGTGTCAGTGTTTTATTCGCTGACTTTAGCTAGCGTGAATAAGAACAACATAGTGATGAAACGCGTTTGTCCGCTTAGGGCCACCGTAGAAACATGTCGATGTAAGCGGACCCGTGGTGTGTGAAGACAGAAATGCTCATTCTAAGCTAATAAAAACATAATGCTTCATTATGTAAGGTCGTAATACACCACTGAAAACATAGTTCTGTATATGATATTGCATTTCTGTCAACAGATCCTCGTAAATATTACACACTGCACCTTTAAGACATTTTCACTGCAAATAACAGTTTTGCTAAGGTACTATATTAGTTAGTTATTAGATTAGGGCTATATATAGTGCATACCTGTCAACAATTGGGTACCAAAATACGGGAGACCTGGGGGGGGGGGGTTTCAGTTCAACCACATGCGGTTTCATGTCATCTATACATTACACACCCCATTGCCAAACCATAGAAAAATTCAGTTAAGACTGTATTCATCTTAACAATACATAACAAACCAATATACAGAAAAACAGATTTCTAAAATAAGGTATAGGCCACAAATCGGTGAGTACAGTTTGCAAACTGAACAGGTGATGTTGTGTAATATTCAGCTACTGTAAGAAACTGTTCCAGAGGGTGGAGTTTACTGGTACTGAATATTACACATCACCTGTGTATACTGGAACAGATTTTCACTGGAACTGAATATTACATCCAAATATTGTTATGTAATCAATCCACATATTGTTGTGTAACTTCACCTACTGGAACAGTATTTCACAATTTTTCACAGGAACTGAATATTACAAACAACTATTGCGAAAGAACGATTTACAAAACAACGATTATGCACGGATTATAAATTTGTTCACTGTTACCGTTGTACGTAGTTTTTTTTTTTTTATAGTTCTATTTTGTTAATCAATTTTGTATTCTATTTTGGCTTTCTCGTGTGTCCCTATTTTTGTTGTGTCCCTTTTGAGCCACGGGGCGAAACGGGTACGGATTGAAAAACCAAAGCATCTGTACGGTTCACAGATCTGAGCACAGCTGAGACTTTTTCTCTGGTACTTTTGGCGTAGGATATTTATTTCCATCAAGGTCAGGCTGCAATGTCAAATGTATTCCCAGGAATGAGTGATGCATTAGCAAGAATAAAAGCGCATCATATAATGTAACGCCATGCAGCCAAATGATGACAGAAAAATTCAGATGCTGCGTTAAAGGAGAACTCCGGTCAATTTTAACATTGAGCTCATTTTATTGTACATTTGGAGTGCTGTCAATACAGAGAACAACGACAAAAATCGGTGTTGCCTACACCGAGTTATCCTCTTTTTAAAATTTGCACCCTGTTGACTTCAATGGGGCAAGTACTAAACCTGCTTTTAGCATCTTAACATCCTTGATGTGTCATTACAAGTGCACAGAAAATGTGAGTGATTCCTTCAGAGTGATCACGGGTGAATCTGACTGCAGTAGATGTGAAAGATATGGATAAAAATGATGTTATTTCAGCCAGCGCACATACCTGTGTTTACATCCTGTTTTCGATCGAAGTCCATAGTAATCGATTGTCGAGTTCACACGCATAGGTTTAGTTACCCATGATCACGCGCGTGAACTCGGCAATTGATTACTATGGACTTCAACCGAAAACAGGATGTAAACACAGGTATGTGCGCTGGCTGAAATAACATCATTTTTATCCATATCTTTCACATCTACTGCAGTCAGATTCACTCGTGTTCACTCAGAAGGAATCACTCACATTTTCTGTGCACTTGTAATGACACATCAAGGATGTTAAGAGGCTAAAAGCAGGTTTAGTACTTGCCCCATTGAAGTCAACAAGGTGCAAATTTTAAAAAGAGGATAACACGGTGTAGGCAACACCGATTTTTGTCGTTGTTCTCTGTATTGACAGCACTCCAAATGTACAAAAAAATGAGCTCAATGTTAAAATTGACCGGAGTTCTCCTTTAAATACTAAACACTGAGTCTTTTCCCATTTCTACCAGTAACGCTTATTCAACTTCCCGCGTCTACTACCTGCGCAGATATCGACGCACAAGTGGGCTGTAGGTTGCCAGGTTGAGTTCACAAATGGGTTCAAATTTGTATGATGTGTTGATTGCGCGAGTAGGATGGGTTTCATAAGATCTGGCAACTGGACAACCTTGGAATAATATATCGATGTGATTATTCATATAACGACGTTTGGGCCATACAAATAACGGGAGTTTCACAGGAGAAATAAAAAAACGGGAGGGGGGCGGGAGATGGGTGTGAAATACGGGAGACTCCCGGGGAAAACGGGAGTGTTGACAGGTATGATATAGTGTGCGCATGCACAATGAGGGTTTGTCTCACATGATGTTGGCCAGTACAGCACAGCCGGAGGTGATGAGCATCACAGTGGCCTCGATAGTGAAGTCGTCGTGTATGAGCCGCTCCACCGCCAGATACACCAGAACGCCCGTCACCAGCCAGATGCTGAAGACCGACAGCAGAGCGCCCAGGATTTCTGAGAACACACACAATAGTACAGTGATAAAATTACACTTGTGCTTCCAGTTTACTGAATATATATATATATACACAACCATTCAAAAGTTTGAGGTCGGTGAGATTTTTAAAAACTCGCATCTGCTGCATTTATTTGATCAAAAATACAGTAAAAAATAGTGAAATATTAATACAATTTAAAATATTTGTTTTCTACTGTATGTGAATATATAGTAAAGTGTAATTTATATCCTGCGATCAAAGCATCATTACTCCAGTCTTCAGTGTCACATGATCCTTCGGAAATCACTCTAATATGAGGATTTGATGATCAAGAAACATTTATGATTATTATCAATGTTGAAAACAGTTTAATATTTTTGTGTAAACCGTGATAAAAAAAAATTTCAGGATTCTTTAAAGAATAGAAAGTTTAAAAGAACAGCATTTATTTGAATATAAATATTTTGCAACAATATTAATGTCATGTCTAGTGTTTGTTTTGTTTATTTTCATGTTTTTTTCCCTTGTAAAATACCTAAAGTCAAGGTTCCTGTCATGCAATTCCCTTTTCCCTCGTGTGTTCTTGCCATGTGTCATGTTGTCATTGGTTGATTTAGTCATGTGGTTTCTCAGTTCTGTTCTGTCATTGGTTCATTGCTTAATCATGTTCACAGGTGTGTCTAGTCAAGTCATTAGTCTCTGCTTAAATTGACCTCATGTTTCCAGTCTCTTGTCTTTCCGACAGGAAGATGTGAATGGTGTGTGGAGGAAATGAAACGGTAGAATCATGTATTGTGAAAAGTATAAAGATGACAGAGAAAAGTTTTAGAAGAGGTTCAGAGGGAAGAGGAGATTGATGTTAATCTCAGGTACCTATTAAACCCTGAACAAAGACGTAATAACAGAGAAGCTTAATTTAAATATTTGGAGAACACAGGTTTCATTAATAGGATTTGAGAAGGAGTGTTTTGTTTTCTTTTTCTCTCAAGCCAAATGAGTTGAACAAGCTGCACTGGCTAAAGCATAGATTATTATTGAGCGGTGGAGGATGGGAAGTGGCTAAAGCCTCTGGATCGAGTTAGGTGGCGGTAATGTGCGAAATTGGTGCGAACCGCCAAAGAAACGGGAAGAAGTCTCTTGTCTTGTATTGTTTGTGTAACCACTGTTTGGTGAGTGTTAAAGTCATGTCAAGGTATGCTTAGCCAAGTCTTTGTTTATTTTGTACACATTTATGTTATATAAATCCTGCTCTTGGGTAGTGGTGGGCAGATCGAGGCTTTGTGGAGCACTGAAACAGTTTAAGCAAACGTGCCGTATTCAATCCGACGTTATCTCCACAGGGACCCCTGGTGGTCAGAACAGTGCAAATGCAACAAAAAACCCAGGCTAAACATGCAAAAACTTTTACAAATCTATTGCAAAAATCAATTTCTATTGCAAAATCCTTTTGCAAATGCAATTATCTAATAAGATTATCAAGTGTCTGTTCTTTTATCAATTGTCAGGGTTTGTTCTATGAATGGCTCAGCTAAACAGGCCAATAAGAGGCTATTATACCATTATTCATTTTAATTATACTCCTGTCTAATTAAAACGTCTACAAATGTATAAAACTGATCCGAGATCAGGTAAAACCCACAGGTTCTCAGTGACTCAGAGATTCAAATTTTGAAACGTTTCGAAACAGTTAAGACGTAATGAAGCCTCGTTTACTGAAATCATGTGACTCTGGCAGTTTGATACACGCTTCATAATCCGTGTATCATTCGTTCAGTCGTTTTTTGATTTAATATTGAAAGTAGAAAATTGAGAAAACGGTTCCTTTTTTATATATATATATTTTTTCCACTCCAAAAATAATACTTTTTTTTTTTTTTGTTCTGAGACAGGGTTTTCTTCTGTGTAGACCAGGAGTTCTCAAGTGCTAGGGAGTCCGTGAAATAATTAGCTATTTTCCTATCTTCTGGACTGTAAAGTCACTTTTTTTTTTTTATCATGAAGCACGCTGTGACTTTTATTTATAATAAAAGTTTCTCTAAATGAACTTGTTGCTTATTGTACGGTTTTATAAATATAAAAAGTAATCATTAGCTTCTTTACAGTCCAGACCACTGGACACATGCGTGAATTCTGAAAAATGTTGGTGTGCATTTATTAATAACATGGACTCGTTATATCAATTGTTTTTTTGGTGTCATTTTGGAGTCTTCATGAGTCCTTTTTTTCCACAGGAAAACAGTTTTGTGAGAATCACCCTTCAATCTGATGACTAACTCTGCTGACTTCTGCTAATTTCATGATTCATGATTAATTGCACAAAAAGGGTGTTATTAATCACGACTAAAATCTATTGACAGCCCTAATATATAGTGTATTATTTCCCTGTGTCCAGGTCAGTTTTGGGGCATTAAAATGTACTGTTCTTTAATTCCAGTAACTCACCTGCTCGATGCCAGCCGTAATTGAGCGTGCGAGTCGCGGGTCTGGAGGACAACCACAGCGAACCCAAACTGATGATGAAGCTGGTGAGATCCACGAGCAGGTGAGCGGCATCCGTCATCACCGCCAGACTTCCAGCAAAATACCCACCTGTACACACACCACACATCAGCGCTTATTACCCAGAGAGCCTTTGTGTGTGCAGAAACATGCAGAAACTCACTCAGCGTAACACTTTACAATAAGGTTCATTAGTTAACAACCTTAGTTAACATGTGCTTTGTTAATGTTAATTTCAGCATTTACTAATACTTTAGCTATACATTAGTTAATGCACTGTGAACTAACATGAACAAACGGCTGTATTAACTTTAACTAACATTAACAAAGAGTAATAAATACTGTAACAAATGCATTGCTCATGGTTTAGGTCATGTTAGTTAATACTAATGAACCTTATTGTAAAGTGTTACCGAGGTCAGCAGGAAGCGTCACACACACCTAATATCTCGCCCACCATAAACACCAGACACACTGCTGACACGATGTACAGGCGTTTCTTGGCGATCTTTTTCTCCCGCTCTCGGTCCTCCAGGGCACGGCTGTTATCGTGACAGTGTTTGCCATCCTTCATCTCACCTGAGGACACACTGGGAGGAATACAACACTCATTAACATAAGTCAATCTTAGATTTCTTCAGGAGTCATAGGTTTGATTGACAAACAGCAAGTTTATGTCTGATGTTGACCATGCATGACAATTCACCAACAATGTTGTGCCAAAAAAAACAATGCTATTTCTGTTATACTATATCTTTTGAACATGCTTGTGATTTACAATAAAGTACGATTTCTATAAAATAAATATGCCCTGGTTGGTGGAGCTCAGGCAATTACATGTAACAATCACATGTGTAAATATTGATTATTTACACTGTAGCAAGAAACTTAAAATGATACTTACAAGACCTAAAGTTACCTTTCAAAAAGCAGTTGATTGTAGGTAAAAATGTTTTAATATATGCCGATAATGCTTTACTTTTACTGGCTAAAAAATCGCGCCAAATGATTCAGTGTTAAAAGTGCGGAGCGAACGAATCGAACCGAATCGCAAATCGATTCAGACCGTTTTGCAAACTCGTTCTGGCAAGGAAGAGAGCCGAGTTGCACCGATCCAGCCGAGCGTGTCCTCAGGTGTCCAGGATTAGGGCGCAGAGCAAAGTTTGCACACCACTGAGACAAGACCTTGTGCAACCGCAAAACACTCACGAAAAGAGGAAAAGATAGGGGAGACCGGGGACGGTTGCAACAGGGGATGGTTGCAACATGTCCATATTTCACCAATCAGAAACAAGCTAGAGTGATAACACTCATACTGTATATGCACAGTGCCCCCCCCCCATGACATTATTCTTTTGTTCAATTATTCATTATTCAATTATTCTTTTGTTGACTTCTAAGTGACATGGTTAGCAAGTCAGTGTGTCTAGCAGGCGTATGATGATCTGTCATGACTCATGGCTGATAGGTTGCAACAAGTTATAAGTTGCATGTTTAATAAAAGTTGGTTGCATTGCAAATTGTTCAGTTCTTCCTGTCTGACACTGAAATATGGAGAGATTGAATAGCATCTGTAACACAGACTACTACTACTACTACATCTGTAGTAGTAGTAGAATTCCTACTTCTAAATTCTGAAAAAACAGAGTTTCTAATTATTGGACAAAAAACTTCCTCACGTTAATAATCTAGAATACTGTCTAACACTTGATGGCTGCTCTGTTAAGTCTTCGTCGTCGGTTAGGAACCTGGGTGTGCTCTTTGATACCAATCTTTCATTTGAAAGTCACGTGTCTAGTATCTGTAAAACTGCATTTTTCCATCTTAAAAATATATCTAAATTACGCCATATGCTCTCATTGACAAATGCGGAACTATTAGTCCATGATTATTGTAATGCTCTACTCTACTGGGTGGTTGCCCTGCACGCTTAATAAACAAACTACAGCTGGTCCGAAACACAGCAGCTCGAGTTCTTACCAGAACCAGGAAGTATGACCATATTAGCCCGGTTCTCTCAACACTGCACTGGCTCCCTATTAAACATTGCATACATTTTAAAATATTGCTGATTACTTACAAAGCACTGAATGGTTTAGCTCCGCAGTGCTTGAGCGAGCTCTTAACGCATTATAGTCCTTCACGTCTATTGCGATCTCAAAATTCCGGCCAGTTGATTATACCTAGAATATCAAAATCGACTGCTGGCGGTAGATCCTATTCCTATTTAGCACCAAAACTCTGGAACAGTCTTCCTACCATTGTCCGGGAAGCAGACACACTCTGTCAGTTCAAAGCTAGGTCAAAGACACATCTCTTTGACCTAGCATTCACATAATACATTATAGACTTCTACAATTCACTGTTAGGCTGCATAGATTAGGTCAGCCGGAACCGGGAACACTTCCCATAAATCCTGATGTTACATCATAAGAAGAATGGCATCTACGCTCATTTTAGTGTTTTTGTTTATCCCGAAGTTTTCCCGCAGCCTGCCGGATCCAGGCCGTATCCAGATCTGATGAAGGACCTGCGCCTGGACCCGATGTCACAGCGGGGTGCTAAAGTGCCAACTAGTTTCTCCTTATGGAGGATCCCTTTACCACTCTACAGATAAAGCGTAGTTGGGAAAATTCGGTTTGCGTATCTCCCCCGAAGTGATAAAATTCCGTATCAAAATGTTAAGGCCAGACAAGTAGTTTTTTAAAGCTTGGTTTGTAGGGAATTACCTGTGCACATATATTCAAACGTGCATACCAATAGACTGAACTCGTAATACGCATGTGCGCCGTCAGCGTTCTCACAGGTTTCGCGTTTAAAGTCTGTGTAGAGTTTTCGTGTCGTGTTAGCGGCCCCTAAGTTCATAACTAATGATTGCTGCGACGGAAGTGAATCAATCAAACCAACTTTAGCTGGAAAATAACTTTATTCAAGAACTGTTATAAAGCCAAAACAATCTCTGTTACTTTAAACTATCCTTGTATCTCAGTAAAGCCGCTTTGAAACAATCTACATGTTAAAAGCGCTATATAAATGAAGATGACTTGACTTGACCTGCACACTGAATATATGTAGGCCTATGTTCTACACATACACAAACTCAATAACTGTTATTTGATAAATATGACTAAATAATAGGCTACAATAATATTACTGTATAAATAAATAATACTATAATATTATAGTAGGCCTAAAACAGTTAATATTTTCAGAATTCTATGCACATTGAGACAAAAAGCTAAAGTTAATTAGTGAAATGTAAGGCATTTTTAACATGTTGCAACCGTCCGGTTGTGTTGCAACCGTCCGCTGGGTTGGGTTCAGTTGCAACATCTGGCTTCTTCCATTCAAATAAATACTGTGAATGATATGTCAAATAATCATCTTTAAATGTTCTGGGTAACAGCAGAGAAATGCAAGTTTAATATACAAATTTGGTTGGTCTAGTCCAAATAGTCTCTGAGTAACTGAGAGAAAATGCTGCCGGTCTCCCCTAAACGAAACATCATTCGTCACAGGGACCTTATGCATAAAACATCAGCATTTTGTTAAAATGGTGAATTTATGATGGTGGGGACACTTTCCAAATCATCTCAATGGCAAAATGTCCAAATCACTCTGAATACTACAATAGGCTATTAACATTTTAAATAAAGAAAACAATTTATTTACCTTTCTGTGTCTTTTAAACATGCTTGTGTTTTATATTAAAGTTTATTCTATAAAATAAATATGCCCTGGTTGGTGGAGCTCAGGTCATTATATTTTAGTAATCACAAGTGTAAATATTGATTATTTACACAGTAGCAAGAAACTTAAAATGATGCTTATTAAGACCTAAAGTTACCTTTCAAAAAGTAGCCTCTGTGTTTTAATGTATGTGTAATAATAATGCTTTACTGAGTGAAAAATCGCGCCAGATGATCCGAGTGAACCGCGTGTGTCCTCGGGTGTTCACTCATGTCTCCAGGATTAGGGCGCAGTGCAAAGTTTGCACACCACTGAGACACGACCTTGTGCAACAGCCAACACTCACGAAAAGAGGAAAAAGTAAACGAAATATCATTCGTCACTGTGACTTTAAGTATAAAACACAAAACTCAACATCCTGTTAAAAGAATAGGTTGAATTCAGGCTGATGTGGACACCTTTTCCAAATCATCTCAATGGCAAAATGTCCCAATCTCTCTGAATTCACCCTAACTTTACAACAGCGGGCTATAAACATTCAAATAAAGAAAACAGTCTACTTACTCTTCTGTCGTGATGGTGTACATTTTAGCACCGTTGTCTGTCACCAAATGGATCTTTTCCGGATCCTTTTTGAACATGGTTTTAGTTTTCCTTCACTTTTTGATGAGATTACCTCCTACACTTTGAGATTCCTCTTTCCACAGACGTTTAAAATAACTCTAAAATGCTTAAATGAAGCTAATAAACAGTGAGATTGGTCCCGGCAGCATCCTGAGGTGAAGCTGATCTTCAGAGGCTCAGTGCAAAAGCGCTGTTATTTGAAGCCTTGTGACTGCGAACCGTGTGCAAACACTGCTCTTCGCTTCTCCAAATCACGACAATAGCATCCTTTAGGATCATCCCACAACAATAACTCGATCATTTAATTACAATACATGCGTTAAGTGACGCTGTGTTTACAGTAGCCTATCGTGAGTTCCCGGAAATATTCCCTCAAACCGCTCTGTATTTTGTGACTTGAAGATGTGATTGTTTATAAAGAGTGCATATTTCACATATCCCACAGTTTAACCCCTCAGCTGTGAGGAATACGTCTAGTATTTAGTGCTCGGTGAAAAGCGGATTTGTGTGAACACTTGTGACTGCGAACCGTGTGCAGAGCTTCAGTGCAGCAACTCCTGACCGATGATCGACACAGAAAACTGACCTTTTGTTGAGGTAATCAGTTAACAGCTCCTTGAAGAGCTCGAACACATCAATAAGTTGATTAGGTTTGAAGTTTAACTAATTTAATCACTTTAATTATACTTTAAGTAAAAAAAAAAAAGTGATTCTCCAACTTTTGGCACTGTGAGCTCATGGAAGATTCACTCTCTTAAAACACACTTAAAACTATCTTCCTATCTTCATTCATTTGTCTTCTAACACAATATTGGGCAGTTTTAGAATTCCATAGAATATTATTTTTAACAGTTTTTCTGAAGAGCGCTTTCAAAGATGTCATTTCCACCACTTTTCAATTTATGTATTTTATTACAATATAATATTTTAAAACTGATTATATAAGATCACCAACATCAGTGGCTACTTAATCACATAACAAAATAAATCTTAATACTTCATGAACTTTTTATTTAAAGTTGCTAAATGCCACGAGTTGGGATTTTTGCTTACAGCATTTCATTTTTGCTCAGGTCTATGTTTATTATAAGCCACTCACACATATATTGTAAGTAATGAACTATTAATACTTTATTTAAAATACATTTAGATCCACTTCATTGGTGTGTTTTTTTGTTGTTGTTTTTTTCATAAAAACTGTAGTGGTGGAAATGACGGTTTATGGTGGAAAGATTGTTTGTTTATTTTTACTTAAATTCCCAGTCCAAAATATTTTTAACCATGTATTTTATTATTTAACATATATGAGTTGAACAGTATACCTAATATTTAAAAAAAAAAAAAAAAAAAAAAAAAAAAAGATTACAAATGATATGCATATTATATGAACCTGCTCAAAACATTAATATAAATATAGATAAATAAAAATAAAAATAAGTGTACTGGAATGGTGATATATAAAGTTCTCAGTCCAAAAGCACAAATATGTCATGAGAACATGCAAATATAGCGCACAAAAACAGCATATATCATGTCCAAAGCTACGCCTGTAACTTCTCAGAGGTGGAAATGACATTTTAGCAGTATTAGGCAATATTAGCACACACTCATGTCAGGCTTGGCTACTTTTGGACTTATTATGTTGTTTACTCGTTATAAACATACATTATTTTCATATTTGTTGTACTAATTCAACCGAACTACAGCCAAGGTGGAAATGACGCTGAATAAAAATACTCTGTATAAAAGCTTGAGTTACCTTGATTTATTTTCTAGTGCCTAAAGTTCCATCTTCAACTAATACGTCCTTTTCACTATTATTTCCATGATTACCAAGTAAATAAAATATTTAAGGTGGATCTATTAAATTGGATTTTGTTGAGGGAGGTGGAAATGACGGAAAACCTGGGGACAGACTTATTTTATTCCAAAAATAAGACAAACATGTTAAAAAATATTTAAATCTATCCTTTAATATAATTTTTTAACATTCAAAGAGGGCCAGTCTGGGTTGGGGACAAGCATAAAACTGCAAAATCTGCTAATAAACAGCCTTGCAAAAACATTTTAAAAAGAAAACAGGGGCAAGATTTGGTGGTTACTAGGATGTTGGAGCATGAACTTCATAATGACAATTTATTTGTGCATTTGTTTGGTTATTTATTTACAAAAAAAAGGCCCAAGGACGCAAAAGTGCCTGTATTGGAGAATCATATATACAGTACATATATATATACACATATCTATATCTCTCTATATACACACACACACACACACACACACACACACACATATATATATATATATATATATATATATATATATATATATATATATAATTTGAAACTAATCTAGAAGGATACTTACAGAAATTTTTCATTTTACATATTTCATATTTATTATTCACATCATATGACAAAACCAGTCGGGTCTTTTTTTAACACACTGTTCTCAATAAGACATTTTTATAAGGATTTGCCCAATTCCTTTCCGTCCAGTAGCAAGCCATCATTCCCACAGTTCTAATAATTCCAAATGGAATGTTGATGACAGAACATCTACTAGAATTTGAATTTGACGGATCTTATTTGATTGGAAGATTCAGTAACACTTTATTTCACAGTGTCCTTGTTACACGTTTCATGTACTTACCATAGTAATAACAGTAAATTATGCATAATTACACGCAACTCATTATGCATAATTAACTAACCCTCAACCAAATCCTAACCCTACAGTAAGTACATGTAGTTGCTTAATATTACTCAGTGCTTAAATATATAATTACGCTGTAACAATGACTCCTTAAAATAAAGTGTAACTGAAGATTCTTGTAAATGGGAATTCCCTTAGGAATCATGTACTCAGTCCTTCGGGAAGTGACTAAATTGATAAATCATGGTTTGCCACTTTTTAGGATTCCAGGGCCCAGTTATTAAAAAAACATAATCTGGATCATTATATAATCCCATGTTATCCAGCCTCAGGTAATCCATCTTCCTTTTGTGCCGGATTTTTAAAGACACATCTCTCCCCCTGATCCAGATCCACACTTTTCCAGATGCGTTTCACAGTGTAGACGGCTGGATAAACAACACCAGGTCCAATAGTCAGTGTGGGGTTACTTTTAGTATTTTTATTTGAAGAGAAAGAAAACAACATAAACAAACAAACCTTCCATATTCAATTTCCTTTAAACACTCAGACCCCTACGGAGGCACAAGAGGGACATGGTGATGGAGGAAATTGAGAAGAGAGAAAAATGACACATTTTTGAGTTCTCTCGCAGAGAAGTCCTTGGAGGAACGCCGAAGATTTGCGAAAGAACCTGAAAGCATTAAAAATAATTTCTCATATTTTTTTTCCCCCTCATCCTCTTATGTGACTCACGACAACAACAAACAAATATACATGCAATAAGGGATTATCTCTGATGATTGTGCCTAGATATTAAAATATATTATTTTTTGTTTGATATTGACAGCGGTTTGTGGGATTATTTTATGGCGCAAAAATGTTTACTTCTACTTTTTTACTTTAACTGTTAAACCAATCAAGAGCAAAATAAAATAGAAATGTGTAAAAGTCAAGATACAAATGTTTTTTTTTTTTTTTATCATTTGACCAATTTTATACAATATTTGTTCCTGAAATCCAAAAATAAAAAAAAAATTTTTTGGATCAAAGACATCCCAATATTACCAAAAACTTTTGAACAACACACACTGATGTTTATGATCCAGACCAAAACCAAGATTTTGTGATCTAATCCAATCAGAATCCTTTGTTTCTGTGGACATCGGGACATCTCTTTCTACAACATTGTGAGAACGTGGATTAAAAATTAGTAAGGGAAAAAAATAAACAAAGTGCAATTTTTGCAAAAATACTGTACATGTTGGTTTCATTACAATCTAAGAAAATAAGTAAAAGAATGATTTTATCCTTTGCCTTCAGCTTTATTTGGCTCAGACTGACACGTTATTTACAAAGGCTGATGATAAAATACACTCGCAACTGAATAAGTTAAAGTTTCACAGGCGAAGAGCGGCGGCGCCTTCAGATGCTACGGAGGAAACGGATTCTTTCATCACAGATGACCAATGACGGACCATACAGTAACACGCACATACACATAAACTCATCAACCAACAAACCGAGGAGGACAATGACCAATAAATCATCTGAACCAAAGCACTGTGTGTGTGTGTGTGTGGATGAAAAGAGGACAAGATCAACAGTGTTTGATCAATGTTGCCAAGGACCGGTGACCTTTCAGAAAGGTTTCATGATTTCATAGTTACACCAAAAGAGATTAAAATCTGGAATATTATACGGGATACTCTACTACTGTTTGCTGGATCCCAAAAGGAAAACATCTCTTTTGCTCTTATACATGGAAGCTTGTTTTCCACACAGAATAAATCATAGAAAAGGTCATTTCGACTTTTTATCTCACAATTCTGACTTTATAAACACACAATTGGGAGTTATAAAGTAAGAATTGCATGATATAAAGTCGCACTTGTGTGTTAATAAAGTCAGAATTGTGTGATTAAATTCACAATTCTGACTTTTTTTCTCGCAATTGCGACTTTATATCACGCAATTAACATCTTTTCTCAGAATTGCATGTTATAAAGTCAGAACTGTGAGATATAAACTCACAATTGTCAGTTATAAAGTCCAATTCTAAGAAAAACATTTTTTTTAGTTTATATCTCACAATTCTGACTTTATAACACAATTGCAACTTTATATCATGCAATTTTGATTTTATATCTCACGATTCTGAGAAAAGATGTCAATTGTGTGTTATAAAGTCATAATTGTGTTATATAAAGTCCCAATTCTGACTTTTTTCTTACATTTGTGAGTTTATATCTCGCAATTCTGACTTTATAAAAAACAATTGGGAGTTGTAAAGTAAGAATTGCAAAATATAAAGTCGCAATTGTGTTATAAAGTCAGAATTGTGAGATATAAACAAAGTATTTTTTTCACTTAGAATTGGACTTTATAACTCCAATTGTGCGTTTATATCTCACAATTCTGAGAAAAGATGTCAATTGCGTGTTATAAAGTTGCAATTACGTGATATAAAGTCACAATTATGTGATATAAAGTCAATTCGGACTTTTTTTCTCGCAATTGCGAGTTTATATCTCACGATTCTGACTTTATAACACGCAATTCTGAGAAAAGATGTGAACTGTGTGATATAAAGTCACAATTCTGACTTTTTTCGACTTTATATCATGCAATTTTGATTTTATCTCACGATTCTGACTATAACACGCAATTCTGAGAAAAGATGTCAACTGCGTGATATAAAGTCGCAATTGTGTTATAAAGTCAGAATTGTGAGATATAAACAAAGTATTTTTTCCCCTTAGAATTGGACTATAACTCCAATTGTGCGTTTATATCTCACAATTCTGAGAAAAGATGTCAATTGCGTGTTATAAAGTCACAATTCTGACTTTTTTCTTGCAATTCTGACTTTATGACATGCAATAGCGACTTTATATCATGCAATTTTGATTTTATATCTCACGATTCTGTCTTTATCTCGCAATTCTGACTCTTTATCTTGCAATTCAGAGAAATAAACACGTAAACTCGCAATTGTGAGAGAAATTATCTTTTCAAATGTTTTATTCAGTGTCGGACACAAGCTTCCATTCTTAAACCTACATTAACTACAGCACTGCCGCACTAAAATACAGCCGCTGATTATAAGACACTGCTCTGAAATGAATATTCACTGCAAAGATAGAAAAATAACAAATCTGAAGAACTATCAAACGAGCGAGAGAGGAGCTGAAGTATTTAATATTTATCTTACTTTAATGGACGCTTCCAAAAACAAAGCAACAAATCTGAAGTTCCTTGATTTGTAATCCAAGAATAACTTTGATTGCATTGATCCTAATCACAGAGGGGGACGGTGAGTTGAAGTGAATGACGGAGCTCCTCACTGAAACTCTTTATTATCAATGCGTCCGCTAACAGTGGCCAGGGGAGGTCAGGTCTAAAGCCAGAGAGAAAGTCACCAGGAGAGAGTCCAGCTCAGTTTGAGGGGTTGTAAAGTTCTCCGGAGGACGGCAGGCGGACCCGTGACGGACCCGTGACGCTCGGGAGTCGGGAGAGATCCGGGAGTCCTCCGAGACGAGACCGAAGCTCCTTCCGGACCTGAGACACTCGGGCCAGTTTACGCTTGTATTCCTGACAGAGAAACACACACATCTTGTTAGTGCAAAGTACAACCGGTGTTTTAAGAGCTGTACAAAACACTCTTTTTTTCTTTTTGAAATAGAAGTAAAAAAATAAATGAATAAGTCCAATAATAACCAATAGCAACCCCTTGATAATAACCAATAATCCTCTTTTTTCCACTTAAACAGAAACACAATAATACAAATAATTAAATAAAGTCCAATAATAACTAATAATCCTCTTTTTTCAATCTTTATATATTGAACACAAGGCTTTTTAACCGACGCAACAAGAAAAGCTGAAGTCTTTCTGTAATTTATTACTGTTTTGACTTGTTTTACTGTTTATTCTAAACACAGACGCACAAAAACTACAGTCTGCTGTTATATAAAGCATTTTACACATTTATGTTCATATAAGCACATTACGTGATGAATATATATATTTCTGTTTAAGTGAAGTTCTTGACATAAATGTTCCCGGTCTCATCTGTCATTTTTTATACTATATTAAGGTTTTATTGACAGGAGTTTAAAAGTTTAAAACGTTATTCTGTTCCAACATGAATTCAATTATTCTTTTTAAACTTTAACATGTTTGTGCCACTAATGAAACACTAGAAAGCATCAGAAATTAGTTTTTAATTGCCTTAATTTACACCAAAATCATATTTTCATCTATAACACATCTATCAGGGTATATGTTAGGATGAATGTGTTATAAATGACACTAATTTAATTAAGTTGTATATGGTTAATGTGGTAACACTTTATTATAAGGTTCATTAGTTAACATGAACTAAGAATGAACAATACTTCAGCATTTATTAATCTATTAATCAAATATTGTATGCGTTAACATTAATGCACTGTGAACTAACATGGACAGCTGGATTATTATTAACCAACATTAACAAAGATTAATAAATACTGTAGCAAATGTATTGCTCATACTTAGTTCATATTAATTAATACATTAATGTTAACAACTTAAATTTTATTATTAAGTGTTACTGTTAATGTCTTTTTTTCTACAACGCGAGGTCAACTTTACATTTGGATGTGAAATATGGACTTTAACTACATGAATAATCTGATCCAATTTTAAGTTTGCAATCAAACTTAAGACGGGTCCGAATGTAAAAGTAAAATTTAACTTAAAACAATGCTTTTCTTCGCACGTTACTTGCATACTTTTAGTCTTAGTGTATAAAATGAAAACTTAAACTTTTAAATGCATTTGGCATCATGAACTTGAAGTAAATAAATTAATATAATAAACAATAATAAAATAATAAAAATAATAATAATAAAATCTTTTACAGCATTTGTTAATCAGCACTTATAAACACAATAATACATTTTGATTCTAATTAACCAAAATTAATAACTTTGGCAAAAGTATTGTTCATGTTAACTACTGTAAAACTAATGTAAAAGCATATAACGTTTTTGTAAAGTGTTACAGAAAAACCACAGCAAGTTATTTCACTGCTGGACTCAAGAATAAGGATATATTTGTGAAAGCCAGTGCATAAGCAAAAAAAAAAGCACACTCAAGAGATTGGTATTTTTTTCTTTTATTTGTATTTGATCAGTAAAGACGACATCGGGAGGAACACGGGAGCTGCTCACTACCTGTTGGCAAAGGCTGGAAAATGAAGCGGTTAATGCCCATACAACTTTTACTCGAACTTTGTGTTTTATACTTACCAGCCCAGAAGAGTGTCTCATGCACAGGCCTTAAAGGCACAGTTCACCCAAAAATAAAAATAGATGATATTTCAGATATTGGCTTCCATAGTATGAAAGTCAATGGGGACCAAAAACTGTTCTTCAGCTCAAAATATCTACATGTTCAGCACAAGAAAAAAAATTAATACAGGTTTGGAAAAACTTGAGTTCGTAAATAATAACAGATTTTATTATTTTTGGGTGAACTGGCCCTTTAAGAGAATTCAGTGCTGGATTTGCTGAAATGTCTTGATATTGGAGATTCACTGCCCTCTATAGGCAGAACAAACCAATGCAACTCTGATCACAGTGCTAAATAAAGTTGGATAAATATATTGTTAACATGCACGAGTTAAAAAGCTAAGAATTGGAGAAAGAAACGAGGATGAATAGAAAAGGAAAGGAAATGTGACGTCAGTAAGTTTACCCACTTCTAGTTTCTGCTCGTTCTGGGCCAGGCCGTCTCTCTGAGTTTGCAGAAAGATGGCGAGCGTGCGTGTGAGTTGCCGTCGGTCGTCGATCTCCGCCGCTAGTCGCCCGCTGTAATCCGCTAGCAGCATACAGGCCTCCTCCACCAGCCGAGAGAGACGCTCTCCTGACTCTTTATCTGACACACACACACACACACACACACAAGCAGGACAGTCTTACACCGACACACTACACATCACTTCTAATCAAGTTTATTTGTATTAGGGCTGTGCGACGATTAATCATATCCAAAATAAAAGTTAGTTTAGTGTGTACTGTATAATTATTTGTATATAGTAACCCTGGACCAGAAAACCAGTCACATGGGTCAATTTTTTTAAATTGAGATGTATACATGATATGAAAGCTGAATAAATAAGCTTTCCACTGATGTATGGTTTGTTATGATAGGACAATATTTGGCTGATATACAACTATTGTAAATCTGGAATCTGAGGGTGCAAAAAAAATCGAAACATTGAGAAAATCTCCTTTAAAGTTGTTCATTTATGTTGGCGATTGTGCTGCATTCACTCACAGAAATACATGTTTTATATATTTACGGTAGGAAATGTACTAAATATCTTCATGGAACATGATCTTAATATCCTAATGATTTTTGGCATTAAAGAAAAATCTAAATGTATTGTTGGCTATTGCCACAGATATCCCCGTGCAACTCTAGACTGGTGACGTGATCCAGGGTCACATATACAAATACACACACATGCATGCATATATTTATAGTTATTTATATATACAATATTTATATATAATTTAAATATATATATATACATGCATTTGTTAAATATATGCATGCATGTGTGTGTATTTACATATACAAAATAATTATACACATTACACACATATTATAAAAACAAACTTTTATTTTGGATGCGATTAATCATTGCACAGCCCTAATTTGTAAAGCACTTTTCACAATGCATATCGCTTCAACACAGGGTTATTATGATTAACTAAGGGGCCGTTCGCAACGTTTTCAACTAAACAGAAAACTTTTCATTAGTTTTTGGCTGTTCGTTTAGACAACGCGTTTTGGGGCCTGAGAACGCAAACTTTTGTGAATTCGTGAAAACAGTGACGTCATGCGCATGATGTGTTCGGTCTAGAGACGCGCAGTTTCTTTACAAAGTGACATCGCCAACAACTGTTGTAAATTTACAAATAAATTTATAATCATTTTAAAATAAAAACAAACAAAAAAATTCACATGAAAAGTAAAAATATAAAAATAAAAGCCAATTCCATGTTTACCATGTCAATTCCAAGCTAATAACAACATTAATATCAGAAGTTTCATTTTAATTCAGTATATATAAGTTAGATCACTGCTTATCAATTAGTGACGGTCTTCAATCGCCTGTGGGCAAAATCTGCCATTATTGAACATAAATCATAGGTGTAATAAAATAAGGAAAAAAAAAATCTAAATAACCTGTTAAACATGCAAAGTATTATGCCAATCATTTAATACATTTCTCCTTATGTAAGACCTTTTGGCATAAAGGCTCTTTATATAGAACTTTATATTTCTATGTAGAACCCCATTAAACTTTTTCCTCTAAAAATTTGAGGCTTATTTTTTACTAAAACTATTGAAAAGATTATTGAATTTTTTTTTTTAAATTAAGTGTTTTTTGAACAAGCAGTCTTTAAAATAGTCAGCAGCTTAACGAGGCGCTGAGTGTTTTTCACTCTGATCACTTGCCATTTGTTTCCGGAAAATAAAAGTTGAAAAATGCTCATCTTTGTGTAAAATGCAGCCAGAGCCCGTCTACGGAGAGCCTGCCCACTCCCAATTAAGCCCTGTTGTACCGAATTTTAGTTGTAGTTCCACCAGAGTTCCACTGGGGGCGATCGCCATGAGTGCAAAATGAATGGGAGTCAATGGGGCTAGACGGCTAAATGTGTCTCTTTCACCCGATTGCCGTTGAGAAATCTCAGATCTGATTGTAGGTTTTGCAAGTTCAACATGGGTTTTAGGTCGAAAGTTGAATGAACGAGTACTTATGTCCTTTCGATTTCTTACAGGTTGAGTTGTTGTTGCCCATAACACGCTAGCATTCTGCTAATGACGTCAGCATTCTGACGTCATTGACATTTTGAAAGACTTTTTAAAGCAAATAAGTGACTCTAAAAAATCTAACACCCAGCAATGTGTAATTTCTTTGTATCTCCTTTCGAATACAACATTCAAATTACTAGACAAAAAATTATATCCTGAGAAAAGTGGATTTTTATTGGTATAGCGCCATAGACCTCCATTCATTCTGCACTCGTCCTGTGAGCGCCCTCATATGGAATCAGAGAGGAACTGCAACCAGTTCAGAAGCCGGAAGTGTAGTGAGAGTGAAACTTCTCGCCATATTAGACATTCTCTGACGCAGCGCTCATCACTGTCACTTTTTACCCAGCCGTCCAATCACAGAGGAGGGGGGGCGGGACTAATAACACACCGACCAATCGCCACATTCTGCTTTTACAACGACAACTGACGACAACAAGGGTACACAATCATTTAAAAACAAGAGCCAGAGCAAATCCTGTGCATCGTTTCGACATTTTTATAGTCAGAAAATAAATTACATGCCAAATCAGATATTAGTAAGACTTTCGTGGATATTCCTTATGTGTTAAAGTGCTCAAGCTCTCACAATAGGGCTGGAAATAAATAAAATGAACTAAAATTTAAATGTTTATTTATTTATGATTTAATGCCATAACAGCAGCAATGGCTATATTCATGGCAATCAACAATATTTCAATTTATTTTTTTATATAATTATGATTACAATCACTTCAATACATTGTTTACAATAATTTAACAATTTGGTCTTAAAAACAATCAATATACAAAATCAGACATGTATACCAATAACAACAACAACAACTATTACATAGAATCTTTCAATTTAATATCTGATAGAAATTCTAAAATTATTCCAAGAGAAACCTTTTTAAAAATGTCCATTAATATATTTTCTGCATAAAAACGGTCTAATATCATTTAAAAAAAAGGACATTCTAATAAAATATGTTTTACACTCATGAAATTCTTACACAAATCACAAACCGGTTTCTCTTCCCTTTATAAAATAAAAAAATAATATTAAAATAATATAAAATAAATTAAACCTAAAACTAACAAACTGACAAAAGCTAAAAATGTAACTAAAATTAACATGAAAACTAAAAATATAAAAATAAAAGCCAATTCAAAATATTAAAAAAACTATAATCAAACTAAAATAACACTGCCCTAGCGTTTCTGAACACATACTGTTGTCAACATGAATCATGAATCATAATTCGGATTTTTAATACATTGGCTGCGTCTGAAATCACACACTTCCCTTCTATATATATTAGGTAAAAAACAGTATGAGACAAAAGACGTATGTCTGAATTCACAGAGCAGGTGAAAATACCCGGATGATCTACTACTTCCGATGGGATACTGAAGTGTGTTTATGATGGACACTTTAATATCCCATGAGGCCACAGGAGAGGATTTATGAATGACAGTGAAGCGACGGTAGGTCACATGATAATGACAACATGGCGGATGTAGTGCGTCCAGATTACAATTATAATATATTAGTGCTGGGCAACGATTAATCGCATCCAAAATAAAAGTTTGTGTTTACATAATATATGTGTGTGTACTGTGTATAATTATTTTGTATATATAAATACGCACAAATGTATATATTTAAGAAAAATGTGTGATCAATATATAAAATATTTATATTTAATATAAATTATGTATAAATATATATACAGTATATACATGTAATTGTATGTATTTATATATACAAAATAATTATACACAGTACACACACATATATTATGTAAACACAAACTTTTATTTTGGATGCGATTAATCGTTGCCCAGCACTAATATATACAACATACTTTTTTAGATGCATTTACTTCATCAAAATAAGTACCTACTCAAGAGCTGAGTCTGTTTTTTTTTTTTTTTTTTTTTTTACCGGTGCCAAATCAATACTTTTAAAACGGTACCGGTGCCTTAAAAAAAAAAAGACATAAAAAAAGAGAGAGCCTCAAAACGATAGTGAATGACATTAAAGAACGGCTTTTTTATTTATAAATGTTTAAGTAAATATATAAATATTAGTCTAAGTACAAAACTTGTACATAAATTCACAATAAAACCTAAGCCACCTAACCAAAATACAATAATTTAACACTAAATAACACTACAGTGCTAATAACAGCAAAGTAGTCTATTCTTGGTGTGCTACAAACCAGCTTTAAATTTCAGCAATTCTTTTAAAAAATGTTGACTTCTCTGGGCAAATATGACACCTCTCCTGACTTATTTCATGTCCTGCACAAGGTGAGCGTTATTTTAGAACGCATCACATTAAATGCGTCACATGAAACCCCTTGTGGAAGAAGAGCACCGTCACGTTTACAACTGTGGCAATGAGCGCTCATCAGGATCCACTCAAGGCTGCAGTAAATTTGCACGTTCTTGAATGAATAATTTATGAGATGTACGCCGGTCTGTTCTTGTAGGGACATCGACTTTACATTTCCACAGTAAACATGACGGGGAAAATAACTGGTTGCGTTACATGTCAGTCAGTCCTTGGCTGATATTTTTATTCTTAAATACATGTAAGTGAATGTGTTTTGTCATTTAAGAAACCTTTATAATGATCATGATTCATGTTAGTTGATCTATAAAGCACAATGGGCGCCATGTTCGGCAGTTCAGAGAATTGAATCTGTCAGATTTAGGCCTACAACACATCAATTCATCCACTTCTCCCGAAATACATTAAAATAAGAGGCTGGAGTGTGAGAAGAAGAGAGTCAGTTTTATAGTTACCTACACAATGTGCATCTAAACACGTCATCCATTTATAATTGAAAGGATTGTTATTGCCGCTTCCATAGAGATCAGTGTGTATTTTACTAACTATACATGTTGTTTTGCTAATACGTATGTGTATTTAAATGTCTGAAACCTAAAATAAACCTTATCTGGTTGAAAACACTGAATAGTTATGATAGCACTCAGCGCCAGCCAACGCACGAACGCAGATTTAAATTTAGAAGTTGATGTTGACGCGATCTGAACGTTCTAATCACACCGCTGTGAACGATCGTACACGTCGAAGGTTAACTAGCGATCACATGCGGTGATGATGCTTCTTACGTCCGTTTCAGAGAACCAGAGGGCAAATATTTCAACCGACAGCTGAAGCATTTAAGAGGCACCGAAATCTGCATTTTGATTCGATCCGCTTTCACATCTGTAGTTCGGTTCATTTGGTCCGCACCAAGGGATGAAAAATTATACTTTGTAGCATTTTTCAGCCATTTTGGTTCCTTTTCACACCACACTGATCGCTAAACGAACCAAAATGCAGTCACATGACAGCGTCCACATCACTCGTTGGCCAGATGTGTCTTGAACGCATTTTCATAACTGCACTTCGATTGGTCAGAAATAACGTGCGGGAAAATTTCAACAGAACTCCCGGAAGTAAATAAAGAGGTGGAAAATCCGGCAGACAACACGCCGCTGTTTACTAGGGAGAGACTCTGCGTGGGCTGATTGTATCCCTGGTCATATTTTATTATATAGTTTGTCTACACCACTTTAGACAAACAATAATTTTTGCGAATGAAGCGAGGATGCGGCTCGAAAATAACGTTAATAATTTCTAACAGGCGCCGCACCTCCAGGTTTGTCCGTGAGCTGCCATGCTTAAAGTGCAAACTGTCAACCAACATTTCTCCTCATCCCATAATGCACAGCACAGCTGACTACGGCAACTGGTTTAGTCCAAAAATGCGCAGTTCTTTGGCAGTTGGTTCTGTTCGAGGTCGGATCCCGTTCTCACCACAAACGAACCGCTCCCGAGTTCGTTTCAAAGCGCACGAGACCTCCTACGCTTGTTCGGTCCGCTTTTGGTGCGCACCCGAGTGCGATTGCCGCATTCACACCAATGGGGAAAACGAACTCTAGTGTGATTCAACCGAACTAAACGAGGCAGGTGTGAAAGCACCCTCTGGTACCGGTTCCGGTACCCAACCCTACTCAAGAGAGTATGTGATTTCGGTTGCAGCCAGTATGTTTCTGATGCTTCTGACTTGACGAAGGTTTGCATGCGTGTTCTCACCTGTAACTTTGTGCAATAGTGCCGAGTCCTGCACCTCCGGGGGGAGAGCAGAGATCCGCTGACGGAGAGAAGCGTCGCTCGAGGCCGCGTTCTCAAGCTCCTGCAGCGCTCGGATCAGATCTGCAGTCTGGGACACAAAACAAGCCTTCACACAGTGGATTAAGGGATAGTTCACCCAAAAATGAAAAGTAGCCCATGATTTACTCATCCTGAAGCCATCCTAGGTGTAAATTACATTCTTCTTTTAGTCGAATACAATCTAAGTTATATTACAAAATGTCCTGGCTCCTCCAAACTTTATAATGGGAGTCCATCAAAGTGCATCCATCCATCCATGATAAAAGTGCTCCAAACAGCTCTGGGGAGTTAATAAAGGCATTCTGAAGTGAAGCCATGCGTTATTGTTAGTTATTTTAGTCGATAAAGTTTTAAATATGGATATTTTTCACGGATGGATGCGCTTTGATGCACTAAGTATAAAATATACCCATTCACTTCCATTATAAAGCTTGGAAGAGCCAGGAGATTTTTTAATATAACTCAGATTGTATTTGTCTGAAAGAATGTCATATACACCTAGGATGGCTTCAGGGTGAGTAAATCATGGGCTAATTTTAATTTTTGGGGGAACTATCCCTTTAAGCTGACGTGTAGCTAACTATCTGCATGTTCTTTCATACCTGTGGAGGTTCACCAGGCGAGCTTTGGGAGGCGAAGTCATCGTTGTTCACCTTAATTTCTTCGTAAGGCCTTTTCTTGGCCTTCTTTTCTATATCTGTAGGTCATGAGGAGACGTTCAACATGAGGAGTCTTTCTAAACAACTATATAATATTCCCAATAACCTTTCAAATCAGTGAATTACGGAAGCCCTGAACCGCAACAAAAAAAAAAGAAAAAAAAAGGAGATTAAAGTCGAAACATTACGAGAATAAAATCAAAGCATTCCGAGATTAAAGTCGAAGTATTCCGAGATTAAAGTCGAAGTATTCCAAGATTAAAGTCGAAGCATTCCAAGATTAAAGTCGAAGCATTCCGAGATTAAAGTCGAAGCATTCCGAGATTAAAGTCGAAGCATTCCGAGATTGAAGTCGAAGCATTCCGAGATTAAAGTCGAAGCATTCCGAGATTAAAGTCGAAGAATTCCGAGATTAAATTAGAAGCATTCCGAGATTAAATTCGAAGTATTCCGAGGTTAAAGTTGAAGAATTCCGAGATTAATGTCGAAGAATTCCGAGATTAATGTCGAAGAATTCCGAGATTAATGTCGAAGTATTCCGAGATTAAAGTCGAAGTATTCCAAGATTAAAGTCGAAGCATTCCAAGATTAAAGTCGAAGCATTCCGAGATTAAAGTCGAAGCATTCCGAGATTAAAGTCGAAGCATTCCGAGATTGAAGTCGAAGCATTCCAAGATTAAAGTCGAAGCATTCCAAGATTAAAGTCGAAGCATTCCGAGATTAAAGTCGAAGCATTCCGAGATTAAAGTCGAAGCATTCCGAGATTGAAGTCGAAGCATTCCGAGATTAAAGTCGAAGCATTCCGAGATTAAAGTCGAAGAATTCCGAGATTAAATTAGAAGCATTCCGAGATTAAATTCGAAGTATTCCGAGGTTAAAGTTGAAGAATTCCGAGATTAATGTCGAAGAATTCCGAGATTAATGTCGAAGAATTCCGAGATTAATGTCGAAGAATTCCGAGATTAATGTCGAAGAATTCCGAGATTAAAGTCGAAGTATTCCGAGATTAAAGTCGAAGTATTCCAAGATTAAAGTCGAAGCATTCCAAGATTAAAGTCGAAGCATTCCGAGATTAAAGTCGAAGCATTCCGAGATTAAAGTCGAAGCATTCCGAGATTGAAGTCGAAGCATTCCGAGATTAAAGTCGAAGCATTCCGAGATTAAAGTCGAAGAATTCCGAGATTAAATTAGAAGCATTCCGAGATTAAATTCGAAGTATTCCGAGGTTAAAGTTGAAGAATTCCGAGATTAATGTCGAAGAATTCCGAGATTAATGTCGAAGAATTCCGAGATTAATGTCGAAGAATTCCGAGATTAAAGTCGAAGCATTCCGAGATTAAGTTGAAGTAGTCCGATATTACAGTTGAAGAATTCCGATATTAAAGTCGAAGTATTTCAAGATTAAAATCGAAGCATTTCGAGAATAAAGTCGAAGTATTCCGAGATTAAAGTCGAAGCATTGAGATTAAAGTCAAAATTACAGGAATACAGTCTTCCGTAGAAGTCAACATGCCACATAAAGTTTTTTTTTTTTTTACGTTGCGGTTCATGGCTTCCGTAGTGATGTCCTTGTGGTGGTTTACTTACGCAGGACGTCAGAGAGTTTGTCCAGTACATCATTCTCATACACGGCTCTTTCCTGCCAGATGGACAGAACTCGGCCTAACTGTTTCTTGCAGCCTTCGTCTCCTTCACTGCACAGGAAGGACAAAATCTTGGTAAATAATATAACATTACCACAAGAAGAATCATAGCAACACTGCAGCAAGATGCAAATGTTTGGCCTTAAATTAAGACCGTATTATACTTATAAATGCGTAAAAATGCATAAAAAAATGCATTATAAATGCATAAAAATGCGTGTTCAATTGATAAAAATTCCCTTGAAGATTTTTACAAGAAAAATGTACTAGGGTGTTGATTTGACATGATTAATTATTAAGAAAATAGTGCAATTAGAAAATAATTAAATGTAAACAGAATATAAAATTATATATATATATATATATATATATATATATATATATATATATATATATATATATATATATATAATTTAATAAATAAAAAAATATATATATTTTTTTAATTTTGACTCAGTTTTCATTTTGTTCATTTTATTTTAATGATTTTCGTTGTGCTTTTGTAATTTTATTATTTTGTTTTATTAAGTTTAATTTTTTTATTTCATTTTTTTATTTTTTATTAGTCATTACCAGTTTCATTACCTTAGTTTTATTTTTGTATTTATTTCCAGTTAATTCTAGTGCATCAACTCTTGCCATGGCAGCATTTCTAATTGTTTTTCAACTAATATTTATATTTTATTTCATCATAACCCCATCATATTTCAATAACCCTGATACAATATTAAACCCACTAAGCAAGAAAGAAAAATATAACACTGATAATTTAAAAGAGCACTAAATACACTGGTCTAACTCGCCTGGAAACGTGTTTGAACGCATCGACGATGACTGGCGCGAAGTCGTCTGTGAACTCTGGTCCTTTCCTCTTGCTGTTCTGTATAACATCATTCGCAAGATACAGGAAGGTCAGTTTACGAGAAACCTGGGCTGTACAGAGAGAAAGAGAAGAAAACAACACGTCTTAGGTTTAATAGGCCGTCTAGGGAGGAATAATGCTTTAAATACTTGTGATCTAAAAGAATATGCACTTTAATTACATCAAATCATTTATACCATTGGCTTTAAATGTCGAGAGGAATAAATGTGTCTCACTGGCAACTGAAGAATAGCAATCAAAAAAGCACTAGGCAACAAAAACAGTTGCGAGTCTGTGAACACAGGTTGGGTTTCATGTGAGAAACGCTTCTTACTGATTCCAGCTGAACACTAAAAACTGCTATGGAAACTACATCTTATGAAATCTCCAGAGAGATGGAGGATCTAAATATAGCCTCGTTCTCCCATCATCTAATCCCATACGCAAACAAACACACACTTCTAATTTTGTCTGTGCTTGATCATTATGATCAGACTGTAATCTCTTCCCATTGGCCAAGCTCATTCACGAACAACTAGGCTAAACAACAATAAACGAAGAACGTATGCTAATCACTGGGAGCGAGGCACGAATTCATTTTAGCACTGCTGTGCTTTTGCTAATCTAAAGCCCAGGTCTGAATAAAAATGACCCAGTGCCAGATATATATCGGCCGATATATGTTCATTCTTACTGTTATAATTATCGGCCCAGTAAGAAAATTTGCCTGATATATTAAAGCTGATTAATAATGGGTTATTTCCTTCAGCTGAGACACTTCAGATGCGCACTGTTCGACATGATGCTTTGATTGGAATCACTTTGAAAAGGAAAATACAGTAAAGTGCAAAATCTGTCATATTGGTAACGTAACATTATAATTGTGTGATTGGGACATGGCTTTTAAAGGGGTCATATAATGAATGGTACATGCACTTTTACAAGTTGATTGTACTGAAGTGTGTGTTGGCAGTGCCTGTACACAACCATCATAAAATGATAAAAATCCATCCAGTGGTCTTTTTTTAATCTCCTTATACGTTTTCCCCGTCTCAAATCAAGCCGTCTGACCATGTGACGTCACACGGCCGGACGCCCCTCCCACGATTGTTGATTGACAGCAGCGTTTCAACACAGACCCGCCCTCGCTCGTGAGCGAGCCGTCATCATAGTCCGCCATTGTTGATCCGCTGGAGCACTGTCTATGAGCAGAATGGCGTCTAAGAGATTGTGGTGTTCTGTTCTTGGGTGTAATAACGAACACAGCATCATGTTTATGTTCCTGAATCCGAACCGCTGAAGATGCAGTGGCTGAGTTTTGTTTTCGAAGGGAATATTCCCCACGATCAACGTCAATGCTTTCATGTTTGCGCGAATCATTTCACACACCAGACTGCTTTACACACGAGGGTCAGTATAAAGCTGGATTTGCTAAGAAGCTGCTCCTGAAAAAAGGATCGGTACCAACTATTCGTGTTCCTGCTGCACCTCCAGAAGAAGTGAAGTGAGTGTAACGTTTTATTAACCTTTATATTAATATTTGCAAATCGCTTGCACGCTTCACGATGAATGTGGCTAAGGTTTACACTTATTACGGCATGTTTTCTATGTATGACGTTCTCAATATAATTCATAATCCCATGTTTATAATGAACAATGTGTTATGGTTATTGTGTTATATGGTGTGCGCACAGAACAGAGGGGCGGGGTGAGCAAAGCTCATTATCATTTAAAGACACATGCACTTAAACGGCGTGCTGAAAACAGAGCTGTTTTTGACCAGGTAAAATGAGTGTTTTCTTACAATACTAATGAGAATTTTTAATTAAAGTGTATTACAAACTTTCCATTTAGACCCTAAAGAATCATAATAAATTATACAAAAATGGCATTATATGACCCCTTTAATGATTAAACTTGTGTATTTGTAATCAGGCTCTTAAAATTATATAAAAATTGGGATTTAGATTCGTCAGCCAATTTATCGGTTATCGGCTTTTAAATATAAAGAATTATTGGTTATCGGCCAAAATTTTCATATCGGTGCATCCCAACGTTGAATTGGAGAAAAACCTCTGATTAGAAATCAATGATCGTCTATTTTCATCCAGGAAGCCATTTCTAATCTGGATTGACACCAAACTTCACAGTGGCTTCATCATGCCTCGCCTTGCGCTCACTCATTTCAATCGTGTGATGTCATCTGTAAACTGCAATAGGTGCTTTCCATGTCATCACTGAGCAACAAGTCAAACACAGGACAATTACCAGAGCAAACTTAGACCAGTTTTCCAAACACAAAAATGAATCATTAAACTGTGCACTCAAAGTCTGATTGAGACCTAAAGTCAATATGTTTAATGTACACCTTAATAATAAACGAATACAACCGAGTTGATCAAAGAAACTCTTACAGCACATAATGTGCCATTATCACGACGGTGCAACATTATGGCAAACCTTCAGTGGTTATGCAGGATCAGACTGGTTTATGTCTGTCAGAAGATCTAAGAAAAACAGATCTATGATATTACTAGCGACCACAAAGCCTTATAAACGGTCCCTATGCAATTACTGGTGAGCATATTAATCTATATATATATATATATATATATAGAGAGAGAGAGAGAGAGAGAGAGAGAGAGAGACAAAAATCTGTGGCGACATGAAGTTTAAACAGAAACTGATGAAGCAATGAAACCTAAAGGTTGGATTATATCGTACTGGTAAATAGTGGTGTACCAAAATAAGATTAAAGCTTTTATTTAGCTGAAAAAAGAAACAAAAACTGTAATTAACTGAGTTATACTGAGTGATAAAAATTGTTTTAAGTGCTTGATATTTCAGCCAAACTATTTTTATCCATTGCATCATTGTAGAAGCACTAATTAAAGTGATAATTCACCCAAAAATGACAATTGTCAATTTACTCGCCCTCATGTTTTTCCAAACCTGTATGAGTTTCTTTGTTCTGTTGAACACAAAGGGACCGTTTCTGGTCCCTTTGACTTCCATAGTATTTTTTCCCATCCTATGGAAGTCAATAGGGACCAGAAACGGTTTGGTTACACACATAACATTCTTCAAAAATATGGAAATGGATATCAAATATGGAAATCAATAGTGCCTCACAATTGTATGGTTACAAACACCCTTCAAAAATATCTTCTTTTGTGTTCAGCCGAATACAGAGATTTAAACAGGTATGAAACAGGCGAGTAAATGATGGCGTAACTTTCATTTTTGGGTGAACTATCCCTTTAATCCTCACTATTTCAGGGGTTTTCCTGCATTGACTTTTTTTTTGTCCCGCCAAAGCCTTTTGATCAGTGAGTGATGTAGAATAGAATGAACATTGTTAATGTGCAACTGTGAAGTAACATTAACAAACAATGAACAGCTGTATTTTTAATAGCCTAACTAAAATAAACAAAGATTAAATACAGTAAGCTCATGGTTAGTTATTAGCCTAATACATTAATGTTGACAAATCAAACCATATCGTAAAGTGTTACAAACAAATAATTTACTCAGAACCTCTTAAAATGAGAATGTAAGTGTGTTTACCCCATTGTTTTTTTTAGTAAGAGTGGTTAGCCAGATTTAACCTTAATGAACTACAGTATTTTCAGGTTATTTATATGACAATGTGTAAAAAAAATTACCTAAAAAAATCATTTAGCCTAGTTTAGACTGGAGTGAGGTGAAAAAAAGTGCAAAGCAAATTGTTGTTGGACTTTTT
This sequence comes from Scardinius erythrophthalmus, assembly GCF_964197995.2. Taxonomy (NCBI): domain Eukaryota; kingdom Metazoa; phylum Chordata; class Actinopteri; order Cypriniformes; family Leuciscidae; genus Scardinius; species Scardinius erythrophthalmus. The sequence goes on along the minus strand of NC_138230.1, from coordinate 43,786,284 downwards.
GATATTGATATGATTATATACCAAAATAATTATCAGGTCTAGCAAAGAAGGATTTTATCTAACAAAGCTATGAAAATCATAGTTTTTTTTTTTTTTTTTTAAAGAGAGCAATAAAAGGATGAAAGTGTCTGTCGACAAACACAAAAGACCTTTCTGACCCAGGAAAAACCGTATATTTCCATCCAAAACAATTTTGGGCCAAAACCAAATTTGTGGTTGCTGGTATTTCAGGGGTAAACCAGTAATTTCACAGCCAACATCTTTAGTTATTGTACTAATAGCCATCAGATTGAGTGTCTGATGGAAAAAACACGTACTTACCATCTAAAGATCTGGTATATTCTGAACTAAACTGTTTAGGATAAACTAAACCAGACTAGCTGACCCTGGTCAGAGAGGTCTGATCTCTCATCCCAACACATGCAGGAAAGTGAAAGGGTTTGGGTACACCACCAATCATTCTGTCATCATTTTTACAAGAGCAGAAAAAATACTATAAATTAAGGCCGTGTCCCAAAACCCAATATATGCCATAGTAGGGAAATAAACAAGTAGATGCTTCAAAATGGCTGCCAGGGTCAGTGGGAGCATCAACAGCTGAAGAAAACATATCTAATGTAGATATTATATTGCATATTTCTTGTGAGACTCACTAAATCTCGTTTGCAGAAGTGAAACTGACCAAACACATGTGCCTCAATAACTGCAATTGTCATGCAGGCTGATGTGATGTTGACTGATAAAGAAAATTAAACGTGAATAATTGAGGTTTTGCCTCAATAATAACCTGCAAGGGAAACAAAACATGTATATGAGCTAAGCTACTAGCTTACAAGACTAGCTTGTTTGCTACATGAGCTGTTTAATTTCGCTTCAAAACGTCAAAACAGGACATAATCTCGCATTTTAAAGCTCATCTAGGTGTTTTTGGTGAAATGTGCCTCTCCTTACCTCTCTTCAGCTCGTTATGCCAGACTTTGACGATGGTTTTGGAGTGTTTTCTGTGGTGGATGAGCCAGAGAGAGAGGGTCTGCACGCTCTGCTGGGAGTTACTCAGTTCTGATAATTTCTTCTCCAAAGCAGGCTCCGAGAACACGGACATTTTCAATTACATAAAGTAAATGTTGGGTAGAAAAGGCTCCTTGCCCACACCAGGCACCCGAAGGTCGAGGATATTAAAGCTAATAACTCCTCACGCTAGCTAAACATTCCCTGGCTGGTCTGGTTTGACACATTGCGCATGCGCAGGCTCACCGCGCAATGTTGGAGGATGTTATAAATCGCATCGATGACCACTAGACAGCAGTTTCAGCTCCTCTTCAAAGTGCACACTACTAAACAATATAATCATCTTCAATCACCCTCGATACAGAGGGAGCAGATGAAGACACCGGCACAGCATAATTTCACTCAAAAAATCACAAAAATATTACGAAGAACAACATTGATAATAATAAGAAATATTTTTCAACACTGATAATAATAAGAAATGCTTCTTGAGCAGAAAAGCAGCACATTAGAATGATTTCTGAAGGATCATGTGACTGGAAATTCAGCTTTGCCATATACAAGAATAAATTACATTTTAAATATTAATATTAAATATATATTTAGTATAATTTTATATATTAAAATAGGTATTTAGTATAAAAAAATATCTATAATTTTATAAATAAAAATAGTAATTTTAAGCTGTAATAATATTCATAATATTACTGTTTTACTATATTGTTTCTTAAAAGTGAACTGTAAACTAAAGGAAACTCCATATATCTCAATTTAATATTTGGGGGCAGGAGGAGTGTTAGGAAAACTTGTTTGGGAACAGTCAGTATTTCATTTAGTGCCATTAGTGTGTGTAATGAGGAATATATATGTATATATACTGTAGTGAACAGATCGAAAGACTTTCTGCAGATATCAACGACAATTATTGAACTGACTTGCAACATTCGGTGTCCATTATGGCGCTGATCAGCCGTGTGTGTAGACAACTGATGGAGTGTTTCACACACTTCTTGCCTCGGAGAGCATGGCAAGAACCAGAGAAATTTCCGGAGGAGTGTGAGGCCTTCCCTGCCGACGACTGACGCCGCAAGGTAACGTTACCTGAGGAGAGCCGGCATGGAGAGAGAGGAGGAAAGAGGAGGAGGACATAAAGAGACACTCGGAAAGATAAAGATGAAGAAGAACGGACGTGTGTGTCAGAGGAAAAGAGAGAAGCTCAGTCTGGAAAAGCTGATGGAAGGAGGAACTGAGCTTAGACAAGCTGAACGGAAGACAGCGGTTCATCTCGTGGAGGTCAAACCTCTGAGATCTTCCGTCTTGAAGCCAATAGAGGGAGAAATCCTGATGTTTCCTCGCTTCAAGCTCCTGCCGCCAGTGACAAAACCACACACTCATCCTCAGAAACCAGTTCCCGCATCCGAGGAGGAGTTTTCCCTGGTTCAAGCTGATCACGATGAAGCGGTTTCCCTCAAACGCTCTTCATCCCGAGTGTGTCCTCTCAAACGTGCTCCTCCACGTCCAACTCCTGCACCGGATGAGCTATTTTCCCTGCGACGCTCTTCATCCCGAGTGTGTTCTCCCGAATGTCATCCCAACCGGAATCTTCATCCGTTCCCTTCTTCCCCGTCTCCACAACTCGTGCTGGTGAACATCGAGGATGAGGAGAGCGAGTAAGTGGAGTTCAGCGGGAAAACCTTCCTGGACTCACTGAAGCGCTCCCGAACGCCGGAGTAAACCTGGGAAAGATGTTTGCTTGGATGGAAGAGGAGGAGGAGAGAGAGGTGCAGGAGGAAGAGAGAGCGAGCCAAGTGGAGGAGATCCAGGGATTTGAGGAAGATGAGGATGATCCCAGTGAAATGGGAGACTTCAAGGTCACACAAGGCCATTCCTTTCCTGACATTCCCGATCCAGCGTGACGTAAGAAAACTCCCACTTTTTCTGTTGACCTGCAGGAGAAACGAGGAGAAGAAAACGGAGCGGAGAGAAAGAGTTGCAGCTCGAACGCTACAGGAATGATCCGAAACTGAAGCACTTGTGGATCAACAAGCACAACCGCAACTACAGCTCCTCCTGATGAAGATCATCATCATCATCCCTTTATCCCGTGTAAATAAAACATCCTCTTCATTTATTACCCGTGTAAATAAAATAAATGCAAACTAAAAATTGAAAGATCCATGACTCTTCTTGACTACTGAAACATAAAACACGTGTAATATGAAGTGAATCAATCTGAACTAATTTGAATTGAACTCTATGGAAGTTTTTTCCTAACATAATTAAAATGAAAATGAAAATACTTAAAAAGATCAAATAATAAATCAAACTCTCAAAATGGCTGCACAAATGATAAATCAAATGCTCAAATGCAATTTCATTTCCTCATTCGGATTTGATTTTTAATTTTCATTAAGCATTTTAATTTTTATTTTAATTATGTTAGGAAAAAACTTCCATAGAACTGTTTAACGAGGAAGTGAATCATTCAATTAAGTTCATCATAACTGTCAGTAACAGATTGATATTCAGTATATCATCTCTCCATCCATGCTCGTCTTTTCATGTTTCTTCCCTTATTTCTAACTTAAATTTTTAAGTACTATCAACTTGGATGTTTAAGTCATTTCAACTTAAATTAAACGGTTTTAATAATGAGGTGAATCTTGTATTACTTATTGATCATATACATAATTAAGTGAATGTTTAGAGCTTTTCCTCCTTTAGAATACACATGCTATTGTTTCTGACAACTGTGTGTGTATATCATTACATACAATGTCAAAGACTGCACATGTGATCATATAAATCCACAATTTGTCTAAACGAAGCCGTTAATGAGGACTAGCAAAACTCAAAATACCTTTTTACATGAAAAACAAAGGTTGTTACATTTACTTAAAGTGTTAGTTCACCCAAAAATGAAAGTTCTGTCAGTAATTACTCACCCTCATGTTGTTCCAACCCCGTAAGACTTTCGTTCATCTTCGGAACACAAATTAAGATATTTTTGATTAAATCTGAGAGCTGGATCACTCCTCCATAGGACACTATAACTTGCTGGCCCAGAAAAGTTATTAAAGAGATCGTTAATATAGTCCAAGTGACTCCAGTGGCTCAATCTTAAGTTTATAAAGCGACGAGGATACTTTTTGTGCGCAAAAACAAACAAAAATAACGACTTTATTCCACTTTTCATTTCCTTCTCTCTGGACCTCAAGTCTTTTCACGTAGTGTTTAAGCGTAGCGCGTCTGTGTTGCACGTCACAGGGGTCCAGAGAGAGGGAAATGAAATGAAAAGTGGAATAAAGTCGTTATTTTTGTTTGTTTTTGCGCACAAAAAGTATTCTCGTCGCTTGATATACTTAAGATTGAGCCACTGGAGTCACTTGGACTATAATAACGATGTCTTTAATAACTTTTCTGGGCCAGCAAGTTATAGTGTCTTAGCCTATGGAGAAGTGATCCAGCTCTCAGATTTCATAAAAAATATCTTAATTTGTGTTCCGAAGATGAACGAAAGTCTTACGGGGTTGGAACAACATGAGGGTGAGTAATTACTGACAGAGTTTTCATTTTTGGGTGAACGAACCCTTTAAGAAAGAATAGGACGTTTATTCAACAAATGCTAATAAATCAAAAACACCGCATAGTTTTACATACACAAGATTAACAACAGCAGTATTTTATTTTAATTTTTTATTCACTTTGACTCATGAACTGAGCAATTTCTTCAAAGATACTGACTCACAACTGATCTCAGAACCATTTCCTCAACAGTTCAGGTCATGTGACAAGAAAACAAGACTTCAGTGGTGATTTCCTCTCGTTTTATTCTTGTAATGAAACACAAACAGGCTGCAGGAGAATATAATTTAACTTCAGTTTAATGCAATTGTACAGTGAAAAGAGATCTAACAAAGCCCAAACACACTCCACACACACCTCAATCCACTATAGCTTTACTTATGCAGAAGTTAGTTATAAAGACAAACATTTTATTAAAACAAACAAACAAACAAACAAACAAATAAAAAGTCAGTATTTTCTTCACCCACGTCTTTCACAGCCAGTTTAGTGTTCAGCAGCTCCACATGCAAGGCTGGATCACAGGACATATCAGTCAATGTTACTATGAATTAACTAATTAATCGTACATTTTACATTCACATCTGGAGTGGATATTCTTCAGTATACAATTTTAACATACAGAAATCCATCCCTATATCCTTAATATGCTCGCTTGTGTTTTAAATTTGCGCTCTTTAATTTCCAGGACAGTTTAAAATGAACCTTCCATCCATTACCCTCTTGCAGTTCAATAAATAACTCATAAATAACCACAAAAACATAAATTACAGGAATCATCCTGGTATTTTCAATTCCAGCACATATTTTGTAAGTTAACATGCTTTCAAAAGCATCATATAATCCAATAGCATTAGTTAAAACAAGGGAATCTATTTCCCCTCATTCACACAAAGACAAAACAAAACATCTAATAAATGAAAAATAAAACATATAAAGTAGTCAGCATGAAAGAGAAGAGAGTCGTGTAGTGTTCGAGCCTCAAATACTGACCTTTGGAACGATTAAGACAACCTCACCATCTCACCTTTCTCACAAAAGAACGAGAAATAAACTATACACAGGCTTTATTTGACTTTATCATAGTTATGCTGAAGATAATACGGTCAACTGTACAACCGTTCGTCATCTTGGACTGTATATATCAGTGTTTTGTTAAGTTGCAAAGCGGTGATGTTAGAAACAATCAGACGTTCATGCCAAGAACTGAAGCTTTCTTTGACGATTTACAGCGTATGTAAATGTTAGGAGAAGGATCTGTGTCTGTCTGACTATCATGCTTTATATTGACTAGTGGAGAACATTAATGTTCATTACTCGGACATGTAAACATCCGTTGCACTTTCGTTGTGTCAAACTCGTGCGAAAGGGTGAAATTTCTGCCATGCCTTTTAAATGCAACTGTTGAATCATATCATAAATCTCCAGAATCACAGAAGCGGGTTTTAACAGGAGCACTGCAAGAGGAACTACATTCAAATGGGTTCTTAGATGAATTTCTATAGGTTGATTTTTGCAATTGCCCCAGAAAGGAGCTTTTTGACCTGACCAACCTGTACATGTGGACAATCTGGACATACAGGGAATATGAGAGAGGAATAGATGAGGAGAGGTGAGGTGATGCACTATTCCTGCACTTCCCTTTCTCTCTCAGTCCCTCACGCGCCCGATGATGGTCAGGAGGTACAGGAAGATGTTGATGATGTCCGTGTAAAGGTTAAGAGCTGCGAAGACGTACTCCTCCGGGCTGATGGACATCTTCTTGTTCCCCAGGAGAAGCTGAGTGTCCACAGCCAGGAACTGTGAGGAAACAAACAAGCACTGAGAGTCACTTTCATGTTGTGTGACTGACAACACCGTTTGGTTGCATTTGGTAAACTTTTCTAACAGATGCGAGGTCACAACACAGTCAAACATGTCTGAAAGAGGATCTATTATGCTCTTTTACAAAATCTAGAACAGGTTTTCCTGCTTGAATGTTGATTATTCTCCTCATGTTCTCCATTGTTGCGGCTCCTCTCTTCCCAACGCTCTGTTTACTTCCTGTCTCTATGAAGCCCCTCCTTCTGAAAAGCACACAGTGCTCTGATTGGTCGACTGGATCAGTCTGTTGTGATTGGTCGAGCGCTTCGAGTGTGTTTGGGAAATGTCCCGCCCCTTACCATAACCGCCAGTTCAACACACTACTAACTAACTCAACCAGGCCCCGCCCCTTTATTCTGCACATTAATTATTTAAATGAGGAATATTGTGACGTGTTCAAGTATCCTGGTGTTCTTCTGAGCTTTCTATTTGTCAAAGAATCCTGATTAAAAAAAGCTTCAAAACTATGAATCAGCACAACTGCTTTCAACATCGATAATAATCAGAAATGTGAATCAGAATCATATTAGAGTGATTTCTGAAGGATCATGTGACACTGAAGACTGGAGTAATGATGCTGAAAATTCAGTTTTGATCACAGGAATAAATTACACTTTACTGTATATTCACATAGAAAACAGCTGATTTACATAGTAAAAATATTTCACATTTTTACAGTTTTTATTGTATTTTTGATAAATAAATAAATGCAGTCTTGATGAGCAGAAGAGATTCCTTAAAGATTTAAAAATCATAACGACCCCAAACTTTTGAATGATAGCGCATGTCATCATTTCCTGCAATCGCCTGATGTTCCAACAATTTGAGCTCCAAATGCTGAAAGACTTCTACACAGCCAGTCCGACTGGAAAATTGGAGGCTTCAAAAGCGCCCAAGTTTGGTGACCCAGTTTAAGACAGATGGTAAAACATTATACATGTACCTCACAAAAAAAACCCCCAAAAAAACATTTATACACGGTTATTTAAACCCTCTGGTGCTCTTTGTGTGGCGGTCAAAAATTACCAATTTGTTTTGTTTTTTTATTTCAATGAAATGATTGTACTATATTTTACTACTGTCCTGTTTTTTATTTAACATTTTGTATTTTTAGAGGACTTTATGGTACTAAATATAACCCATTTATTCACTTTTTGAGCATAGACCTGCAAATGAAATGTCCAAATTAGACCGTCATAAATCTTGAATGTTTTTGAGCAACACACTTCAGTTTGGTCTCTTTTTGAAGGCAAGAAAAAAGTGAACAAAGTTTAAAAAATTTAACATTTTTATATATATTTCAAAACACATTTTACTCTAAAAATGTGAGAAAATCAAATCCAAATGCAAATTTGAGGTTGATTTCTCAAAAAATTAGCTTTCAGAAGGATTTAGTTTGGGCGCAGTACCAAACGCTTCCACTAGAGGATTCAATTCGTCTCATTTTTACCACAAAAAATATAAATGTGACTATTTGTTCAGGACCATTTAACCTTTTCAAATCATGTCTATTATTTTTTGTGTGTGTGTGTTTACACAGCAATTGTCAAAACCATTGCCAAGTTTTGTACAATTCCGATGAAGTAAAAAAATAAAAAAATAAATCTTAGGTCAAAAATAACCAAACTGCACCAGAGGATTAATCTTTATGTATAAAGGCAAACCTCTTAGTCATTGTTATCTCATCATTATTCACTATAGTGTTCTATTCTGATACTTGAAAATCCTGTTTTATTATCTTGTTGAAAACAGCAGTGTAACTTAATGAAGTGTGGAATTCACACAATAAAACGTCTTTTCTAAAGTTCAAAGTAAATTATGGTTTCTGAAGTAGCTAAAAAGTAAAAGCTGAAGAGATGAAGGCAGGTCTGTGTGTGTGTGTGTGTGTGTGTGTGTGTGTGTGTGTGTGTGTGTGTGTGTGTGTGTGTGTGTGTGTGTGTGTGTGTGTGTGTGTGTGTGTGTGTGTGTGTGTGTGTGTGTGCAGAGAGAACTCAATCCAACCCAAGAGAGAAGCTCAGATGTACAACTTCACATGAATATATTAATATACTGACAGCTTGAATGCATTTTTAAAAGTTTTCATTAGTGCAAGTGAAGATTTGCTTAAAGGTCTGATGAATTTAATTTCTGTGAAAACATCAAGGTGTAGATGGGAGTGGTACTCACGCAGGTGAACAGCAGCGCCCCGATCGAAGCGTACACGATGTGCAGGATTTTGTTTTGGATGAACATGCAGAGGATAGAGGCGAAGAGCAGGACAATCAAACAGACGAAAAGAACGCCATAGCAGGAGGTGAAGTCATATTTGCTCTGTTTTAAGGGAAGAATAATGGTCATCAGTGATGGTTTATCGCATGAAAAACAAAAAAACAGTCGAGCTCTAAAGGCCCGTTCACACCAAGAACGATGACTACATTAGCATCCACACCAGCAGACAATAACCTTCTTTATTACAAGTGCTGGAAACCCAATGCACAGGACAATAGAGACACCAGATTAACAATATTCATGATTCTGAAGCTGAAAATACTGAATTACTTTAGATGAATATGCTTGCACTGTCACTCACTAGATAAAATAATGCATGCCACTTTTTACAGGTAACATCAGATATTTGGCATTATCAGGACCCACAAATATCCCCCCATTGCATTATTATACATTATATATGTCTGCCATTTTAAATGCTCGAGCTCTTAAAGCAGGATTGATTCTAATCGGCTGTCAATCAGACAGAAGAAATCGTTCTGAAAGTTCAATTGATTAGAACTATATTTTTTATCGTTATCATCTTTCTAAAGAAAAACTGTGACATAATAAACCCATGAATTCTTCATACAGTGACTACCAGTAAAATTTATAAAAATTTGGGACCAAATATTATTCGGACACTTTGACCTGATCATTTGTTTTTTCTTTAATTGCTAATGCTCTTTATACACACAGACTGAACACAATGAAGCATTGCTTGGTGATTGGTTGAGCTAAACTGGTATTATCTAATTGTGTAGTTAAATTTAACAGCTGACAGATATTCAACATAATTCATGTGTGAGACAGTCTAACAGAAGGACGGACAAAACCAGTCAAATATCAACTGAGTTCTGCTCATATTTTATCACCATTCTCTAAACTGTGCAAACAGTTTATTAGCGAATAAACTGTGATAATGTGAGAAATGTTGAAGGAGTCTGGAATACATTTTGGTTTGACTGTAAGCTCTAACTATCCATTAAATGTATACAGTGCATCATGTTTTTGGTGACGTGTGTAAAATGCAATAGTGCAGATAAAGAAATGATGAAACCGCCACTTTAAACAGCGCTGAGCTGTTGGGAATAAACGAACCTGCAGTGAGAAAAGCACGACGGTGAAGCAGACGAAAGCAGTGATGCCCACAGCCATGATGACCGTATCGGTGTTGTAGAAGCTGGCGATCATTCCAACCATATACGACAGACTCAGCGTCAGGATGGACTGAGAAACACAGAGAGAATATTTACATATTTACTAGAAATTGGTTAATGTTCTCATACATCAATACACACATTACTTCAATGAGCTCATTGTTTCTGCCTTAAATTATTACATTGTTTAAATGCATTTTTTGCATAGATTATTGAATTGTTTAATGCATTTTTTTAGCTAACTGTGATTTGTATATGTACATTTCTAAAAATACATAACCAAGACAAAGAGGTCCATCCATAGAGGTCCATCCATATTGGATTTTGCGGTTACTATATGTGTTTTTGAAGAATGGCAATAAAAAGATTATTGTGCCAATACTAATAAAATCTACATATCGAATGTGATTTAATTACTGTTCTTAGCCTTTCTTTTCTGTGATGGGGCGAAGATGCAAGAGTTTACGTCAATTTAAATGCCAGATATCGTTTATTGTGTAACCAAAACACCAATAATAGCCAGGGAAAAATAAAAAAATATGCATAATGAGGGATATTTAATCATAAACAAGCCCAAAATACAACAGGACTCTTATTATGAAATGTATATGCTTTACTACTTCCAGCTGCTCATTAAACAAAATGAGAGACATAAATATGCTCTCTTACAACCATCTACAACATATTATAATATAAAAACCATAACATAATCACTGATTGCCGAACTGCGATCCAGTGTTTGGACATTTATTAAATTAAATCATAGACTTTTAAAGTTATGTATAGCTAATTTATTACACATATAATAACTAATATAACACAATCACATATCTGAATCATGGCGACACTGTTTTTCTGTCCCCAAACTTAAGATCTCTTAAAATAATGCAGACTTTTGTCATACAATTTAAGACTTTTTATGGCCTTAAATTTGATCAAACCAAATTTAAGACTTTTTAAGAATTTTTAAGGACTCGCAGAACCCTGAATAATCTCTCTCTCTATATATATATTTTTTAATTATATATCAAATTAATATATATATATATATATATATATATATATATATATATATATATATATATATATATATATATATATATATATATATTAATAAACAGATTATATAATATATATAATAAACTAATTATATAACACATATATAATAAACAATATTGCATATATATTACATATAAAACACTGAATAGTAGTGTAAATATGTGCATCTGTACCAGTGCCACCAGGTTCCATGGGTGTTTGCGGCGAAACTCCCCACAGCAGCTGAGGAGGATCAGTGACACGAAGAAGATGGCGTAGGACACGTAGTACGTCCACCGATTTCTCCGTACAAACAATTTGACGTCATCTGAAAAAGTGAAAACGGCAACGAAAGAGAAGGTGACCAGCAGCTGCACAGTCAGGACCATGAACACCTGAGGAGAGACGGCTTTACTTCAACACACTGTACTGACAGTCAATATCTATATATACACAGTGATTCTGCCCCTTACTGTTTACCTTTCTGATGAAGGCCCGTCGGATACTCTTATCTTCCCAGCCAGAGTTTGAAAAGTCATCATTGCCATAGTAAGAGGGGGGTCCGTCTCCACCATGGTATCCAGGGCTCTCAATAGAAGCTGTCGAAACACAAATAATTAATGTGACAGGGTTCATACAGACACTGTAAAATTAAATTACAGGACTTTAAGGACTACTTTTTTGGTTTTCAAGGACTATAAACAATATACTTATCTTTCAAATTATAAAAAAAGATAAATAAATCAATGAATATAACTAATAAAACAAAATGGTATTGAAAGAATACTATGACAAAGATATCACTTTCCTTATTCAAACTGATTTATACATGAATATATGATAGACCTGAAGGATAATAGCTACATATACTTGGATATTTATGAGCAATATTACGCTAAAAACCATGCAAAATGGCTCTATATCTATATATTTCAATAATTCAAGCACTTTTCAAGTGCCTTTTCATAAATATGGCTGTTTTCATGGGTTTTCCAGCCAAATTCTAGCACTTTAAGCACCTTGTATGAACTGTAATGTGATGATGGGTGAAATCTAATGCATGTTCGAGCCCTCAAAGCTTTTAATGCCACCAGCTTTTGCACTGAAGAACAGGACCAATTTAAAGGGGACATATCATGAAAATCTGTCTTTCCCGTGTTTAAGTGCTATAATCGGGTCCCCGGTGCTTCTACCAACCCAGAAAACGTGAAAAGTGAAAAGTTCTGGTGAGCCTTTCTCTGCAAACATGTCAAAAAATAAGCCGATTAGATTTCGCTCCCGTTCTGACGTATGAAGAGGATCTTATTATAATATTACCGGCCCTTAATCTGCACGTTTACACACACCAGCCGACATTTTGTTTCGCGAGCGACACCAGAGACCAGTTCTAACGCAATGATAAAGATCCAGCAGAGCCTGAAACTGTTCTGTCATTGAGTACAGACGATTTTACCAAAACATGTCACCGCTGTCTTATAAAGACCTCAGGAACTGTGGACACTTGTGGAGAAGTTAAACATGATGAAGAGATGATCAGTGTAACTCCACAACAACTACAGAAATGTCTCCACTAACATTCAGAAGCTCTTCCTGAGTCTCTCCGTAAGGCTGCACTCGCTACTGGTTATTCTGGGATTCTGGATGAGTGAGATTGGCCTGATTTGTTATTCCGGGAGTTTCTGAAGCTCGTGTAAAGGCTCCGCCCTCTTCTGAACGGAGGCGGAGCAAGAGCTCATTTGCATTTAAAGGGACACACACAAAAAACGGGACGTTTTTGCTCACACCCAAAAAGAGGCACATTTGACAAGCCATAATAAATGATCTGGTATTTTGAGCTGAAATTTCACAGACACATTCTTGGGACACCATAGATTTATATTACATCTTGTGAAAAGGGGCATAATATGTCACCTTTAAACAGTTTTATAGCTTTGGCAAGGGAAAGCACATTTCAACAGCACCAGAAAGGCCTCTTAATAATACAGTTGTAACGACGTCCTAATAGTTACAGCAGGGACTGGAGATGAGGTAAGGAAAGAACAAATTATATATTGTATTTATGGCACTCATAGAGCTAGTGACCTCTTCGTTGAAAGCATTTTACCTTGAATAACCCTCAAGAGGACCAAGCACATTAACTAAACACACTTATTTAACCTGAAAACCTGTGAACTTACTGCTATTAAGAGAGTAACACTAGAACTGAACTTATGAACTTATAAAATAATCACTTCCTGGGAAATTGGTGCAAAATATCTGTAATAAAAATAAAAGTTTCTGCAATCTGGCTTTTTTTCCCCTCCATCATAAATGAGTTGCGTCTCAGAGCGTCAGACGAAACACAATAAATGCTGTCATATTCTCTGGCGTGCGGATGCTGATGTTTTTTTTGTGTGCATCAAGTGATTTATGCAAATCACAAAATTTGCATAAAAATAGGTGGATGGATACACAGGCTTATCGGTCATTCGGAAACAAAATGACTCAAACTGTCTACATTATTTTATGGCAATTCCAAAGTGGAAATTTCCAGAGTAAAAAAGTAAAGTTCCTAATGGTACTTCTGCATAAATCCCTCAATATACAACAAAAAAAACTCATGTGACTTTGCCTCAATGGAGGCTGTGATTGGCTAACTGGACTAACCAGTGGACCAACTGCATCACAGCATCTTAAATGCTGGTTTGGCGGTTCTGAAACGCCAGAGTCAAAGTCTGTCATCAGAATGATTTTGTTCCCAGAAACACCAGCATCCGAACCCAAGAGAACATGACAGCGTTTATAGCGTTTCGTCTGGCGCTCTGAGACGAACTCATAAATGACTGAGGGAAAAAGAGCCCGATTGTACTTACCATTCGGATCTACACCAAAGGCAGGCTGGGCGGGCCCCTGCTGGTACGGCCCCGGAGCGTAGGGCTGCTGTGGGTATGGCATCTGTGGGCCTGGGTACGGTGCCGGAACGAACCCTGGTGCCGTGGGTTGGACGTAACCGGGCTGGTCGTAACCGGGCTGGCCGTAACCGGGCTGGCCGTAACCGGGCTGTCCGTAAGCGGGCTGGGCGTAGGGCCCCGGGGCCACATACGGAGGGGCCCCTGCAGCCTGGCTGTAGTTGGGCGGAGGCATTCCAAAGGCATCAACTTTGGGCGGCCCGTAGACACTGTTGTGAAGGGGGTTGTTCTCCCCCATAACAGGGTAGTTTGGCTTTTCCTGAGACATGTCTCCTTCCCTCACTGGAATCCTGATATTGACAGAAAAACAAAAAGGTTAAAATGTACAGAAAAGGAAAGCAATGAAAAAAATTTTTTGTTTTATTAATATTTTGAATTCACTTTTTGAACTACTATGTAAAACTAAAACTATTTAAAACATTTTGTTTAATTGAAATGAAGCTGAAAAAAAAATATAAATATTATTTGAAAATCTTAAACTAAACAAAATTGAGAAATGTTGCCTTGGCAATAAACCGAAGTTGAAGCACTAAAACTACTGTAAATAAATAAAAACTAGGGATGCACCGATAGGATTTTTTTTTTTTTTTTTTACTGATTTTAACAAACAACTATTGGCCGTTTCCGATACTGATACCAATATAACTTTTGTCATTAAAATAGATTACCGTTTTGATCATGTTTTAAATGAGCAAAGTTCAAAAACGCATGTATTAAGGTATACTGGCTAGTTGGAGTTTCAGCGATCATCAAATCATCTTCATTGAACATGGATTGGATTCATTTAACATTCAAAAGGCCATCATAAATACAACAGAACAAAGAAACAGTGTTTTTCAGGTCAAATAGTAGTTTTAAGTTTACAGAAATTGAATAAAGTAATCAAATGTAAGATAAAACAGCTGTATGAATTAAATCCTTGTTAAAGTTACAAAAGTTGTTGTTGTTGTTTAACATTAAAACACAGACAGCAGCGCAGCAGGATTACGCTGCTGTCACTTTAAGAGCTGCACGGATCCAATATACTCAGGGGTGCAAACACATGTATGGTCAAAAAAGAGAGAGGTAATCGCAGCCCTCGTCCCGCGGCAAATATCCAGATACTACATTGCCACCATCCCCAACCCACCCCTATAGGCACATATGAAATTTAGAAAAACTATCTTGCACTTCTTCTTCTTGCTTTCCTGAAAACAATTTCACCTGATGATTTGAATAGCTCTTTTTGTAAAGAATTAATAATTCTAGGATGATTGGGGTAATTGTGTAGGGTAGGCCTAGCATCTGCATAGAAACTAATAAACAAAATACAAATATAAATACAATGAAACACAAATACACAAGAAATAAAGCAGTGCTTTATGTTTTTCAGGTAAATTAACTGTATTAAGTATTAATACAGTTTATCGTTTGACAAAACGTGATTTTTCTCTTTCTCTTTTGTTGTTTGATTAACTTTGGTGACACAAACAGCTGCAGGTATATTGGGTGCTGTCCCTTTAAGACGAATGCACGTATCTAATACCGGTAATGACACGCATCCATTTTATTTTGATTGCGTTTACGGGGAAACTCGTTGAGACGGACACTGGCTTATTTTTTCGTGCACATGTCTGTTCAAACACAAATAGATAAGAAAGAAAAGGGAATTCGGTGTTCACGAACTTCACGTGCTGTCTGCGACTGCGTGGCTCTGTGCGCCGACAGACCATCTATATTTGGATGTTCAACATAATATATATAGCCTGATACAGCATAGACAACGTCGGCAGTATTGACGGCAAAATACTATAGGCTACAGAATATTTCGTTCTGTTGGCCTATTGACAGGGGCAATATTTGAAAATTGATAATTAGGCCTATTTTTTAAAGTACAATTATATGCATTTGTCAAAACCGAGAGACTTTCAAGCATCAAAATGTAATTTATTAATATGTATTCGCGCCTTCTATTTTGTCTGAAAACTTCCAACACTCTTGCGTGTCGCGTGAAAAATAGGCGTCGGTTGCGGTTCTATTTCTAGCACGCGGTTTCGGCACTCGAGAAGTGTGTGTGTCACACAGGCATTGTGCTCTAACAAGCTCTAACCAGTTAACATGAGAGCCGACATAAATACGGGCACGCCACGCAGAGAGAAATGTGATGCAGTGGCAGATCCAGAGTGAGACAGAAACACTAGTGGTTCACGCTTGCGCACATATAGGCTACTTAAATTACTGCTGGTTTGGCGCGCAGTGTTCTGATTCGCTTATTTCCTAATTACTTGTTGGTGGACGCAATCCAGAATTACTGTTGGTTAAACTATAACCAGACCCCCCATACCATCCCCCCCCCCCCCCAAAAAAAAACTCTTCGGATCTGCACGATTCACACAAGTCACCCAAACTGACGTGAAAAAAGCGGGAGGCGCCGAAAAGCGCGCTGTTTGCACCCCTGTATACTGATACACACGTGTGTTTACGTTCACTTTTAGCCATAACCGACTGTGTTTACTAGGATACTCGCCAAGATGGGCTTTTTGATGTAATTTTGTGTGAATGTGTCTGTCGAAGTGCAAGAAGAAGCAAAAAAGAGCTCAATTAAGTTTGTGCGCTGTCTGAGACGCAGCTTTCTGGCAATCTAGCGTTCACAAAACTGCTTACACAGCAAGCACCAAATTGAGTTGCTAGCCCCAGGCAGTCTGTAATGTTGAGCCCTGATGAATTTTGTACAGGTTTCAGTTTATTTTAGCAAGCATTCAATTATTATACCCTGAGAAAAACATTGGATTATGCAACACAGACATTATACAACTCAGTGTCTTCACGCAGTTAATTAATCAAAAATATGTTAATTTTAGTTTAATTTTGCTATTGTCATTTTATTATTATTATTATTATTACATTTAAGTTTAATTTATTTCAGTTTTAGTTTTTATTATTTTTTATTTATTATGCACCAACGTATCGGCCGTTCAATTTAAAACCTTCGGCATATCAGCCATAGCATGGTTTCAAATTGACTAAAAAGGGTCCGATACATCAGCGCATCTCTAATAAAAACTAAAACAATTTATAAATTAATTAAATTAAATGAAACCTAATATGGCAACCAAAAAAAGAGACAAAATCACAACAGAATTACTAAAAATGAACTTAAATAAAAATAAAAGCTATTTCAAAATAGTAATTAAACTACCACCAAATTTTAAAACGGATCTACTTTACATTTTAAAGTAGTCTGTGCAGGGGTTATACACACTAAAAATGAATAAAAATGGTCAAACTGACAATGAGCTGAGAGAAAAAAAAAAGTTTAAAATTGCTTGCTTGCACTGCAGGTAAAATAATCTGTGCATGTGATGATCTGATCAAAACAACTCTAACTGGACCATCCGCCAGTGAACAATCCAGCTCTGTTTCCTCAAAGACTCATGGATAATGGAGCGTTTCAGCGCAAAAGGGACATGATTCTGTGGGAATTACGACTGAACACTGAGAATAAACATTAAACAACACTACACATCATCCAAGCTGCTGCACAAGAGACTCAGGGCTTTGTGGGTGTCAGTTTCTCGCTGTGAAAGTGGACAGACTGTGTGACTGCAGAAAACGGCTTCTTGGTGACCCCGGCCGTGCGGATGAGAGAAGGTGTTGCTATGGACACTCGTGTCGACGTTCATGCATGCGTGTTTATCAATGCATGTGTTGTTGGGGAAATCCTTTCATTTAAAGCCATCTATAAAAGGAAGATTTAACCTGTCAATATGCATGACATGCCTCTTAAGAGGTCGTTCACAACAACGTGTTCGTGTGTTTAAAAAGCAAGACGGAACAAAGTAATAATGGAACAAAAAGTTGATTTCGAAAAGATAAAATGATAAGTAACAACATTTGTTCTTTAGTTAGCATGGCCTAAGAATGAACAATACTTCTAAAGCATGTATTATTCTTAGTTATTGTCCACATTTACTAATGCACTACTAAAAATCAAAAGTTGTATTTGTTAATTAGATAATGCACTGTGATTATATTAACTAATTTTAAAAAATAGATGAATAAATACTGTAACAAATATATTGCTGATAGTTAGTTAAAATACATTATTATATGTATATATATTGTTAACTAATGTTAACAAATGTGAAGTGTTACCAAATTATACAACAGAATTTTATCATTAAATCGTAGATGTAAATAATAATAAAAAAAACACAAAAAAACTATTTTAAATGTTACAAGTGAATAATTTTTTTTAAACTGTCATATAATATAAAAATGGGGAAATCAGCATGACCAATTTAATATCTAATATTATCTGATAAAAAAAACATTTCTAATATAATACTGTAATGTTTACAAATGTCGATGAATCAACTGTATAAAAACACAAAAAGGCAATGACTCTCAAATTGTGCAAAAATTTTTCTCCAGGCTGTCATAAAAAAATATGAATAACAACTAACTAAGTATCAATGTCGGCTTTCTCCTGTTTTGTTTTTCAATCCATTTGCATTTTTTATTTTGCATAGTGAAATAAACCTGTATAGTTTGCCTTTTTTGCCAAACAATTTTACATATTTTCCTCAAATTCGGTGGTTTACTCGAACTTGTTTCGGCCTTTCGCTACTCTACATCATATCATATGTAGAATAGTAAAAAACTAACTAATTAATAATCTTAATTCCCCTTTAAGGAGTCACTGAATAACAGCAGTTATGCAACACCGTCCCATTTACCAAATCCCATGTGACCTGATCTCAGCTCAGCATCTGAGGTTATACTCAGCAGCTTTCCACCGTCTCACTTCACACACACGGATTAAATAAAGCAATTCCACATCGTTTTCTTTAACAAAGACCGTGACAAAAGTCCTGATCATTATAACACATGCAATTCAATTTAGCTCTCAAACATTAGCTATTAGCTCACCGCAATCCTCAAGAATCAGTCAGGTTTCAGAGATGCTTTATCTGACATGCAGCATATTATCTGATTCCAGCATATTTATTTTAGGGCTTTCCAGATGTTCATATTTATGACTGGCCTACTGGAAATTAAAAATATTGTCTGCTCAATGCGGAGGAATCAAATGACTTAAAAGCAGAGAGAATGATTCATTTGAGGCATCATCAGATTAGCTATGGAGAGAATAACAATATGTCTTTTGAGTTCAGGTTTAGTACGTAAACAAAGCATAAAATGGCTCGACCACTCATTAAAGGAACACTCCACCGTGTTTTGAAATAGGGCTTATTCATCGTCTTTCCTACATTTAGATAGGTGGGCAAATGCATTTTTGTCTCAGTGCATGCATTGTTTTAGCTTGACAGGGTCGGTGCTAGCTTAGCTTAGCATAATAAATGGAATCCTTTGTTGCCAGCTAGCATGTCCTGAGTAAAAGTGATATAAAAAAAAAAAAAAAAAACACCTAATTACTTCTTGTGGCCTGCGTATTCACAACAAGTACAACTAGTGATGCAGATTAACACTAGGCGATTTCCTAAGCAGATATTGACTTGGGACTATATTAGGGGGAAGCACAGGCGAAGCACTGCTACTTGGGCGCAGAGATATCACACCCAAGTAGCAGTGCTTCGCCTGTGCTTCCCCCTAATATAGTCCCAAGTAGGGCTGAACGATATTCTGTTTTAAAATCGACATCGCGATGTGCGAATGAGCGATAGTCACATCGCCAGAACATGCGATGTGAAGGGTAACGTTAGTAGTACCCATAAGAGAACGGTAGCACACAGTAAACACGAGTTTGTTGTATGGCTTTTTGCTGGAGTGACATACGCGTTCTGCATGCCTGCACAGTGATTGGTTCGCTGTGCCGCAGCTCACCGCGTTCACAGCCAACATTCAAAAATGCGCGGCAAAGAGGATCCGCTGCAAAAAAAAGTCAAAATCAGCTATTTGGGACTAGCCTATTTCGTCTACAAAAAGGAGGATGTTGACCAAAAAGAGGTAGGCTACTTTGCTGGAGTGTTATGAAATTGTGGATGGTTGTCTTTTTTAAACATTCGTTTATTTTTCGTGTTCGCATTTATGAGGAAAAAACAATGTTACGTGATATTACGGACGCGACCGTTATGAAAGCGGCACTAAAAGACTGCTTTAAAACTTTCACAGAGACCTCAAACCGAAAGCACAAAGCCTTTCTTTAAAACGAATTTCGTTTTGTATTAATTGTATCTTAATTTTAATCAGTATTTCATTATCCAATTTCCTGGATTTAATAATGATTAATAATAATTAAATATAGCAGCCAGCGCCTGAACCCGAGATTAAGCTATGATCCATGAACCGAAACTCAGCGTAAAAGGTAGCCTAGTCGCCTCACACACCTAAAAAAAAGAAAAAAATATATCTATTATCTCCAGAAATCTCTACTTTTAAACAGAACCATTAAAAAAAATATAGCTATATTTAATCTGTATGAAAAGTGCATTTCTCCCGATCACTGCTGCGAAGATCGCGAGTCAGTATATTGTCAACTTCATCTTTACAGAAAACACTTGTTTATTAATAAACAATTAAAATGTCTCATTGTAATATTTTTCATATTATTAATCATTACTTTTGCTGGGTCTAGGTGCCGTTTACATGAACACGTCACTGAATCAGCACAGAAAACATAATTTTTCAGGTCCTAGAACCCGAAGAACGTTAGGTCCTGTATAGAACGTTCACCGAATTCTGAGAGAAATATGTTTCTGGAATAAAATATTAAGTGGCCTTTTTGTTACTTGTAATGAAGCCTGCTTATTAGTGAAATTATTAATAACATGGCATGGTAATTATTGACTTTAGCCTGGATTGATGGCTCGCAATATTGCGATATATATCGTTGGGAAAAAAATATCGCAATGTAATTTTTTTTCCAATATCGTGCAGCCCTAGTCCCAAGTCAATATCTGCACAGGAAATCGCCTAGTGTTAATCTGCATCACTATTTGTACTTGTTGTGAATACGCAGGCCACAAGAAGTAATTATTTTAATATTTTTTATATCACTTTTACTCAGGACATGCTAGCTGGCAACAAAGGATTCCATTCATTATGCTAAGCTAAGCTAGCGCCGACCCTGTCAAACTAAAACAGTGCATGCACTGAGACAAAAATGCATTTGCCCACTTATCTAAATGTAGGAAAGAAAGGTGAATAAGCCCTATTTCAAAACACGGTGGAGTGTTCCTTTAAAAATCAAAAGTCAAAACATTTGCTGTCAAAGTCAATACATTTAAAATGAAGGATCCAAAATGTGGATGAATAAAGTCTAATTTAAAGGGGAATTTTCAACTTGTGACACGCATGTTTGTCAGCTGACTGTGATTTAAAGGCGATGTCATCTAAGTCTTGGTGCATTCACAATCAGATGGTGACCTCAAATGTGCCATTAATGCAAATAAAATTAAACATGTATCTTGACTATTATAAAAAGTCTATAATTTTATATAAAGACAGCTATAAAAATTACATTTTAGCATTTAATTTTATTTAGGGATGCACCGATATGAACATTTTGGCCGATACCGATAACCGATAATTAATTATATTTGAAAGCCGATATATTGGCCGATATATGTGTTTAATTTTTTAGAAATATAATTTCTAAAAAACAAATCTGTTTTTAGGACAAATCAGCAAAAGCAAACAGATTCTGATATAGCTTGGTTTAAGAAGGGTTAGAAAAAGAGATAAATCCTCTTATGAGAGATGCGGTGGATAAAGAAACACACTTTACTCGGCTACGTTTACAGAGGGAATTACATACGCTAATGCTTCAGTGAGCTGAACACCAAACAGTCTGCATCAGTGAACAACATTACAGACCAGATGTGTTCGCTTATTTAACTTCATTCTTCAAGCTGGGTTAAACTATGCACTGAAAAAAACAAGTAAAATTTACTTAATTTTTCTTTGGCCAGTTTTTGCACGCATATTTTTTAAGTAAATTTCACATATGGAATTAAGTAAACTCTACTTAACTAAGTTAAGTGAAAGTGACAAAGAAGCAATTTTAACTCGTCTAGTAAAAGGTTGAGTGATATATAGCCTAGGCTATTTAGTTGAAGATTCCTTTGCAATTCATTACAATAAAACATTGAATTAAACCACATTTTTAAAGTATATGCAGAAACATCTAAGTAATTAAAACAATAGATGTTGTGTGAGAAATAGAGGTCGACCGATATGGTTTTTTTCAGGCCGATGCCGATACCGATCTTTTGAAATCCGGGTCGGCCGATGGCCGATTAATGCAGCCGATTTATTTGGCCGATTATGTGCTTGTTTTTAACCTCTATTTGAAAGATAAAATGTAACACAAATAATTACTTAAGATAGACAAGATTTCTCAACAAAAACATTTATTGAACACTTGACCAATCTGCACTTGTACAAAAGACAAAAAGACCTTGAGATATGTTTGGTAATTGTACCTGAATGAATTAATTTGCTACATTTCAGATTAATAAAAAATGTTTCCTTAAAATTGTAATTAACAGTAATTTAAACACTTTGCAGTTTGAATGATGTCTTGTAGGCTAGGCTATACACAAAATTACTGAGTATGTTTTTATGTTTCCACTGTTTGATCGCATCCGCGTCACACACACACACACACACACACACACACACACACACACACACACACACACACACACACACACACACACACACACACACACACACACACACACACACACACACACACACACACACACACACACACACACACACACACACACACACACACACACACACACACACACACACACACACACACACACACACACACGCACGCGCGACTTTTCGATCGCGCCCCTCTCTCCCTCTTCCTCTCCCTCTCTCACACACACCATATTCCAGCATTGCCATCTTTACATCGCAGTCTGCTTCAGAGCTAAAGCGGAGCTACAGATTAGGTGTCCCCAAAGAACCCGCGTATCTAACAGTACGTTCCGCATTACATGAATTCATTTTGCACGCGAGTTTTATTTATTTTTATACCATGTATTCTCCGTGTTAATTTATACACTGAACCGTGACGCCCGTACCGTTTCAGTTCAATACGAATACATGTACCGTTCCACCCCTAGTCTACAGTGAAATACAGTCACACATTACACTGTTTGGCCAGCATTTTAACCGTGTTTAATCCAGCTACAAGCTAACGGTATGAAAGTTAGCTGCTGACTAGCGTCATGTTTCTAACGTCCGTTTTCAGAGCATCCAAGAGAAGCACAGGCATAACAGTAGCACCGAAATGAAGCACAGAAATCCGCACTGATATTCGGTCCGGACGTCATGTCGCCTGTTCATATTTCTTCTCGTAGCTGGCAGTAACATATCAAAACGTTTTAATTAAATATAAAGGAGTTTTCTCCAAGGAACTTAGCTCCTTCCTTAGGCACTGGATGAGGTCTGCTCACTCTGCTGGAGAATAGGCGCAGCATGCGTCGAACGCGTGTTCCACAACAACAACACTAGGCTGCCCACAGATGCGCCCGCCTAATAATCGGCTTGATATACTGGATATTGGCCGATGCCGATTATGTTAAAAAATGCAAAAAATCGGCCGATCAATCGGCCGACCGATTAATCGGTCGACCTCTAGTGAGAAACCATATCAGAAATTACACATCATGTGACCACAGAGACCTCAATATTGGTAGACAATACACACTGACGGTAACATTTGATGGATCGTTTTTGTGTGTGAATGTGTCATTTTGAGTAGAAAATGAACTCCAAATGTCACAAAATGGCAAGTTATTAATTCTAACAACAAAATCAATGATAAAACAGTGTAAAAACAGCTGGAAAACAGTGAAAAATCAACCTAATTAATTATTCAAGGCCCAGTGCATGATGGGAACACCAGTATCAGAAAAGTTGAGTAATTTTACTTAATTTTATAATGTTGATATTTACGCTTTCATTTCTACACACTTGAATTGAGTACTGATACAGAATTTACTTTCTTTTTTTTTTTTCTTGTAAAACTTGGCTATTTTGAGAAACAATGACAGATAAAAGCAACATATTATTCATAAACATATAAGTTAAGCATAAAATGTATATAGACAGTGTTTTTGCTTATTCCAAAGCCTATACTAATAACTAATAATAAAATATGGCTCTTAAAATACGTTCAAAAGTTTGGCTATTTTAAAAGAATAATTGTATTAAGCAAGGATGATTTAAATTGATCAAAAGTGACAGAAAAGACTGGAAAAAAAATCATGGCTTCTAGAAAAATATGAAGCTGTTACACAACATTGCTAATAATCATAAATGTTTCTTGACATTTATCATCATATTAGAGTGATTTCTGAAGGATCATGTGACACTGAAGACTGGAGTAATGATGCTGAACATTCAGCTTTGATCACAGGAATAAATTACACTTTACTGTATATTCACATAGAAAACAGTTTATTTTAAATTGCAAAAATATTTCTCAATATTACTGTTTTTATTGTATATTTGATCAAATAAATGCAGCCTTAATGAGCAGAAGAGAATGTCTAAACTGAAAGTTTTAAATCGGCTGAAATTGGTCAAATGACATTTTCTGATTTCCCTGAAAGCCTCACAAAGTTCCAGAGCAAATGTGTCTCAATTATTTCCATGGATATTTTGTCCATTCTGTAATCTATGGAACTATGTCAAAGTCATCGCAGAGCCGCAGCGCTGCGCCACACAACAGAATAATCCATTAAACTGGATCAAATGAGATCACCTTATATTTCTCCAAAGCTTTTTCCAAATGTGAAAAGAAAAAAAAAAACTTTCGGCACCACCTCAGCATTTTACATCCATGTGGATGAAGACGTTTAAAGTTAAATGTCATCATCATCCCCTTGCTCACATATACATGTGTTTTTACACTACACTGACAGGCACAGATTAAACGACAACATTAACACTACCCAAAATACACTGATGCAGTTCATAGTTGCATAAACTGCATCTTAATAATGGACTCTTTTCACATTTCAAAGCCCAAGTCATCATAGTTAGGGTAAAAATCTATATGGGGAATGGAAACTACATCAAATATATATTTTTTTGCATTCCCATTTGCTCAAATAGCACAAGAAAAAAAATCCAAGATAGCATTTTACAAAACCATCCAAAAATATAGAGTTCTGAAAGATTAATTACAGCAGTCAGAAGAGAGAAAGTTGTCAAAGATGACATAAACTATGGCAAGCCGTTTTAACTTTTATTAATTTCCAGGATATGAATTGTTGATATCAAGAATTTAATAATTGATTTCTGTAATTGTATTTTAGTGAAATGTCACCATAGGCTGCCATTCAAAATCAACTGTTGATATCAAGAATTGATTTCTTACTAGTAGAAATATAACTTTTCATATCAATAATTACATTGTTACTAGTTGAAATGTCTATTCTTGATATCAACAATTGAATTGCTACAAAGTAAAAATTTTACTTTTTGATATCTGAACATGTATTTCTGATATCAATATTATTTCAGATATCTAAAATGGCTTTCTTACTAGTAACAATCACAGATATCAGCAATTAGCATTGAATTAAATTGAATTATTGATATCAAAAATGAACACTGTTACTAGTACCAATTCAATTGTTGATATCAAGAATAGACATTTCAACTAGTGACAATTGAATTCTTGATATCAAAAACAAGTAAGAAATAAATTCTTGATATAAACAATGGATTTTGAAAGGCAGCCTATGGTTACATTTCACTAAATACAATTACAGACATCAAGAATTATAGTTTTTACTAGTTGAAATTAAATTGTTGATATCAAGAATTAGCATTTTAACTAGTGAAAATTTCTGATATCAAAAATTGCCGTTGTTATAGTAGAAATCTAATTCCTGATATCAATAACTATCATTTTAACTAGTAACAATTGAATTGTTGATATCAAGAATTAATATCCTGGAAATGAATAAAAGTTAAAATGGCTTGTCATAATAAACACCCTTGAAGCAGCTTTAAATACTTTTCTGAAATGTAATTCCAAAGCAATATAACACAAATATTAGTATTAAAACTCAAAGTCTGTGAAAGGGTACATTATGGTTTTTTTTTTTTATGCGCGATATATCGGCCACCATATCGGTATCGGCCGATATATGTTCATTTTTAATGTTATCGTTATCGGCCTGATAAGAAATTTTTGCCGATATATTAAAGCCGATAAGAAGTGGATAATATCCTTCAGCTGAGACACTTCAGATGCACACTGTTCAACATGATGAAGTGCTTGAAATGATTAGAATCACTTTGAAAAGGAAAATGTTGTAAAGTGCAACATGTGCAAAATCTGTCATATCGGATACATAATTGTATAATGAGAACATCATTATATTTGTGTGCTTGGGACATGGGGAGACTTGTTTTTGTAATTAGGCTCTCTAAAATTATTTGGATTTATATTTATCGGCCGATATATCGGTTATCGGCTTTCAAATATAAAGAATTATCGGTTATCGGTATCAGCCAAAATGTAAATATCGGTGCATCCCTACGTTTGCATTGGCTACAGGGTATGACCGAGCAATTGCATGCATCCATGAGCATATAATGGCCAACAAAACACAGCTAACCAATGCACAGGAACTGAGCTAAACCAGATAAGACTAAAGAGTGGCTGAGCAGACATTTGTAATTGTCCATCTCCATCTGATAAATGCCATACTCCAGCATTTAGTCATCTCCACTGAAAAGCCCCAGGCCAACAGAAAACAGCCAAAACTACCAGACAACAGAAGAGTGGTTTGCGTAGGACAGATCGCCAACACCCGTTGTTTGAAAAACTGTGTTTTAAGTTTTACAGCCCCTTACTGAAAAGCAATGCACAACACCAATGTCAAGCAGGGCTGGGGAAACGGACATGGGTATTGAGCTGTGAAATATGCTGAGACGGGCAAAACCGGGATGATGAGTAGGCCTGAATGTTATCCAGGGAGGGGAGAAGGTGGTGGTGACTTGGCAAATAGTGAGAACTGAGATTGCACAAATAAAATGTAAAAATAAAACATACAATTGAAGATTTCATTGGCAAATCTCACTGGGCTCCAGCGTCACGAGCCAAATCACATGATGAGGGGAATGGCAACAAAATGCAACGTCATGCTGATAGAAAGCGGCGGTGGTTATCAAAGTCCTGCACGTTAGACATGTGAGCAGTTTGTTTTGTTTGGATGTTTTCTAACATGAATTTGACCAACACTGCACATGTTCTTTCACTTGACAAAAAGAAACCATTACAGACTGTGTATGGCAAGCCGTTTACGCATTTATACAACTATTTCGTAACTTTTTTTTTAAATACTTATTTTTTTTCTCTCAAATTCACTAAAATTACTTCACTATTAAATAGATACTAGTATGTATTTATTTATTAGATACAGTACTAGTACTAATTTCAATAGTGTATAATACTATGTATTCTAATTACTTCTGGTGCCTAGAACAGTTTTACTAGTTACTATTCAGTAGGTAATAGTATATAACCAATAGTTAATATCTATTCCAGTTTTTCTAGTATTTATTTATCGGACAGTAGGGCTGTCAAATGTAAAATCTAATTTAAAATCTTAATCAAATTTAAAATAAAAAAAATTAAATTTGATGTGTGCGTCAGGCAGATTTATCAGTGGCGCAGCAGATGTGATAATATTAAAAAATTATCCAAAGAACCCCTGTGATGAAAATCATGTTTTTATTGTTGTTTATATGTCTATGTGGTATTTTTAACCATGTGTAAATTCATAAGTCGACACCATTGCTGAATATTTTCTCCTTAAAACTGCAGTGAACCAAAGACAGTCTCTAAGGGTGTATTCACACCTGCCTCGTTTGGTTCGATTGAATCGATCTCTAGTTCGTTTCCCCCCTTGGTGCGGACCTTTTGGGCAGGTGTGAATACAGCAATCGAACTCGGGTGCGGACCAAACAATCGAACCGAGACCCAGCTGAAGAGGTGGTCTCGGTACGGTTCCAAACGAACTCCGGTTCGTTTACGGTGTGAACATGAACCGACCCAATTGCAGAAAACTGCGCCTTTTTATTTGACTGCTCTTATGAGGATACTTAACAAAACGGACATTTTGGCATAATGGTGTCTAAAGCGAGCGAGCTAGAGCGCGCGCACGGCAGAGAGAGGGAGCGAGAGACCTTGTGTGTGTGTGTGCGCTAGTGTGCCTCACGAAGCGCATGTAACGACCCAAGCAATCAATTGTCAGTGCGGCCGGGCTTTTATCTATACCATATAGTTTCTTCATATTGCGTTTGTAGAGAATAACACCAAATCAGTAAAATAACAAATTACATTACGAAATATCTCCATGCTGAGCCTGTTTGTGCACTTCCTGCTTTTCCCTGCTTGAGAATTCCTGTCCAATGAATGGACGACCTTAGCACACGTGTGGTTTTGTTTACACATTTTGGTTCACTTGCAAAAAGAGCAGTGTGAAAGCGAACCGTACCAAACAAAAAAAATCAACATTCTATTTGGTCCGGACCAAAGCAAGTGAACTATCGGACTTTCCTGGTGTGAATACACCCTAAAACACGCTTTGAAATCGCAGTTGTTCTGTTCTCTACGTCACAAATGCTATAATGAACTAGGCTATATACCTTTTTTGTTGTTGTTGTTCAAAGCATTTCAAACAATGAAGCAAGGGTGTCAAGTTACATTCAAACTATTTTAAGGTATACATACAACCGGCGTAGCCATAGAACGTCTCTGAAAAGGTTCACGCCCACTTTTAGGGGAAAACAATCCAGCGAGCGCCATACACAGTAACTGATTGAGGACGTGTACTAACCCTTACAAACATGTAATTTGTATTTAAACATTTTTTTTTTCACACAGTAGGCTACCCCTATTATGTATTTGTATTTAATTACATTTTTCCACACAGTATTTTGTATTTTTATTTTATTTTAAATACATTTCCATGTATTTATGCCCATCTCTGCCTGTCATCATCATCAATATCTTGCTGTTATTGGAAATATCATGAATTACGGATGATGCTATCGAAAGCTAAATCAGGCTAGTTATATGGCTGGACAGAAAAGTGCACTCAGTAGCTTCTCTAAATAAAAAGACATAATATTGTACATTTAAAGATGTTTACTTCTTAAAACCGAAGTAAAATCCTTCACAGGCTAGCTGGTGACTCGAGGTAAGAGTAAATGTCCGGGTAAGACACTTCTGGCCACTGGGTGGGGTTGTTTGACCAATTTGACGCTGGTAGGGACATGTTTTTAAGTTGCCCAAATTAAGTTAATAAATGTATTGTTCACGCTCTATGGAAGGCAGGGTGGACATATAATTACTCGACATATTTTATCTAAGTGATTTCTGCAGTTATACACGTCTGCCGGCTGTGTACGGACGTTGTTTTGTGCCGCTATTTTGTATTGAAGTCTATGGGAAGTCTGGTTTGTTTTCCCCTAAAAAGGGGCGGTAACGAAATTTACAGTTAAGTTCCCGGATGTGCCGGTTGTATGTATGAAGGAAAAAACATTTAAATATGTCATTTTTGTGATCAAAGATGAGTTTTAAGGGATAAAATGATTGACTACAGGGGGACTTTAATGCAGAGCATTTAAATATTCAGTAGAAGAATTTCTTTCTTCTACTGAACACAAAGGAAGATATTTAGAAGAATGTCAGTAGCCAGACAGTTTCTGGGTCCCATTGACTTTCATAATAAGAAAAAAATATACTATGGAAGTCAATGGGACCCAGAAACTGCCTGGTTACTGACATTCTTCTAAATATCTTCCTTTCTGTTCAGCAGAAGAAAGAAATTCATACAGGTTTGAAACAACATGAGGGTGAGTATATGATGACAGAATTTTCATTTTAAAGTGAACTATTCCTTTAATGCAGAATCTTGTGGCCTCAGGAGACAAACCAAAAGCTTTTCCCCGTAAATGAAATTATGCCTTTTAAATTAGAATATTAGTAATATTTTAGTATAAAATTCGAATTCGTTTTTTTAGCAGGCTTACTGGACACTATATATTCACCAGCATCCATTCCAACTGTTACTAGAAACATGTCTTATCACACTTAACAAGTGCTAGTGTCTAAAGAAGGAGTACTAGTATTTAATGAACAGTTAGGCCTAGTAGTTAAACCGAAAAGTGTATTACAATAATCCACTATTGGATTACACACTATTAATTAGGAAATAAGTAACAGTAACTGAAACCAGACTGGTTAGGATAGGAATACATGTTAAAACGGCTTGCCACACAGATTATGTGATCAGCATCAGCCCATTCAAACTGTAACGTTATTAAGTTACTATTATTATACGATCAAAGGTTTTTTAAACATAAAAAGATCGGAAGTGGCTCCAATTATTTAAGATTTTACACATAAACCCTGGAGGTTTAAATAAATCATTTTAATGAGCCATTTGGGACACTGATGTAAACATTTAAACACCACACTTTCCTCTATTCAGCAATATATGTATCATGTCAGGAGGATCCCTACCTTTCATATCCATTCAAAAATCTAAAATAAAATCTTACTTAAGTAAGCCATGTCATTAGCTCGTTAAAAGCAGGATTAGGCTAGGCTAACCTAACAATAAATCTGTCTTAATCTTTCTGATATAACGGGCGGCCCGCTGCATATATCGTCACTATGTTATGAACCAACCACATTTGTTGTAACATATCTAATGTCAAACATAACAAAATGACAGCATAAAAGGATATCTCTCTAAGACGACAAAAATGACAGAGCAAACATGTATTCGCGTGAAACATAAACCTTGATTTTGCGCACCGCCAAACAACATGACAACATTAGCGCCATTTCCATCCACCTGCGTTATTCAACGATATTCGGCTAGAAATTAGCAAATAAAACGCGCTGACAGAAAACTAGACAGACTTACCCTTCAGATTAGAAGACGCTCAGTAAAATACAACGTTTGTATTTTTAAATAACAGCAGAAATAGAGTCCGTGTTTGTTGGTTGGTGTTGACGCTGGTTGCGGTAATGCTCGTCTGCTCTGAATCCGTTAGCCACGCCCACCTGACCAAGAAGTCACGTGACACCTGAGAAACATCCTCGCACTCTTCACATGAGACTTTCCCATTGCGTAATTGTTGGAATGTTCTACAAATATCTACAAGAAAGACTCGACCATAACGTTTAAAAGATAGGACAGATATTTAGAGACAGAAAATTCATTTTTCCAGCGTTCAGGGGTTCTCGGTGACCGAAAGTGTGACGATGAGAGCGAGAAATGGGCTTAAAACTAAATATTATTCAAACCAACTAGTTTAGTGTTAAACAATTTCCTCTCGTGCAGATAGTAAATAACTAGCACGTTTTGCATTATTCAAATGATCTAACAAAACAGGCAAAATGCTGTATGTAAAAAGGGAGAATTGATGACCTGTATGTTATTATTTAAAATAGTATGAAATATATTAATTTAATTCAAAAAATATTTTAGTTAAAAAATAAATAAAAAAATCCTCTAAAGTAGTGGTTCTCAAACACTAATAATCTAATAAAAATAGTAGTAATAGTAAAACACTAATAATTCTCACAAAATAATATAACACACACACATATATATACACATACAATAAACATTTGTTTGGTGGCATTGGAGTCAAACCGGTTGAAAGTTTTATAAGCCAAGAACATGGACACACACATTGCATAGATGTTCTCTACACGTTTAATAAATGTTTTCATCACATATTTACACACAAGGCGTTGACACCTGAATTGAAAGTGATCAGAATAAAGTCATTGGCAACTAATCTGTGAGTCTTCCACAATGGCCATAATCTCCGCAGCGAGTGATGACTATATAGTTTGCTTTTCATGTGAAATCCACCATTTTTATTTGCTCTGGGAGATTCCAGTGACCGTCTCATGATCTCTAATCCCACTCTTTACACCTAGTGGTAGTTCTTCAGTAGACTGTCCAGTCCGCTCTTGCTGATGGTCCCGTACGCCTGAGAGTAACTGCCTAGTTTTGCACGAGGATCCCCGGTCGCAGAAACGTTGGAATTACTCTGGAAAACCTTCTTGCTGAACCTCGGAGGAAGCTTGGCATCACGTGCATGCGGATTAGACCGCTGGTTCTGCACAGGGAGATATTAAGATATCATGAAGCAGTCTATGAGACATAGCATGTACGGTGAAGTATTTAAGGGGAAAGTTTTAGCATAACAAGATTGCAATACACACACTAGACATCATGATGTGTGTCAAAACATGGTTGATTGTCAATATGGCACTGCTTTCTAAGCTTGAAATCAGGGTTTGAAATTTACTTTTTCACTCACCAGCCAATTTGGTTAAGCTAAGCTAACCAAGAAAGAAAAGAAAAGAAATGAATCAAATTAACTACATCACAGCTTGTAACATATTCAGACTCAACCAATGACTTGTGTTGGCCGGTTCAAAGTTCCCAGGTCAGAGTAAACAAGAGTGTTTTTATGCAAACTGGAAACGTTTATGGTGAAATACACAGATTTCTCTCTACTCACCAAGCGCGCAGAGGTGACGCATAACCCGGGGGAAACACAGGGCTCGTCCTTGCGAAGCAGGGGATAATTTTGAGGCTGTGCGAGAGTGAGAGAGAAAGAGTGTGTGCGTCCCACAGGGGCCGAACGACCTCGCTGCTCCACATCCTGATGGAGAGCATGAACAAATAAAACATTTAAATGATGTTACCACCGTATAACCATTTACTGTCTTTAAATTATATTAAATTTACAGTGCCCCACTATGCTATTTTAGTATGCTCCTATAATACCCTTACATGCATCCAAGTCAAAAACACTTTAATTTTCTCATAATATTAATTGCAGCATCAGCTCTTTTCTCAGTGTCTGAAACGCTTCATTCGAAGATTCAGTCTCTCTAAACCCCGCCTTTCTGAGAGCTGCTCTGCTCTGATTGGTCAAACGACCCAGTCTGCTGTGATTGGTCAGAAAGCAAACGCTCATTATCATATCTGAATCTCAGCTCTTGATTACAGTGATACGAACAGTGAGGATGGCGTGGGTTTTACCGTATCAATCAAAGTGGACTTGCTTTGTCAGCAGAAAACAGCGTCTTCTCGACACGAACAACACGAACCAAACTCTTCCAGTCTCAGATACACTACAGTGTTTGAGGGCGGAGCTAAGAGACGCTGTTCGCGATTAGCCAATCAAGGCTATTATGCAAATTTGTTACATTGTTACACAGATATGTTACGGAAGTGAGACTGGAATTACTGACGACTCGTTTCAGGCAGTTCAGAATTGCTTCGTTCTTTTAGGAGACAAAAACTCTTTGATCTTTGAAACTTTGCAGACATTTTACATTACACACTGCATGAAAAGGGGCATTTTAAGTGTTAAACAGCTCTTATCTAAAATGAACATGAGGAGAGGCAGTGGGACGCACCACAGACCCATCAGCTCCATCCGTCTGCGGGACAACACCAGGCTCCAGATTCCTTCTCCCAAACCGCTGAGGAGGAGACGGGTAGTGGGGCGGCTTGACTGAACCATCTGGAAAATACATGCATAATGTCTTTTATGGCCATCCAATGAGTAATATACTACCTTTCCAAAGTTTTGGGAGTTGGTACGATATTTTTGAAAGAATACCTTCTGCTCAAACATAAAAAAACAGAAACAAAAATACAAAATATCTGTTTTCTATGTGCATATACAGTAAAGTGTAATTTATTCCTGTGATCAAAGCTGAATGTTCAGCATCATTACTCCAGTCTTCAGTGTCACATGATCCTTCAGAAATCACTCTAATATGATGATCTGATGCTCAAGAAACATTTATGATTATGGTAACACTTAAAGGTTCATTTGTTAAAGGGATAGTTCACTTTGAAATAAAATTTTGGTATGTTTTAGCTTACCTCAAGGGCATCCAAGATGTAGGTGTCTTTGTTTCCGCAGTAGTTTCAATTTTGATATTTTTAGGTCAAACCGTTCTTGTCTGTCAGTCATATAATGCAGGTCGATAGTCACTGTCTCAAAACACAAGCACAGAGTCCAAATTAAAACAATTCCCCATCGTCCAAATTAAACAATTCTCCATCATAAGTACACATTGATGGCCTAAGACACGAAACGAGCGGTTTATGTGAGAAAACGAACAGTATTTATATTGTTTTTACCTCTAATAACAAAGCCACGTCCAAGTGATCTGAAGGCGCGGGCGCTTCCTATTGTGTGACGTATGCGCAGACTGTTGCATAGATATATACACACTAGATGTCGCCTCGTTCCTTGAACTGCCGTAGCCAAGGCGGCTTCTATTGTATATATCTATGCAACAGTCTGCGCATACGTCACACAATAGGAAGCGCCCGCGCCTTCAGATCACTTGGACGTGGCTTTGTTATTAGAGGTAAAAACAATATAAATACTGTTCGTTTTCTCACATAAACCGCTCGTTTCGTGTCTTAGGCCATCAATGTGTACTTATGATGGAGAATTGTTTAATTTGGACGATGGGGAATTGTTTTAATTTGGACTCTGTGCTTGTGTTTTGAGACAGTGACTATCGACCTGCATTATATGACTGACAGACAAGAACGGTTTGACCTAAAAATATCAAAATTGAAACTACTGCGGAAACAAAGACACCTACATCTTGGATGCCCTTGAGGTAAGCTAAAACATACCAAAATTTTATTTCAAAGTGAACTATCCCTTTAACATGATCAATGTATCAACTAACATGAACTAACCATGACCAATACATTTGTTACTGTATTTGTTAATCCAGCTGTTTGTTGTTTGTTCATGTTAGTTCACAGTGCATTAACTAATGTTAACAAGTATTATTAACAAAAATCTGATATATTCCACATATCAAAGACCTGCAGTGTAAATGCGGCCTAAGCGTATTCAATGATGTGACTGTAAAACAGAACTCACTGGGCATGTGTGTGATGGGGTTATAGGAGGGTTTGCCTGCACTGGGGCTCAGTGTCGGGCTGGTGCTCTCGCGTGTTTGCTCAGGCCGACCGAGAGGTTTTGCAACAGCTCCATTATGGCTCTTCTTATCACTGGGAGATTTCCTCTCATCTACACAACCCTTGCCATCTTCATCTCTTTTGTCCAATCCACTGTCCTCGTCCACTTCTGTGGTCTTCTCCTCTAATTTCTGCCTGAAATGAGGCTGTTTTTGCATATGCCGACTGGCCCTTTTCTCCAGGATCATCTTTCACAGGAGAAATTGGGAAGAAAGTCATTTTAAGCAGTTGCTATTATATTATGGAGTCAAGTTTAGTATGGAGTACTGCAAGGCTCGGTACTAGGGACGTTGCTTTTCTACAAGTATTTTTTTATGTTAATCATTTTTAAAGGCTGCATTTATTTGATAAAAACACAGTAAAATCAGTTATACAATTTACAATAGCTGTTTTCTATGTGTAATAAAAAAATAAAATAAATATATAGTAAAGTGTAATTTATTCCTGTGATCAAAACTGATTTTACTCCAGTCCTCAGTGTCACATGATCCTTCAGAAATCACTCTAATATGATGATTTGATGCTCAAGAAACATTTATGATTATTATCAGTAGCTGCGTTTACATGGACACTTATAATCGGATTGACGGCTCAATCGGACTAAAAAACCTTCATGTAAACACCTTTTTTAATCAAACAACCCGATTACTTTATTTATCATTCATGTAAACACCTTGTTCGGATTCATCAGTCGGATTGATTTCATTCCGATTGTGTCCATGTAAACGCAGCTAGTGTTGAAAACTGTATAATATTTTTGTGGAAACTGATGCTTTTTTCAGGATTCTTTGATAAAGAGAAAGATCAAAAGAACATCATTTGAAATAGAAAACTTTTGTAACATTACAAATGTCACTTGTTTCAAAATGTTTCTTTGAAAGAAAAAACTGTCACTGTGACACAGCGTTTGTGGACATAACACAGAGATCACATGACTGTGTGCACTCACAACATTATGACTGCTCTTGAGGGAAAGCATGAGGACAAAGGTCAAAATAAATCTGTGTAAACTGAGGAAATAATGAATGAAAAGGTTCCACTCACCTCATAGAGTTTGTTTCTGTACTGAGTAACAGAGAGTTGGACGTCATCGTCCACCGGCAGAATGACATCATAGACCATACGAGGCTCTCTGGCTGGGTTGTGAAACCTTGCATGGAATATGGAAAGAAGATGAATATTTTTACTGTTTTATTATTCAATCATCTATTTACTAATTCATTTTCTCGTTAATACTCATTTATTAATTATAAAACTCAAACCATTAGTCAATATCACTTACGGCCAAAATGAAATACTAATTATACTTCTGTAATGGGATACACTCAATAAATGTCAATAAATAAATAAGTTTGTGTTTTAAGTTGAGTTGTTTTTTCATATACTGTATATGTGCCATGACATGCACCTCAAAAAGTGAAGGCGTTTACGTTAACTGCTTTTTATTAATGCTAACCACCACTAGAATTAAGAATAACAATAAATAATTAAAAATTAAAAATTAAAATTGCCAAAAATAATGCCTCAATGCTGTAACTACTGTAGTCAGTAATTGGTTAAAATCAACAAATTATAGTTTCTGGTTAATATTAATTAACAGCCATTTAACAAAAGCAATCATATTTTGATTTCATTAATATTATTAAGTATTAAGAAAGTAAACACAGTCAATTTTGATTTCATGTTGACATACAGTAGTGGTCAAAAGTGATGTTTGGAGGGATATTTGTTTTTAATGACCCTAAAAGTTTGATTAAACCATCAAAATATGAGGCCGTTTTTTAAAAAAATTTAAATATGAGGGAAAACCAAAACACTGAACTTGGTTAAGGTATTCATCCGACACAATTATTTGGCAAATTACATCTACAGTATTTTTTAATATGCAAAAAAATGTAATAGAAAAACAAAGAGCAGACAGGAAAAAGCATGCATTTACAGTTATTATTAATTAATTGTTTCTCTCTTGTTTTTACATATGTTCATAATTTCTTTGACAGCCTGGACAAAAACGATATCACACAATTTGGCATTTTTCATTGCGTTATTATCATCACAAATAAAACAATTGACTCCCAGCACAACTACAGAATATGCTTCAACACATTTTTAATAACATTTGAATAAAGGGTGAGGATGTCAATTTTCCCAGGCTGGACGTCACTGTCGGCCACTGCAGTACATTATTATTTACAATAGGGGTGCACCAATATGAACATTTTGGCCGATACCGATAACCGATATATCGGCCGATAAATCCAAATCCAAATTTTTATATAATTTTGAGAGCCTGATTACAAAAACAAAAGCCATGTCCCAAACACACAATTATAATGTTCTCATTTGGCAGATTTTGCGCTGTGCATGTTGCACTTTACTGTATTTTCCTTTATGAAGTGATTCCAATCATATTTAAGCAATTCAAAAGCATCATGTCGAACAGTGCACATCTGAAGAGTCTCAGCTGAAGGAAATAATCCATTATTTATCAGCCTTAATATATCGGCCACATTTCGTTATCAGGCCGATAACGATAACAGTAAAACTGAACATATATTGTGCATCCCTGAATTACATTAAATAAGACACTACAGAAAGCGAAACGTACTTGGACACGTAAGGGTGCTGAAGAGCTTCCTCTGCACTGAGTCTCTTGTCTGGATTGAAAACCAGCAGACGCTGCACTAAATCAAGGGCGTCAGGTGGAACGGATGCGGGCAGAATCTCATCTAATGGCACCTGTGGTCTAAACACACATCCACATCAAACATGATTATTATGTCAGCAGACGCATCATTCAAGTTCAGCTAAACAACCATTCCTGGAGTTAATAATGCAGGCAAACTGTTAAACATTAACATACTTAACATACCTAAGCAGCATTCTCTGAATCACTGAAGGCCCATACTCTGATCTGATGGCCAACACATCTGCAAAACAAAATCACACATAGGCATATTAGTGAAGGTTTGTGTTTTTTAAGTAACTCTGAACACACTTCTGGCTAGTGACAATAGTCACTTTCAAATCCAGACTCAAAACACATCTATTTAGCTGTGCATTTAATGATGAATGAACACAGTGCCAATGTTCGTCCGACTGTACTGTATTTTATTTTATTTTTTTCTAAACTGTTTTAATTATTTTAATTTCTTTTTATTATTTTAATTTCTTCTATGTAAAGCACTTTGAATTGCCATTGTGTATGAAATGTGCTATATAAATAAACTTGCCTTGCCTAGTTATTTTGGTTGTTGTCTGTAAGAACAAGCCTCATGTGAGATACGAACTCACCCTCTGTTGAAGGATGTGGAATTATGCTCAGGATTTTTTCGATTTGATTAATGGTAGACGTCCCAGGGAAGAGCGGCTTGCCCAGGAGCATCTCTCCCAGAATGCAACCTATGCTCCACATGTCCACACCTTTTGTGTACCTGCAGGAAATATAGCAATCATTATCATAATATATTATATATTATGATTAACATTATATTATGCTCTTTTACAAAGTCTTGATGTTGTGTTCAGGCTCTGCTAGAACAGGTTTTCCTGCTTGAATGTTGATTATTTTCCTCATATTCTCCATTGTTGCGGCTCCTCTCTTCCCAGTCTGTCAGTAACGCTCTGTTTACTTCCTGTCTCTATGAAGCCCCTCCTTCTGAAAAGCACTCTGTGCTCTGATTGGTTGGCTGGAGCAGTGTGTTGTGATTGGTCGAGCGCTTCGAGTGTGTTTGGGAAATGTCCCGCCCCTTACCATAACCACCAGTTTAACACACTACTAACTAACTCAACCAGGCCCCGCCCCTTTATTCTGCGCATGAATTATTCAAATGAGGAATATTGTGACGTGTTCGTTCCCGGAAGAAACTCAAGACTACAATGGAGGCGTTTCAGGAGTTCAGAAACACTGACACTGATATAGAGAAGAGCTGGAGCTTTTTCATCCTCGAACAGCAACATTACACACTAAAGACCGATGGAAAAAAGCCATAATAGGTCCTCTTTTAAAGGCCACACACCTAATAGATCCCAGGAGAATTTCAGGGGCTCTGTACCATCGTGTCGCCACATACTCTGTCAAGGCAGGATTCACAGCATCCTCTTGGATCTGGTACAGAGATCTCGCCAAGCCAAAGTCGCACAGCTTCACGAAGCAATCTGAGTCTAGTAAGATGTTGGATGGCTTTAAGAAATGAAAATATAGACATAACTTAAATCAGAACTAAGTTTCTAAGCATGAAGTAACATTAAAAGTTGAGTAAAACGACATACCTTTTGGTCCCTGTGAATGACGTTGCCTGAATGAAGATATTTTGTTGCTTTGAGAAGCTGGTACATTACATAACGCTTATGAATGTCTTTTAATAGACTTCCTTTCTTTATCACTGCATGTAGGTCTGTGTCTGAAAAAAAAAGATTAGTTGGTGTGAATAAAGTATAAACAAAGTCACCTACTGCCACCATCAATGTAATAATTATGACCGCCGCTAGCGTAGCTAGCGAAAGCGGTCATATAGGGATTGTCAAAGTTTTTTTTTTTTTTTTTTTTCGTCACCTTACTGAATTTTTCGTCAACGATACCAGGGACACCGAAGCACCGGGGAACATGAAATTTGGTGGGCATGTAGCCCCACTAGACTTCTAAGGAAAAATTTCGTTTGGTCCCCGGGGGCCACTCCCCCCCGCGCTGGGCCCCCCCAAACCCAAAAAAATGCAGTTTTTCCTAAATAAATAACTACCTGAACCGTGGCACCGAGGATGAAGAAATTTTTATGGTATGTTGCTCTTAAGGGCCCACATCAACCTAGCCCATAATCACTCATTTGTGATTTACGCCCCTCCCATAAAAAATGAAAATGCAATATTATTCTGCTTTAATCGCCCCTATCTTCAGTGGAGATGTTCAGAACTGCACCATATTTCATGTGTATGATTAACTTGACATCCTCTGGGGGTATCCTCTGCTAAGTTTTGTAGAATTTCATCCATGGGGGGGTATAAAATAAATTCATTTATGTGCACATTTAGTGACTGTACACTCATCGGCCTGTAGATGGTGCTGTTGAGCGAAGGGTTGCTGGTTTAGGATGATACTGTCACACACACACATGCAGGAATACAAACAAACGCAAGCATGCACACACACTGACATCCACACGCACAGACACACACCCATACACACACATACAAATCCACATGCACAGACACACACACACAAACACACACGCGCACACATGTACGCACACATACATACACGCACAGACACACACACACACACACACACACACAGACACACACATACACAAACACACACACACACACACACACACACACACACACACATACACACACACACACACACACAGACAGACATGCACATACTATTACTTTTTTTGGGTATATACATAAACACGCAATACAGCCAAATTACTCCACGTCATTTATTTTTGTGGAAAGCCAGTGCAGGCCTGAGCGGCGGTCATATTTTGTACCGCGATGCGGTACATCTAGTTAACAATGTAATAACATCAATGTAATAACTAACTCTTAGGGCAAGAACAATAACTTGGAAATATGAATATTGCCATAAAATATAGCCTAATTATTTTTAACACAGTGTGAAGTGCAAAGATGCTCTCTTACCCATGAATTCAAACACGAGGTAAATGTCTTTGTCGTTTTGGGCTCTGATGACATTTAGTAATTTAATTATGTTAGGATGATCCCCAAACTCCTGCAAAAGAGAAAAGAAGAGGGAAATTTAATAACATACCTTAACTATACACAGAACTTACTTTTTTACATAGGCTACACAACAGTTCAAAAGTGTTTTTATTCAGCCAGGACAAATTAAATTGATCGAAAAGGGACAGTAAAAAAAAAAAATGTATAGGCTAAATTTGTTACAAAAGATTTACATTTCAAATAAATGCTGTTCTTTTGAACTTCCTATTCATCACATTTTTTTATCACAATTTCCACAAAAATCTGAAGCAGCACAACTGTTTTCAACACTGATAATAATCATAAATGTTTCTTGAGCATCAAATATACCCATATAGAAAACAGCTGTTTTTTATTGTAATAATATTAAAACCGTTTGCAAAAAAATGCAGATTTTTTGCAGAAGAGACTTCTTTTAAAAAACATAACAGAAAAAATCATATGCAAAGAATATATCCAATATCTAAAAAACCAGTTGCTTAAGTATATGGATTAAAACGAATTTGGATTCCAAGGTTTGGAAATATTCTTACCTGGAGGAGCATAATTTCTCTGAATGTTCTCTATGGGAAAATGGCAGAAAGAAATGTGCAATTTAACCATTTTTTACTAAATAATAACTGTCTTACTGTACCTTCACCTATTCACACATAGAACAATTCTATAATCGTACAGTATAGTGTAGTAAATGCTATGTGTTTTACTTGTCTCTAACCTGAGCATCTGTTCGATTCCTAAAGGCATCAAAGATTTTCTTCACAGCGACAGTCTCTCCTGTTTTTCTGTCCACCGCCTTCCAAACAATTCCATACGCCTGTGAGAAACGGATTTAAAAGTGCACTGTAAAAAACAGCTGACTGAAGGAAAACAGACTTGGTGTCTTGGAAGAGTTTCAGTTTATTTACTGGACTGACGGATGAGAGATCGAGCACAGTTTAGGACACCTGTGATGTTTACAGATGGACATTAGGGTGCACACTCATTTTTAAAAGGATAGTTCACCCAAAAAATTAACCCTTTCACGCATAGTGACTGGTCACTACAGTGGACAGCTATTAAAAAAGCATTTTCTTGAATTTGCACGGGTTTTTATGGCAAAGTTGCACATCAGCCTCTTCATTGGATCCTGGTGCATCATCCTGTAAACTGCAACCAAGTGGCAAGCCTTTGTGTTTCGATTTTTTCCCCCTCCAAACCAAGATGGCCAAGGGTCAGTCAGACATGCCAAGTTGCTCCGGAATATCCACCCATTCCTTCTATCCTAGGAGACTCTTGTAGGTAAAATAAATATTGCAGCATCAAGCAATATCTAATGAGTCATATCACAGTAAAATTTTCCAAGTTTTGATTTTAGATTGAGAGAAAACTCTGATTAATCACATGTCCACTGTAGTGGACGTCATGCATCAACTGCTATATTTCAGCTACAATTCATAATTATAATGTGAATATTGTTTTTGAAACTTAAAACTTAAAAACTTAATCTGCAGTGACTTTTTTTTACAGTAAATAAATGTATTTGTATTATTAGAAAGTAATTTTCATTGACATCAAAAAAA
This sequence comes from Scardinius erythrophthalmus, assembly GCF_964197995.2. NCBI lineage: Eukaryota > Metazoa > Chordata > Actinopteri > Cypriniformes > Leuciscidae > Scardinius > Scardinius erythrophthalmus. The sequence goes on along the minus strand of NC_138230.1, from coordinate 43,744,099 downwards.
GACACTTGTAATGCATTACTTTACTTGTTAGATCAAAAAGTAATCTAATTTTATAATGCATGTTATTGTAATGCGTTTTTTTACTCATAACATCGAAAAGTAATCTGATTACATAATGCATGTTACTTGTAATGCGTTTCTTTACTCATAACATCAAAAAGTAATCTGATTACGTAATGCATGTTACTTGTAATGCGTTTCCTTACTCATAACATTAAAAAGTAATGTGCCTTATTGTAATGCGTTTCTTTACTCATAACATCAAAAAGTAATCTGATTACGTAATGCATGTTACTTGTAATGCGTTTCTTTACTCATAACATCAAAAAGTAATCTGATTACGTAATGCATGTTACTTGTAATGCGTTTCTTTACTCATAACATCAAAAAGTAATCTGATTACATAATGCATGTTACTTGTAATGCGTTTCCTTACTCATAACATTAAAAAGTAATGTGCCTTATTGTAATGTGTTTCTTTACTCATAACATCAAAATGTAATCTGATTACGTAATGCATGTTACTTGTAATGCGTTTCTTTACTCGTTACATTAAAAAGTAATCTGATTAGGTAATGCACATTACTTGTAGTTAATTACTTGTTAGATCAAAAAGTAATCTGATTAGGTAGGGTAAGTGTACCCATTAAGCCCATGTACCCTTTAAGCCCACTTTCAACTCTGAAGTCAAATTAAAAAAAGAGAAAATAATATTTTATGCTGCTTATTATTTTAACCAATCCAGTGATTTGTTACTTCCCTGGCATTTTTAATTGCATACCAATCACATTTGGCAATGTTGAGTTAGCCCCACCCATGTGCATGCTGTCTCAGTGGACCTTACACAAAGTCACCCCAAAACTTTGGTGTTTCGGGACCCTTCAGAAATCAACACATTTCAGCAATTTTCATTTCATTTCTTTGGTAACTACATTGATATTATGTCAAATAAGAGATAAATGTATTGTTTTTTGTGTATGAACAAATAGTACTTTATCATTTTATATCATTTTCCTTTAAATGGAAAGATGAGTTTTATTAGCTTGCGTTCAAAGCTAATCTCGGTCAAACCATTAATTAGCCTTACAGAAAGATAGACTGCCAAAGAATTAAGCATGTGAACTGCAAACAATGAATGTTTTGTGACTCATTTTACATTCATTTACAAATAAATACATCAAAAATTGTTTTGTAGATAAGATTATTTTTATAAATTAACTTTTTGGGCTTAAATGGTACAGTGCCACAAAACGCATGCAAACTAGAGCCAACACAAGCTAACTTTGAATGAAAAAAAATTAACATTTCTCAATGTGGGCACAATGAAAATTACTATGATACTAGTCCACGGTATATTTAAGCTCCATGCATGTATTTGTAAACATATCTTACATTTTTAAAGGAAAACATTGTCTTTTTTCACCATTACTCACTGTGGAACCATTTAAGCCCACCTTGTGTGTTTCAATATGGAATCCCTCTGATTGCAAACTTTGATACATTTTCTGAAAGTGTTTAATGATAACATGTCTTTGTGTGCTTTTACCTTACTAACCTTTTACCCTTACCTTACTTACACACAAATTACACATTTATTCAAATGAGATAGAGCCTGTTTTGTCCTAAAGTCCTAACCGGGCATAATTCGGGAGTCAAGCTGAGTTAAGGCTTGTGATTCCAGACATGGAGAGCTCCCAGAGGGACCCTACAGTCCCGAGCCCCTGGGACTGTTAGGGGGGCCCACTAGGAGGCCCCCCTAAGCCCAGAGTATGGAGCCCTAACTCAGCTTGGCTCCCGAGATACACCCGGTCAAACTTCCAGCTTGACTCCAGCTACAACTCCAGTCAAGCCGACTTAAGGCTCCAGACCACCGGCCACTAACACCTACCCATCCCACCCAGGGCTCTAATCAAACATTAGCAAAATGATTTTTTTTTTAATGCTTCCCTGTCACTGAATAAATATATTGATGTTTTACTTCTTTAAAATCATTTAATTTTTTTATATTTTGTGAATCAATGATGATGTGGGCTTATTTGGAACACATGCGGGCTTAAATGGTGCCAAAGTACCAATTAAGCCCATGCCAGACTTCTGACTTTATTCCTAAATTATCTTAATTTTATATTCTAAAATGTACATCAACTAATTAATATAATTTCAAATGAGAGATTAATCTTGCATTTTAACAAATTATTTTTCTTATAAACTATGTCAATATCTATGAAAAAAACCTAGACTTAGATTTTGGTGGGCTTAATGGGTACACTTATCCTAATGCATGTTACTTGTAACACATTACTTTACTTATAACATCAAAAAAGTAATCTGAATGCGTTATGCATGTTACTTGTAATGCGTTTCCCCCAACACTGATCATTTCAGATGAGATTGAAAAAACGTATCGCTAGGTTTTCTCAGAGGAGGGCTATGATAGAAATGTGCATGTCCATCTTGAACATAATCAGAATTATCAGCTAATATAATCTCCATACTCTGGTGCACTGGACGGAGCATCTGAGTGGTTTCCACAGTTGTACCTTGACAGGCTGTAGAAAATTCTGATGGAATCACATCCTCTGAAAATCCTGACTGAGGTTATCATAATTCATGCATGAAAGGGTTAAAATTCTTTTATTAATTACAAACCCTCATGTCGTTCCAAACCTGTAAGACTTTCGTTCATCTTCAGGACACAAATAAAGATCTTTTTGATGCTTTCTGTCTCTCCATTGACATCTACGCAACTACCACTCTAACGCTTTAAAAAGTTAATAAAGTGGACGTAAAACTAATCCATATGAATCGAGAGGTGTAGGCTAATCCAAATTTTCTGAAGACACACTTTCGCTTATATGATGATGAACAGACTGAATTTAGGCTTTTATTCACATATAAAGCTCAAACGTGCTGCGTAACACGGGAATGAATTGAAGTGAACATGCTTGAGCTTTCGTTTAACACAACTGAGTTGAATGTTTATATGTGAATAAAAAGCCTAATTATAATCTGTTTATCATATAAAGCTATGGTAGTTGTAAAATGAAGGTGAGTAATAATAACAGAAATTTCATTTTTGGGCGAATTAACCCTTTAACTTCTTGAAAGTATAAACAGAAAAATCAGTTATCTGCATTAGTACAGTAATTATTCCAAGCACATGATCACTACTGTGCAAAACAGCACATTACAGAAACAATAACTCATGATTATTATATATATCTCAGTTTTTATTTTGGCTCTTTTTAAAAACACAGAATAGACAACTTAACTTACCCCTTTTCCAAGTCTTCTCTTGATGTCATACTTCAAGCTAATGTGTTGTTCCACCTCTGTGATGTTCATCGCGTCTTTTACCTGTTTCACCACTTATGTTTTGATCATGGCAGGAATCTGGTTGTCTGAGGAATGCAGGATTGGCCCAATATATATTTAATAAACAAAAACTTCACTCGATTACCTAACTTAGGAGTTTACTTTCCTTAGTGATATGCCGAATACAAAACATGTAAATACGCCTTAATCTTAATCATTGTTGACAATCCAAACATTTGAACGGAGTTACATAAATTCTATGTTAAACCCGACCTGTTGCAAATAAGAACAAGTGTTTATGTCGTTTGGACTTCACCATTAATATAGCCTGCTAAAAAGGTAAGCATTACTTGGGTTTGTAATTGTTTGTCACCATAGAGACGCAACTATGCAAAGGACGCAATCTCTTAAAGGAGCCGCACGTTTTCTGAAGATGGGGTCACGTGATCAGCGAAATATCGGCGAAAATTAATATTAGTCGGTGAGACTGAACAGGAGACAAGGGTAAGGAGAATGCAGAAGACAAAAGGTACGTAAAATAAAAAGCAAAGCCCCAGAAACAGTCCCACGGACCCATCCCCAAACCCCATCTCTGCAATAATAATTAATAAAGGCTGGTTTAAAGTACTTCTTCCTGCCTCTATGTATTAATGCTCATGGGTAGCCTAAATGAGTTCCATTCAGACCTTAACATTTTACTGTTATATGTCAACAAGATTCAACAAGGCAACATCTGCTGTTTACTAACATCTGATAGACATCTTTAAGATGTCAGTTTAACATACATTCTAAATCATTACATCTTAAAGACATCTTCTAAACGTCTATTTGACATCTGACAGGAAATGTCCTATAGACGTATTGCAGATGAGCAAACACTCTTAAAAATATGTCTTCCAGATGTAAACACGCACATCAAATAGACGTCTCTGTGATGTAGGTGTGCTATCTGTGCGCATACGTAATTAGATTATGCAACGTTTGTCCATGTTAACAAACAATTTCAAAAAAACTTTTAATACATTTTTTGTTAGTCTTGATGTAAGTAATCAACTCAGTAATGTTCATGGTGATATCTAAAGGTTAAAAACTTTACCCTATTCACGTGAGAAAAAGAAATAGGTGTATGAATAGGCTATATTTGGGTCTTTTTCTAAACTTTCCCCTAATGGGATTCTTCAGGGTTTTTTTTTTTTCTTACTCATGAAATATTTAGGATACACAATCAGTTTGCTTCTGTTGCAATTTGTTTAACCTTTTTTCATAAAATGACTTGACTATATGTCTATTTGACAATAGCAATATATGAAACGTCATTTTCAAACCAAGCACATTTCTGTTTGTTTAAGGCGGCGAATCCAAATCCAACTTAAACATGCTGAACTATCTAAGAATGAAAACGAGGCTGAGAGATGGACATACCTCTTCAGTGGGTTGTACTATTTTTTAATGTGTCTTTGGATTGTTCTGCTTACGAAACACTGCTGTGGAAAATTTAAAGTCATCTGGAGCTTTACACTTCTATTATATTATTTACAAGTCTATCCCTCACAGCCAAGGTTTCATACCTGTCATGGCGCTGCTGTGAATAAGGTCTATTCGCATTTGAAATTAAGGATGACCGGGAGAGTCCAACCAAAGGAAAGGGTTCAATATGATTACTTGTACACATCAACATCACACATACAAATGGGCAAATTGTTTTTGAAAGTTATGTGGTTTATTTCAAAACTATTTTATTTACAATGGTCATTTAATAATAAATATGACTTATTACATAATGGTAAAGTAGACCAACACCATGCCAAGGAAAGAGTACACCAAGTTCTAAATCAAGCTCTGTTATAAAAGACAAGTTTATCAACCAACAAATGCTAGAGTACTGTAAATGAGTGCAATTAAAACGGTCTCATTTAAATACTGGAAAAAATATATTTTAACAGAGTGTAAACGTGAAGCTGGGGAAACTGTATTATACATTTAAAATAAAATGCAGCACTGAGAATTCAGTATCAAACCTTGCTCTTTAATATACAGCATTATGAGATCCATAAACTATCAATTCATATGTAATTTAACATGTATTAATAGAGGCCAGTATATTTCCCCTTCCCATATGTGTATGTATTCGCTATTGCAAGCCTAACGATCGGGTCATTCTAGAGAACACTTTCTAATGACCAAGTGATCGAAAAAAAGCTTTCAATTTAAAATAAAAATACTACTTTGAAAAAGAACAAATCTGTGAACAATATAATCCTAATTGTATTAGTGAACAACGTAAGCCTTAGTAAACACAACAGTACTCTAATTGGATTTGAGGTTCCTTCATTGAGATCTAAAGAGACATAGGCAAAATAGGGGAAATGAAACAAAGGTTTGATAAAAAGCTGGTGAAGAGAAGATCACAGAGGAGCATTTAAGACGAGTGCAAGAAACGGTTGAAGGCGTTGTAGGCGGACTCCAGGTCAAAGAGCATCTGGCGAACCTGGGAGTCATCCAGCTCATCAGATGCAGACATGCTGCTTAGTGTGGTTAACCTGTGAGGAACAAGACGACAGTGAGCGCGTTCACATGCACACCAGAACACTGAGAACTCACAGAAATCAGATCATGGAAATAACCTGATATCCAGGTTTACATGCAAACCAATTACTAGAGAAAAAAATACGAAAAAAAAATACGATTTTAAAATCGATTTTTTTAATTACAGAATCGAAATTAATTCAAATTAAATTGCTATATTTAACTGCTATATTGCAAAGTGGACAGAAGTTTTCCACTTTTGTTGGAAATGTGTCGTTATCTATGAGTTTTAAAGGTATAGCGGAGGATTTTTTACTTCCGGGCGGATCACCTATACTATTGGTCCTCCTAATTGTCAATCATTCTGGTGAATCAATCAAAATTTTCAAAAAGTGGAGAGGGCGGGTCTTATCTAAAATTGGGAAAGATCCTCCGCTATACCTTTGAGTGATGTAATATCACTCTCAAGCATCACAAGGTCAATTGTAATCATGTGTATCAATATATCGCAATACAAAAATGCAACAATATGTATCATGGATAGAGCATAGCTCACCCAAAATAAAAATTACTGTGAGAGAAAAAATTCAAGTTTTTAGAGTTGTAGTGTCAGTACAACATTAAACTAATATATATAATGTTGAATATAATGTATGATAATGCAACGGGGGAATATTTCTGGTTTCTGATAATGCCAATTGTCTTGTTACCAGTAAAAAGTGGCCTACATTATTTTAAATATATCTAGTGAGTGAAAGAGTGCAAGCATATTCGTCTAAAATATTTCTGTTTTCAGCTTCAGAATCATGAATATTGTTATTCTGGTGTCTTATCAACATTGGGTTATCAACACCAAGTCCAAGCCTATTCATTTACACACACACAATGTAATACCAAATTTAGCATTTTAATCAACAGGACATTTTTTGTAAACCTTTTACCATGTCTTGGGAGTATCGCAATAATAACGTATCGTGAGTTCAGTATCGTCGTGATACACGAGGGTATCGCTACACCCCTAAGTGTTTCCCATATATTCATTTATTTTTGGTGGCCCGCCACGATATTAATAAACTGTAATTTATTCCTGTGATCAAAGCTGAATGTTCAGCATCATTACTCCAGTCTTCAGTGTCACATGATCCTTCAGAAATCACTCTAATATGATGATTTGATTCATTTATGATTATTATCAATGTTGAAAACTATAATATTTTTGTGGAAAACGTGATGCATCTATTTGAAATAGAATCTTTTGTAACATTTTAAATGTCTTTACTGTTGCTTTTGATTCATTTTATGCATCCTTGCTGAATAAAAGTATTAAATGTCTTTCCCTAAAATGAATCTAGGCTCACCAGAGGCTGACTTTGTCTTTGGCCTCTGAATCTGGAGGCATGTTGCTCATCCGGTTCATGGTCTCCATGAGCTCCCGCAGATCAGGCTGGATCTACAAAACAATATCACTCATATAATCAAACCATAAAGTCAGGGAAACGTAAAGGGATATTTCAGCGCTGGAAAGATGAATGTGTATTTAAATTGGGTCATTTATGTAGTAGAAATGTGAAATTATTTTAGAAGCTGGTGCCTTCTAGACTGAGAAAAGCCAGAAAATGTATTTTTGGCTCATGTGGATGAAAGACTACAACTCCCAGAATGCACTTGCTCCGCTGCCCTACGAGGACCCTCCCAAGCCACGCCTACCGGTTACAGAGGGCAGTATCGGGAGAAATTATACGACTAGGCTACTAGTCGACTCGAAACTGAAAAGACGGCGTTTTATCGTGAGCTCCCCCTATGGGCGGGTTGAAGACATGCGGGACGAGCGCCTCCTACTGGCTGGAGTCTCTCGCCTCTGGACAGAAAAGCCTCAGATGACGATAAATGATGATTTTTGTGTCATCTGAGGTTTTTTTTCTAGACACACAATCCAGAAATCTCTCGTCTCAGGGGGACATGAGGGAGGGAAGCACGGTCACTCCAAAATACTACCGGGTTTCTACTGATACAAAGCTTAATGCTAATCGGTGAAGTATCCCTTTCATAACATTGTGTTAATCTAATTAAGCTGATGTCGTCTGTGAAATGACTACCTCATCCATGGCACGAATCTCAAGTCGAAGTTTGTCCATCACTGTGATAAAGAGCTGCACGGGAGAAACACAAAGGTTAATAAACATGGCATAGGAGCAGATCTTGCCACTTATTATCAATGCCAAGTATTTATTTTATGCACCACAACCACATACTCTACTGTGACAAATTACATTTGGCATTATTTATTCTAGTCTGAGCAAATCTCCTTAATGCAGCTGCTGGAACAAGGAGGAATCCTCCGTGCTCAATCGATAAACACTGGCTTTAACTCAAGAAAAGCTATTCATTCAAGGCTGCATTAAGAGTTCAAGATACATACAGACACGATGTCTGCAATGCAGCGGTTCAGGTTGCCCTTGTCATCCTTAATGGTGATTGGTCGATCCTCTTTGATCCTCTCCATAGCCAGTGGACAGTCCAGCTGTCAGAGACACAAGAGAAAACATATTTAAAAAAGAAAATTCTTGATATACAGTCAAACCAAAATGTATTCAGACACCTTCAACATTTCTCACATTATCTCAGTTTATTCGCTATAGTTTAGAAAATGCTAATAAAATATGAGCAGAACTCAGTTGATATTTGACTGGTTTTGTCCGTCCTTCTGTTAGACTGTCTCACACATGAATTATGTTGAATATCTGTCAGCTGTTAAATTTAACTACAAAATTAGATAATACCAGTTTAGCTCAACCAATCACCAAGCAATGCTTCATTGTGTTCAGTCTGTGTGTAAAAAGAGCATTAGCAATTAAAGACAAAACACTTCAGTGAAACATGATCAGCTCAAAGTTATGAATCATTTTTGCTCCCAAATGTTTATATATTTCACTGGTAGTCACTGCATGAAGAATATTTGGGTATAATATGTCACAGTTTACTTTATTTTGCTCTCCTCACTTACAGAAATGAACTATAGTTCTGCACACACTAGTGAAACAATATCAAAAATGATATCTGGTGTGTGAATAATGTTTGGTTTGACTGTATATAGTGGTGCACTGGACCAATACATCACTAACCAAAGACACAAAAGAGACAAAGAATTTAAAGTTAGTAAAATAAGCTTTACCCTGTATTTCCGACAGAAGTCATCGATGGAGCCCACATCTGATCCCTGGACCTGTTTGAAAGCAGCCTTGTATTGGACAAGCAATCTTGAGCAAGCTCCTGTATATCTGAGAAAACAAAGCAAATATTTATTATATATGGACAGATAACGTGTCAATAAGGGTGGGGTCACATTAGCGGAAGTTCACAGGCAGAAAAGGGCCATTGAAACAAGAGTTTAATTAACAATATATGGCGTATCTTGGATTTTTCATTCTTGGTATTCATCCAGATAACTGGAATATTAAAAAGCACACTCAAGCATTGATAGACATGTGTATTCTACATGCCAAACGGCTCATCGCCATTTATTGGGAAAAGACAGAAAGCCCTACTATAATTTGATGGTTAAGAGAAATATCTTCATGCATTGCAATGGAGAAGATAACCTATATTCTTAAGGGTAAAGACGACAGATTTAAAAGGGTCTGGAGTCCCTTTTTATTATTTATTGAACATGGGGATATTAACGATATAATAGAGGAACAAAAAAATGCTTGATTAGGTATTATATTCATGTGAAAATATACTTTAATGTGCACTATATTTACCCTTATCATATCCGTGGCTATTATTGATTGCAATGTATTGTTAACTCTGACTTCTAAAGTAAATACTGTATTATCCAGTGTTGGTTTGTGCTATTACACTTTCCATGTAATATGAGCCCCGATGTTTGATTGTTTGTTTTGTTTTTGTACATTATATGTAATTGTTCAAGAAAATGTAATGAAAAAACAGCATTTAAAAAGAAGCGGAAAAAAAGGACCATTGTCGCTTGTCAATAGAATAGTGATGTATAAAGCCTAGCTCACACATGTCACTTTCAAACCAATGTTGAATCTGCGAAGAAATACTTCGCCCTGGATTTTGCATGGATTCCTATTGAAACGACTGAGCTGTGCCTGAGAAAAATCGCTGAACTACAGTAAATGTGACCATACCGTAAATCATGACATTCTGCACAAACATAAAAACTCACTCGTTTGGAGTCACGCAGTCCTTAATGTAGGCTTTCTCCAGCGCCTGGAGGGTTTTGACCACAGCAAACAACTCTGCCATGTTGTCATACCTTTCAAAATGAAATAAAAAGGACATTAAATGCAACCCAATCACATTATCAGCATCCGGCATTGTCTTTACAATGACATCAATTAGTATGACAAATAAATAAAGAAGCTCAAAAATAGCCCCAGCTGAACAATATGATGTCAGGTAACTTACTTTTCCCTTTCTCTGGCATTTTTGTACAATTTCACTTCCTGTAACAGACAAAGACAGTCATTTAAAGAAGAAAAAAATGACAGTGAGTGCATTATTAAAATAAAAAGTGCACAATCTAACACTTTACCTCATACAGTTCTTGCTTGTTGGCAGGCGCTGGTTAAGTTAAAGCAGAAAGGGAAAACAGAGATATGAAATTCTGATAATATGTGAAAATATAAAAGAATGAGATGCTTAGATTGACTATTCCCGTCTCACCTCCTCCCATCACTCCAGAAGCAGGTATTCCATGAAACATGATGAACTACAAAACAATCAAGAGACAATCAGATCATGATGTTTTTGCTTTAGCCACGAGCCTGTAGTTTTCTCAAAGAAACGAATGATATAAGTTACAGTGATTGTTTATCTCAAACACAGGAAATACCATTCAAACGTATAGAGAGACAGACAACATGTGACTAAACAGATTTAAGACATTAAACGAGCTGTTTGACGCAAGGTAAATGGTGGATCGAGTTCATTATACAACAGCTGATTTTGTTTTGTTTATTTCCAGAGCGATGCTAGCTCAGGCAACTAGCTTCGATTTAAGTTAGCTTCCATTCCGCTGAAAGTGTAAACGCCACATTGATGTCTTTCTCTAATTCACACCTTATATAAGTATATAACGTTAATGTGATTATGAAATTACGTTTTATTAAAATATTAAAGGGTTTTTTAACACAAAAAACGCACCAGGAAGATAAAAAGAGAATTCGCTCACCCTTATATTGACGTCACCACTGCAAACTGACGTGACGTCGCCGGATGATTTCGTAACATCCTGTTTTATTTTATTTCTTCATTACAACAATATACTTATGCAAATAATATATATTATATTTATTCTCAACTCTAAAGTGAAAGGAATAATGATTTATTCAATTTGACATTCGAAGAAAACTAACATTTATGCGCAAGTTTCATGGCGAGGGTTGCCAAGTCCCTCTAATATTTACACACTGCTTAATAAACCGTGATTTATTGACTCAGTTATGAAATACAACTACTTTATAATATAGCATATTATATATTTATTTAATTTATCATTAAAAAAAACGAACATTTATGCGTACGTTTCATGGTGAGGGTTGCCAAGACCCTTTAATATTTCCACACTAGTAAATATACCTGCTTTATTGACCCAGTAATGAAATATAACTACTTTATAGAATAATAACTGTTTTATATAGTATATTATTTATTTATTTAATTTAACATTCAAAGAAAACTGACATTTACGAGTACGTTTCAGTCTCTTTAATATTTTCACAGTAATAAATATACCTGCTTTATTGACTCAGTTATGAATTATAACTACATTATAGAACAACGACTGTTTTATATAATA